>NW_013952407.1:1598679-1610622 GCF_001266775.1 Austrofundulus limnaeus | reverse complement strand
GTTCAATTCTATTCCACTGTCAAGTAACTATGTTGCCTTCAGTTGTTATGAAAATGCTGTATACATCAGAAATCCGTTTGTCTTTGCATCATAGACCATCTAAAGGCCTTGATATTGGCCTCTGTCTCTTTGAGAATCTCCTACTGTTTCAGATGCTCCCACTTCAGCACGTTTTCACACAACAATGATATAGGGAGGGGTGCTCAGTGGGAGGGAGCTCAGCTGCAGATTGAGCTCCAGGGGGGAGCTTTGTGTAAGCAGGTGGTGCTTTGTACCAGCAAGTGTTTAGGCAGTTCCAAATAGCTACCACAGGAAATTCAAGGATTTCTTAAGCGTGCATGAATGAGTCAAAGCAACACCCTGTGTGTGTTATTGATGCGGGAATGACATTACAATATAACACGATATAAAGCAATAAAATGTTGATTTTGCATAGAACCACACTTTTAAGGGGACATGCATAATGCTGACCTTCTTCTCTGTGGTCCAACCCAATCCTTCACATGACAATGACGTGATAGAGTAAGAAAATAAATGAAATATGCTCTTAAATTCCTTATTATAAATTTACACAAAAATGAACAGAATTTGGTAAAATTGCTTGTGTACATTTTTAAAGTTTATTTACAAGAGAGATGTTTCATAGTGGCCTGTTCTAAATAGATTTTGACATTTAACTATACAAATGTACAACATTAGGCTCTGTTTTGTCTTCTTAACTGTAATAGCAGTTTTGTGAATGTGATAAGTAAAGGCAAAGTGGGACGTTGTTCACAGCCAGTGTTGGTCACTTGCTCGTAAATGATTTACTTACCAACTGTTGTGGTGTCTTCTCTCACTGTTCCCTCTTTTATTTTTACGCTCTCTACTTCCCTGTGAACTCCTCCCACCGCCGCTCAGCTTTGATGGATGGCGTTTGTGTTCACATGCTTGTTATTGGCCAGAGCTCCGGGGCTCAGGCGTTAGCTTGTGTTTATGAGAGGAGCCTGCACTGATTCCATGATAAAACCAGATGTTCCCTTACAAGGCTTTGAGCCTTCCTCATGCAGCTCTCATGTCCATATCAGGTAGAACCTTCCTGTTGGAGTCAGGTCTACCAGCCAGTAAGTGTAGCCCACTCATGGGCTCCACATGGTTCAAAAAAGGTTTTGTGTAAAGGACATGTTGGCATCTTGGCACTTTGGTAAGACAAAAATTGTTATAAAATACTTTATTGAACATATAAAGTGTATAAAAAGTGTTCCTATATGTTTGTGTGATACATAACATTGGTTCTTATTTACTCTGATATTTGCAGAAATTAAAAATACCTTATTGTCCCCATCTAGGCTTTTTTGAGCTACTACATGTCACAGTGCAAGAACAATACATTTGCTAAAATGGATAGAAATATTTCATTGGTTAAAAAAATGTGAAATATATTTCAATATAATTATATTGTAATGGCCTTAAAATCTATGCCAATAATAAACACAATAACAAGTAGTTTATTCTTTCATTTAAAATAAATTTGAAACACTTCCTGCTTAATTTTGAGTCATTAGGTTAACAGAAATATTGCTTAAAAAACAATAGTCAGAGCTTTTCAAGTGTGGTTATGTGAAAATACTATACCAAAATCTTACCTGCAGTTGATGGCTTTTTAAGTGGCCACAGCCTGGAGAAACGGGGTTAAATGCTGATTGAACTGATGAGATAATGTGTTTTCCAAGCAAGGTCAAGTTCAAACTAGGAACGCAAACAATTAATCGACTTACGATTAATGGTTTATTAGATTAAAATTTCTTCCATTCGATTAATTGAAAACATCTGTTTAAGCCTTATTTCAGTGTAGTTTTGCCTTCATCCAGTAGATGGCACCGCTGCTTTCAGCCTGGCCTTATTTACCCCTGCCCTGTTGAGCTGAGCAGAGAGCCGTCTCGATGTGGTCAGCGTCATCGCGCAAATCTTTTTTCATTTTATTTGCAACACAACAATAATAATGGACTAAACCAAACTCAAAGGTAAAGGTTGTACCGGACTATCCAGCAGTATGACGCTTAGAGAGCAGGACGATGGAGAATGGTTAGCTAACATTAGGGCTGGGTTTAAAAAAATCGATGTTATCGATCTGGATTGATTTTCGTTCAAATTTGGGAAAATCAATTCATAAGTCACGAGATCAGTTTTTCCCTATGGGTGTTGTGTGCAATGAAGCTGCATGTTTCCTTGTTGTGTGRCACTCCTGGTTTGCCATAGATTTACAGCTGGTTGACGGTCAGCACTAATGTTAGCTCACGACGACAAGTTGTCTGGGGCAAAACAAAAGAAACAAAGGAATCACCAACATTACCAGATGATTTTCAGCTGAACATAAAGATAACAGAGGCCATGACAACTTTTGTTTGGAAAGATTTGCGCCCAAACGCAGCAGCGGGAAACGAAGCTTCGAGCGGCTCAAACCAAAACTACGATATGTAAACATCTGACTGAAACTGTTCTACTCGGCATGTATAAATGTGTGAAAGATGACAGTCTAACAAAACCTCTTCTCCTGCAACCTTATTTCATCACTTCTAAATGATCAAGAAAATTATTCTTAGTTTCTTAAAAAACTAATGTATCCAACAACACTTTCTCTTGCAATTCCTTTTTAGTTTAAACCCTTTGAAACTTGAGACAGTTTTGTTTCAAGATTAAACTCAAAATTACAAGTTTGCCCTTAATGTTTAATTTACCAGTGCACCAAGTTAGAATTAGTTTCTATTTGCAGAATTAGTTCCTTTGAGAATGTCTTAATCAAAGTAAATGTATTCCTTAACTAATTTAAAAATCAATCAAACTGAATCTTGAATCGTCCTGGATCGTTGTGAATCTCAAATCGAATCAGGCCCGTGAATTGAATTGAATCGAATCGATTTGGGAAATCTGAATCGATACCCAGCCCTAGCTAACGTTAGCTTCTTGTAGAGTTTGACTTCGTGTGAAAGAACCAAAACAAAACAAAAAAAGTTAGTCACTACAAATAATTACTCTGATGTTAATCTCATCTGTGTGACGTAACCCGGCCAGTGAACAAATCAAATGAACAGTAGCTGACGTCAAATCAGTCCAGCCCAGATAGAACCACAAGGATTGTAAACAAACACAGTTCCTAAACACAGATGCTATTTTTTAAGCCCTTACGTCAGCATCAGTTCTGCACTGCATGATTTTGTACATAGAATCTTATGGTTATTGAACACCATTGCAAAACAAAGTAGGGAATTGGAAATACCTTCAGTCCATCTGTCCATCCATCCATCTATCTTGTGAGTTGGATAACTTGAAAAATAAGTGAGATACCTACCTCCATTTTCTCGTGTGGCTGCATCTTCGTTTAAGAAAGGTCTCAAAAATTGTCTTGCCACGTCAAAATCCAAGATGGCCACTGTATCTTTTTCATGAGGTGGCCAACTAATCTATGGTGGCCAAGGCCACCATTGGCCACCCCCTGGCTCAGTTGCACTCATTGCACCTAATGGTGGATAACATTTTTCCCTCCATCACTCTGCACCAACTCAGATAAGTAAAATCACCTACCTCTGTTTTTTTACACAATGTAACAACATTTTTTTTGAGATTGGGGTCACTTAAAATGTCTGTGATTGTTTTGATCTTGGCCCTGTTTGGATTATCAATTTGATTGCTAGTCCATCAGAATATAATTATGTCTCCAAATTGATGTGGTTCAAAGAGTTATCTACTGTATAACCAGATTTTTCATAACCTTTTTCACAGGTCCCCCTTAGAAAAAAAAAGAATTATTCAGTTTAAGCATGCGTTTGCTCACAAATTGCTTTTTGATTTAAATCTGTTTAGCATTGCCATAACTTTCTCACTGTTTTTTTTAACAAAGCCATACAAAACGTGGCCATATCAGATTTTTTTTCATGACAGTCTGAACACGACAAATCAGATTTTTTCCAATCCGACCCAGGCCTTTTCTGTATGTCGTACTGAATCGGATATATACAGTATCTGTTAAAGAAGCTGCAGTCTGAAAACTCTTGCCACATTTCTGCTGAGTTTTAATGAGTTGGGGGTGAAGGATCAATCCAATATTAATGATACTAACCTTGAGTCGTAGTTAAAATTTTGTAACTCCACACGTCTTTGGCTACAGAACAGACGCCCAGTTGTTTCGTCTTTTTTTCTTTTTCATGTCCTGATGACTGAGAATCGGCAGAAACATATGAAAGTAACGTCAGTTGTGGTTCATATCGATACCAAAGTTACTCGACAGATACTTTTCTTTTAGCAAGTCGTTTGTTCAAAAAATAAAAGACTGCAACGGAGCATCCGGTCAGAGGCAGGTTCAGATATAAACACTAAACTTAACAAGCATGTCAAATAATCATTAAATCTGCTCTGATTGCACAACAACTTCAGAATTGACCTGCTAACAAGCAGGGCCGCCACGATTAGTCGACGACTAATCGATTATTAAAATAATCGATGACTAATTTAATAATCAATTAATTGTTTTCTTTTTTTTGTTCTTTACTTTGTTTTTCTCTCCAAACTGCTTTGACACCTTCCACTGCCACATCTGCCTTTCTGTCCTTGACACACATGCATAGTAGTGGTAACCATGGTAGGCCGTGGACGTCACAAGACATTATACAGACTACATTATACAGGCTCTGATATCATGGCTACCCGGCAACGGAGCTCAAAAGTGTGGGATTATTTTAAGAAAATGAAAGAGAAACCTGTGCAATGCAYTATCTGCATGGCAGAACTTGCCTTCCAKAGCAGTTATTTTCAGTTAGCATATAGCTAAAATCTAACGATAGTTATATAATAGCAGCTGCATTCTGGATTGATAAGCTGTGTGTTTTATATTCAATTAACGTATGATCCAATTAGTCGACTAATCGAAAAAATAATCGGTGATTAATCGATTACAAAAATAATCGTTTGTGGCAGCCCTACTAACAAGTAACACCCATGTTTAACCATTTCGGCAAACAACGAGCTGGATGAGACGTCACATCATCTTCCACCAACACGTTCTCACTCCCGACTCGGCAACATATTGACGCTTGGTCAGGTACTGTCTGCGTTCAGTTTTGATGCGTCGGGTACCCCCCTTGCATCAGTCATTG
Organism: Austrofundulus limnaeus; assembly: GCF_001266775.1. Taxonomy (NCBI): domain Eukaryota; kingdom Metazoa; phylum Chordata; class Actinopteri; order Cyprinodontiformes; family Rivulidae; genus Austrofundulus; species Austrofundulus limnaeus. The sequence goes on along the minus strand of NW_013952407.1, from coordinate 1,605,493 downwards.
CCACTTGCAGCTTTTCCGGGTTGCGCCACACAGGGGTCTGTGCTTATTATGCGGGATCAGGATTAATGGTTAATTTTAGGTACTGAGGTTGGGGATAGGCCGTTTATGGTTAATAGAAGTTAAATTTAGGGTCTGGGATGGTTATAGCGCATTTCCTACTCTTTTCAAAAATATGACAACGTGCTCCTCATCCTCCATCTCATCTCATTAAGAACTGAAGCGASGGGTGTACCCGACACGTCCAAAACTGGACGCAGATGGCTACCTGACCAAGGGTCAATATGTTGACGAGTCGGGAGTGAGAATGGGTTGCTTCTGCGCTGCGCATGCAGGTCGCATCAGGGCTGTGTAGCGTTCACACTGGAGTCTGATGGAGGTCACATATATACACAATATAATGTGAACATTCACGCAAAAAAAAGTTGCTACAAAAAAAAAGATTGTAACCTCACTAAAATACAACCAAAGTACAATACAAACCACAACTAAATCAATCAATCAACCAACCAGTCAATCAATCAATTAATCAATCAATCAAAACTTTATTTGTATAGCACTTTTCACAGCCAACAGCAACCAAAGTGCTGCAAAACAGAATAAAAATACAATCAGATAAAATCAAGTAAACTCTTTGGTATGTCAAAAAAAAATCCAAAAATGTAAAAAAAAAAGATAAAAGTTAAAATTGATGTATTTATCATAGATTAATCTAGGTTACCATTTTTGCATCAGTCAGTCCTCTACTTTGATGACTGTGGCTCGCACCAAAACAACCCATTCTACACTGATCAGTCTGAAAAATTAGTTGCAAATTTAATTTGACAAATTTAACTCATGAGCATGGCTCTAAGCTAACAGCATTGTTGTTTCAAGAATTATCATGAAAGAAAACATTCTGTAGTTTATTGAACTGGCCATTAGTTATTTTGCTTATTCAGCTCAGAACTAACATTATCTTGGATGCATATTTGTAAATTATTTGACAGAACAATTGTAAAACTCATTTCACAACTTTGTTTTACTTCCTTGTGTGAGCAGGATGTACAGCTCAACATAAAACACCACCGATGAGATTACATTTGGTTCGTAGTGAATGTTGTTTTTGATGTTACTATCAGTGGTTTGTTGTAAATCAAAAGTTAAACTGGCACTGTTAGCAAAAGATACTGCTTTAAGAAAAGAAAAAACACTGAGGCATTTATTGTAACAAATAATTCAAAACACATTTGTGATATAAAACCACATTTAAATTGTATATTGTGATTGTTCTAAGATCATTGTATTGTATTAATTATTACAGGTGTTAGCAACTGGGGCACCTGGGATATTTTATGCACTGTCGAATCAGCACAATTATTGTCAGTAGAAAGAACTTTGAAAGGTACCATTCTGAGTATTTAGACTTGGGCTCGGTGCCATTGCTCTCCAAAGGTCAGACATGTCTATATTCTTGCCAATCTCTGATAGTGATGAATTGCTGCATTTCAGGTCAACAAAAAATTTCAGCTCAGATAAAGCGTAACCTGCGTACACAGCCTGCACTGCAGACTGCTGTGAACTATTTATAGGGGCATGATTTACAAAGTGGTTTCCAGTAAATGTAGGGCCAAAGTCATGGATGGATTAAATCCTTTTACATGAAATATGTGGTGTTGTATTAACACAATTTTTTTTTCTTGTTTTGACAGTTTAAAGCTCAGTCGCCAAGTTAATTGGGTTGTAAGTTTTTTTTATTCTGAAATACTTTTTACCAACTGAAGACATATAGTTACATGTAGATTTCTGACAATAACAAGCTCTGTGTGTATTACAGTTACAACTCATTTGACAAGTAGCTGGGACATGGTTTCAGTCTTTGTTCAAACAAATCTTCAGCTGTTTATTCAAATGTTATTTTTTGGCAATACTTTTAGCACGGACTGAAATTAGAAGGCATTAGAAAGAGAAACACGTCAATCAGATTAATTTGTTTTTCGTTTTATAGTTTAGTAGCTCTTTAATAACAGAGTAAGTGACATGCAGACTGTGTTTTGCAAGCATTTGTAGCTTCCTGCTCAGTTTTGGTGTGTGGTGCAGTCAAAAAGTTACAGGCTGTTTGAGCATGAAACATACCATTGTGGGAAAAAGTTCATCACTGACGCACTAGGGCTGACCTTATTCATATTGTGGCATTTTTGTTGTTCCTGCACGTTCTGTTTGTCGTTATGCAAGCTCCACTCTGTGTGGCTAGCAGCCAGCTGAAGATGTGAAATCTGTGCGAGCCAATAGTAAAACTTAGATTTAGATATTTTTCTTGGCAAGCTACAGTTTGTTCATCCTGACAAAACACATTTTTGTCCAGCTTTATTAGACCCCCCCGCAAAGTCTTATTTAGTTGTTGTTCATGAGAAGGCTTGGCTGTAAATTCAACAAACATTATCCAAATGACTTCACATATTCAACAGCAACTACTGAAAAAATGAATTCCGAATAAGAACCCATGACTTTTTGCTGGAAGATCAGAGATTTGATTTGTAGAACTACCTAATATGCCACAAAACATCTTTCTCTAATGACGCACATTTTATAAGCAACAGTACATGTCAACACTGCAGTTATACACCACACCTCCTTTGAATCTGTGACGCCACAATGCATTGCAAAATCCTTCAATTTTGTGTGACTTTGCCAGGTTGATAGTGTGAACAACTGAAAGTGGTTTAAAGATAAAATAGTCTTTTATCTATATTGCAAAACCATAGTTTGAAAGTGGGGTTTCATTTAAGAAAAGGATTGTCAAATCTACTCACAAATGTCCCGTAGCCATGTAAAACTTTGCTTAATTAGAACCGGTCACTAAGTAAAAGAAAATGCAAGATGTTATTGTTCACAGCTGAACTTCATTTTTGTAAAGAACTCAAACAATCTTGCTTTAACTAGTGAAAAAACAGTTCCTCATAGTCTACAGTCGTTACACAGGAATTGATTTTATGCTGAAAGTGTCTTTCCAGAAAGTCCATGTGACAGATTCCTCTTGGGAACATGCATCTGGAGACTCATGGCGTCCCTGACGATTGGAGTTCATTGCCAACTGACGTCAGATCAGTGGAGGATGATTTTAAGAATTCTCCTAACAACTGCATTGATAACCGTTCTTGACATATTCGATTTAATTTGTGGCATGTTGTCTTCCTTTTTTCATCTTTTAACAATACCATCTTTCACTGTTGCAACAAAGCATTAACAGTCTTCCTTAACATACTTGTTAAGTAAATTTTTTAGACTACCAATTAATCTCTAAATGTTTTGTGTACAACTATACAACTCATAAAAAGCAAAAATCCTGCTGTGTGTTAACAGTCTGCTTAGAATTAACATCTACAGTAACTTTGATTAATAAAAAAGAAAGAAAGAAAATCCCAAGACAGAAAATGAGAAAGATGTAATTTTCCAACAGTAAACTACAACCAATTGAGACTATGTTTTTGTTGAGGAAAGAAATTTTGCCAAATAAGACCAGACCCATTTGGATGTTATATTGCAACCAATCAGTCATCTAGTCTTGTCCAAATTCCTTTGGTTTCCTGTTATTTTTGGTGCTATAATTAGATTTAGTTCCAGTTAAATTCAATTGACTTCATAAAAACTAACATTCTTGTAACTTAGAGAAGAAAGAGTCCCAGAGCTTAACTACTTTCTAAATTTATATAGTAATTTTGATTGCAATGCTTTCTAGATAGTGGTCATTTTGTCAAATCACATTGGGAACCCACTAAAGGAAAATCGGTTGGGCTATTGTTTGCAAGTCAAGTTATGTCAATTTCAACCAAATGTTGGTTTAATGCCTAACAGTTTTCATTCATAGTTCAGACCATATACAAAATGGAGTCCTTGTGGTGGGCGTTTACCAAGCCAAGGAAAATGATCCAAGCTAGTTTGCTAAGAAATTTCCAGTTTTCTGTTTGATGCTCAGATTTACTACATTGGTTGTAGAGCTCTTGAACAGAAACAGTGCACAGAACACAAATCTCYCTACTTTTCCATTGGTTAAAAAGAAGCTAGTTTGTTATGCCTTTGTTTTCTTTCCTAAAGGTGTTTGCAGATGAAATTTTCTTTTGTACCAAATAAAAAAGGGCATATTGGTAACTGAATCAACAACTATTCAATTACTTCTGTAATATCATTATACATTTTATCTCTTAGAACAACAATGGCAGTCATTTTTAAATTTAAGCTAATTTCTTGAAATCGTCGTAAGACCCCAAAACACCTCTTTATAACCTACAGTGGCAACTCCAGCTTTGAGAACCTCTGATCAAAACATCCTTGTAATATTGTCATTACATGAACATTATGTGTTCAGTCTCCAGGGAGTAAATATTTCTGAAATTTCAGTTGTCTAAACAATTACTAGAAGCCTGCTTAAACAATAAAGCATGTGATGGGGATGGGGATAAAACTAAGCCTGGGCATTAATGATCCTGAACACAGTAAAGAAATAACAATGTGATGTTGATTTATCTTTTATTCCTGGGAGGTTATGTCATATCATAGTTTCTCTCCAGCTCCCTGTCAAGGAGTCTTTAGAACTGTTTGATGTAAAGTGCCTTTCCTCACTATAGTGTCACAGTAAAGGAGAAAAATAAACAATGTTGAATGTGGGTAAAAAAAATTTTTTTGAGAAGGCAGCCAATAAAATTGCAATGTCCCACAAAATATGACTCAAAATGCGCTAAATAGTTTAGACAGGTTTTCCCCCCAAAAGTAAAAAAGGGTTATATCAGTTGTTAAAATCCCCATCACTATTTGCTTGAAGATGTTTTTACTTACAGTTTACAAAGAAATTTTTCACTTACTTGCAACYGAATTTATTAAGACAAAAATTTTCCTTGTAACTTGTCAAATAAACTGAGCATAATCATGACAGAAAAACAAGAAAGGCAGTCTAAAGAGAAATGAAAGACTTTGAGTAAAATAATTTGGAGTTATGGAGAYTTGATATGGTGCTTTGTCTCATATTATGCCATACTGAAAACYTCTGATAATGTCCTAGCAGGTAATACTTCAGTGTAACTAACAGGGATGTAACGGACACTAAAATCAAGATTCAGTATGTATCTAACTTTTGAACTAGTGCTTTGGTTTGTTCTCAGTACAGAAGGGGGAAATCTTTTTGAACTACCAGTTTTTCTAGCGTTGACAGTTGAGACTAGAATTTTGCCATCTGGCCTCTCTAATTTCCATCTAAATATTGTCTCCTAGAGTTGCTCAACCAGATGTGTGCTCGTGTTCATAAATCAAGTGAATTTGCAGAACATAACTTTCTCTCTTCTAGGTGGGTCTGATGTTGCGTGCAGTTACTTTTAAGTAACTCTCAGCAGCCGTGGATATCTATCCATTATTTGTGAGCACAGAACCCTTGGATGAGTCACCGACAACGTCTTGTTCTTTGTCATAAAGGGCTTATTTAAGTTTGTGCTGGCTAAAATGCAGACAAGTGTAAACTCAGTAACACAGCGCTCTATTACTTTCAGCATGTGTTTAAACTTGTGTTATTGAGAGCAGAATTACATGTCCGCTGCCTTGTCATTTGTTTTGCTTTGATCCTGTTTGAATTGTTAGTCAGGGGCTTCTTGAATGCCAACATGGAGTTAGGTTTGCAATCTAGTCCCCCCTCCCTACCTGTGATGTTTACATTTGAGGGATGCTTTTTTTTAATAAGTAATGAGGCTCTGCATTGAACCGACACATATCAACATCAAATAACTTTTGTTTAAGTGCCCACCTGTCTTGGCTCATTGTCACGGTTGTGTGTAACATGAACAAACTTTATAGTGACTTATAGTCCTCCACTACATTTCCAAAGTTGTGAGATTGAAATAACACTGACACATTTAAGGTAACACAAATATACAGTAAACTATCCTACACTAGCAAGCACATGCATTTGTTTTTGGGCAATTTGGACAGTTATTTATATTCTACGTATCTTGTAATCTATACTTTTTGTTATGGCAGCCGGTCAGGCACAGATGCATTTTAGTTTGTGTGAGCCTTTTTTGTACAAACTTAGTTCATTGACTAAAGATGGATAAGATAAACCTTGATTTGTTTGCTTAAGTGATTTTACTAGTCTTTTCCTCATAATTAAAGCTAATTTTTTTATTAATTTAAATGATCTATTATAAGACATTTTTAGACGGCTGTGGTAGCTTGGTGGTTGGTACTATGATCTTATAATTCTGAGGCTGCAGGTTCAATCCCATGTTGTATTGAGAAGGGCATCCAGTGTAAAACAATTGCTAAATCGTTTATGAATTTTGTATTAGTTGTACTCTCTTTATTAGTTTGTAGTAGTTTTTGTATTATAAGAAAATAACTGTTCATTCTATTGAAAACATACTGTATGACCCCTGTCTTCTCAAAGACAGTTTATTCCAATATTTTATTTTTTGTGATTGGCTTCAGTGCAGTTATGTCATCCTTTTTTGTTGTTTAATTAGGACTTACTCATAATTGTTTCTTGGTGATGTTGATAAGGACAGGATGGAAATCAGTGTCCTCATTGAGAGGTAATTACTCTCTTTGATGTGGACCTTGGTCTCATTATGAACTGTTATTTTCACCATATGTTTTGTTTACTTTACCTCAGCCTACCATGTCTGATTCAGTGTTTTTTTCCCCCTTCAAATTTTTAAAACTGACATTTCAGGGATAAAATGTTTTCCAGAAAATCAAACCCTTTTGTTTCTGTGTTTGATAACGGGAAGCAGCTCTGATACATCCCTGATGTGTTACAACTAAAGTTACAGTGCTTTCTTCATTTTCTTTATTC
>NW_013952407.1:1581900-1598534 GCF_001266775.1 Austrofundulus limnaeus | reverse complement strand
CATTCGCATTGTAATTTAAATGTGTAGGTTGCAAAGGGGCAAAAATTTGGGTTGCATTTGCCTGCAGTATGAACATTGCTTAAAGTTACCAATATTTTGTGGTTGTGTTTGAGCTTTTATCTACTACTATATTTCTAGTGATGACAAGACAGGCAACTTACTAAACATGTAACGTTACCTCTTAAAAAATAATAAATAAAAAAATTATTTTTGCAGTGCAAACATCTATATTTCCTATTATTCACAACACTATTGCTAAAAAGAACAATAACCAAAGACTGATAAAAAAAATCTGATTTTAGCTTGAAGGGACAAAAATAGATCAAATGAAACTTACAGGTGCTCAGTTGTGCTGGGCAGACGCTGAACAACCACAGGTCCAGTGAAGTGGTAGATGAGTATGAAGGAGAGGGATGCATTTTGAACAAGTTCCTTTTAGTCGAAGAATTTTTCATCGTCTTGTCAGGTTGCTCTGACGATACTGGTGGTAGCCACATGGGTTAAGCCATCTACAGTACCCTGAGTTATCCCACTGGTCCTGTAGATCTGAAATGCTGCTGAGCTATACAGAACTGATGCTATAGTAGTATAAATTTTCTCCTTAAAGTGGAAACCATTTAAGTAAAGCAAACACAACTAAAAGCCTGAGATTGCTAGAAGAAATGTATATATATATATATTCTTTTACAAATATATACAGTAGAGCAGGGGTGTCAAACTCGTTTTCATCAAGAGCCATGTGAGTAATAAGGTTGCCTTTATAGGGCCAGTTGCAATGAACTTTGATGTTTCATGTTCAACTTTAACTAAAAACACGGAACATCATGTTCCTTGTCTCACTGCTACAGTTGATCACTGCTTATAACTAACTGAACTCTATGTGGTATTTCCTGCATAGAAACAATTTTGTTTTCAATTTCAATTTTTCAATATTCTATTTTTTTATATTTACAAACACTGAAAAGTACCACGTGCACGAAAGACTATATGTGAAATAAATAATACAGAAATACTATTAAAAGTAAAAGTAAGAGTTTTACTCACTGTTTAGTTGTAGTGAGTAGCTGCCGTCTTGAACTCTGAACTCTTCCACTTTCTGACAGGGAATTCCCACTGAAGGGGGATTACTGTTTAAATGAACAACTTGTACGCAGGTAAGTCCCACTTCCTAGTACAACTGGGCTGCAGGAAATTTAGCTAGCAAAAAGGCAGCAAAATGGAGATTTTAAATGGTGAGTTTTGCCTGCTACTGGCTACCTTTGAACACTGTGCACCTCCACATAGTTGTTGGATACCTTGTTTTTGCAAGTAAAATAATCAATATGCATTATGGGTGATTCAGTTTATGGTCAATGCTGGCATTAAAGCAGTATGCATTTATTTTAAGACATCTTTGAAGTTCTCACGGGCCAGATAAAATCCTGTGGCGGGCCACTTTTGGCCTGCGGGCCTTGAGTTTGACACACGTGCAGTAGAGCATCATATTGTTTAATGTGTCATTACAAACAGAATGGATTTTTAGGAGTCTGGCAAGTTCAAGAGTTCAGAGTGTTTTATTTTAATCCCAGTCTGCTCCCTCCGTCTAAGCCCTGTGATCCAGACACAGCTCTTTTCTGTCAGTTAAGCCGTTTCCAGGCAAGCAGGACAAACAACTGAACACTCTACCAGCCCCCTCCAGTGGTTAGCTAATCACCTGTGCATCAGGTGTGTGAAGCTGATGTTTTACTCTCTCTCCTTGTACCATTTTGTTTTCACTGTTGCGTCCCGACAGTCAATCCTGGTTGTCAGTGTGTGCATGTGCGGTGGGCTGCTGACGCTGTACGTCGCTGCAGACTGACGTCAGCATTGCTGTGCTCCTCTACATACAAATGCCATTCCCGACTGCCCGCCTACCATTGATACCTTCTCTCTGCCCCAACCCCACCCCCTCAATCTCCTATTAGCATGTTTTTATCACTTCTAGCACCTCTCACACAGAGGAGCCAAGCTAATATGACACACGGGTGCAACTAACTGGCTGTCTAATAGCTCGCACAGGTTTATTGACTCCTGTTAGGAAATATTTACGACCCGTCTCGTTGAAGTGTTGTGTGTGAGTGAAATTTGGTGTGTGCGCGTGTGTCAGAAATTATAGTCATATTTCCAGTTTATGCTGTTTGTAATTATGTTTTTGTTTTATTTTGATTTCTTAGAAATGATCTTTTTCTGTTTGCTTTGTCATGTATTTGTGAAAGTGTGCATACGCAGTGCTGTCTATTTTTTTTTACTTTCTGGAAAAACCTGAGCCATAAATAATTTTTATGCTTGTGCTCTTGTGAGTTTGCACGCAGTGTCAGCCAGAATTACACATACACGAGATATAATCAGCTGTAAAAGAGTAAAAATAGAGACATTTTAAAAATATATATTTTGAAATTTTATGCACTTAAGTCAAAATAGTCTGTTAGTAAAAGTCTTGCCTTCAGATGCTTTTTGAGTTAAAGAGGAACTAAAAAAGGTAAATAAAATGTAAACATATTTAGATACAGTTGGGTGATCAGTTGATTTGTATTTATTCATATGAGTCAAAAATCTTTACAGTACTATTTTAGAAGTATTTGAAAATAAGAGTGTAATAGAAAAAAGGCCAAGTGCTAGGACCTCTGTTTGCTGTTGCTTTTCTTTTGGCTGCTCCTTTCTCTAGGAGTTGCCACAACAAGCAAAGTTGCTTGAAAATTTGGGCAATTGTTTTATACCTCCACACCCAACCTGGATTCAAACCTGCAGCCTCAGGGTTATGAGACTGCCGCTAACCTACTAGTACCCCACTTTTACCTGAGAAAAATCCGTGTTTACAGCCTCTAAAGAGCATTTTGTCAACAAAAATGCTTAAATGTAGGCGTCGTAGTGTTTGGGTTGTATAAATGCATGCATTTATTTATTTTTTTTACTCAAGCAAATATTTTTCATCAGATACTGTATAACTAAAAAAAATAAAGATCTTCTGTTCATTGAAAGATTTGATCTCATGGCTTGCAAAAACAACTTATGGTAAATACGTTTGGACTTGGCACACACACTGCAGCAGTGAAGTGAAAAGCATGCAGCAACAGTTAGATTGAACACGCAGTACTCGGCATGTTTTATCTTGTGACACAGTTAAGAGCGTCACTCCGTGTCTGGAGTGCYCATGGAACAGACTACCCACCTGTGTCTCAATGTCGTTTCTCTTCTTCATTTCTGGTCCCCTGTTCTTTATGTTGTTGTTGTTGTCATCCCTTCTTCAGCCTGTACTCATCTCTCGGTTTCAGTCTTTCTGATTCTCTCTGTAAACAAACAGAAGGCCGACAACTCTGTCCTCCGGACGTCTCCCGCCATCTCGTTGCCATGGCGTATGGAGCAGTGTTTGCTGGCCTCTGTGTCGGGTTGCCATGGCAGGGCTTATTTGCCATATTAAATGTTTGGCAGCATTGTACAGATGCTGATGACAAACACCCAACATCCCACTTTGACCAGTGAAATGGGTGCTAATTAGAAGTGGACCCACCAGTTCATTTAACAATAAAGACAGATTTTATTTGCTTTATTTAGCCAGTTTGCGTTTAAGTTTGATGTTTGAAAATGGATATAAGTTGTCACTTAATGGATTTTTCTAATTGTATTTAAATGTTTGTGTAACCTTTTCCTGTWATGTGATTTTTATTACAAGATTGGGTACCACTTTACAGTAAGGCTCCCCTTATAGATGACTTATAAAGAGTTTATAGGTAGGTTATAAATTAATCTGTAAACACTTTATAACTCATTAATAYATGTTAATTATGCAATAATTAAGGACGGAAAGACCAATTTCTTACCAAAWAATGAGACAAATCTGTTCATGTACATATTACATTTAAAGGTGCTTATTAAACATTTCAGACAAGGTTACCACACTGTAAGTACAATAACGATAAGCAAAACATATTTTAACATATTAATATTGTACTGTATTACTGCATTACAAACATTCACAACTGTCAAAGGGAGACTTATTGTAAAGTGTAATACAGTACAATATTTATTAATGACAAATAAACATTTATAAATGTCAAAAGTTAGTTTTAATYTGAAAAATCATTTTAAAACTTTGTGTTGATAATCAGTATTTGAAATTATTGTTCAAACATGTAACTACTATCAACAATGTTGATGTATCAAAAAAGTAAATGTAGAAAAATATGTTAATACCAAATAATCCCACCCCATCCAAAATAGTGTACAGTTTTACAKTTTACAATAAGGATCCCTTTAATATTTGTGGATATTTATYATGTAGTAATATAGTACAATATTATGTGTTAAAATATGTYTTTACTAATCTTTATTGTGCTTACAAAGCAGGAAACTAGTSTGAAATATTTAATACACAAACAGATTTGGCTCAGTATTTGGAAAGACCYGACAGTTTAGTCTCTTTTTGACCTTAATTAATGCATAATAAACACGTATTAATAATTTACAAAGTGTTTACAGATTAATTAATAACATATCTGTAAACTACTTAAAAGCCATGTATAAGGGGAGCCTTATTGTAAAGTGGTACCCAAAATTGCATTACAAAAGTTGAAAAATATGTTTTTACTTTGCAAAAAGAAGAAGTAAAGTTAATTTATCTAAACTCAGTAACTGTTCTATCAGAACTCATAAAATTACTAAATTTGATGACAACTTTTCATTTATTTTGACATAGTGTGCCCTGTTTACACCTGGAAGTGAGCCTTCTGCTTGTGTTTACATGTTAGAATGATGCTCGTGGAATTTGTTGCTTTTCAAATACAAATCAGTCCTTTCCCTCTTGTGGTGCAGAGTCAAACTACAGCACACAGGGTCAAAAATGAAAGAGATTCTTTGGTTTGTGTGTGCATTTGTTGGAAAAGTAATTCAATAAAGTTAACGTTGTGTAATTTTTAGCCAGCCTAAATGCTGCCTTGAGTAATAGCATCTGTTTGATTAGTATTGCAGTCACTTGACGTTGGAGATTGGGTTATTTCACGTCCACCAACATAGTGTTACACAACCTGTGCCAGCTTTGACCYCACACTGCTGTGAAGTGTGAGTGCTCCCGTGTGGGTACCAACAGATAGCATGGAAATGCAGCCGATTGACGTAGATGAAGCTTGATAAGATCTCATGACTCCATTGTACACGCACCGTGGTGGTTTTAGTGGTTTTGTTTTTCTGCTGTTTCTTTCAGTGAAAGCCTCACGCTGCTGTCGGTCAGCCTGGGTGCAAAAACAGTTCTTGCAGTAAGAAAYTGCATTAAGGGGTGCAGGAAATACTTAATGTAAACTGTTACTACAGTGTGTGTTTAGATATTGGGCAGAGGGGAAAAAAATACRCAGAGCTGTGCTCTCCTGCTTGGCCTGCTCACAGGTGGCTCAAAGTGGAGTGCTAGTCAAAGGCCAGGTTCCTTATGTGTTCGAAGCAAACGTTTATACTGCGGTGACATCTGAGTAACGACTGTCTTGTGTTTTTTCAGATGATCCTTTGGGACTGGGATCTGAAGCACTGGTACAAACCACAGTCTCAGGTCAGTTTGTTTTAGCTTACATCTTGTTTTTTATTTATTATTATTATTTTTATTTACAGGAAATCCTGTTTTAAAAAACAGAGTTGCTTGTAGTTGAACCAAATTCACCTTCAGGACATTTAGTTCTTTTCCCCACATTTCTTTACTTGAACATTGTGTAAAAAACCTTGCTTACAATGGCCTTGGAGCCATTGTCCTGACACATTTTTATCTTACTTTGACATTCTATGCACTTTTGAAACTATTTGTATAATCTGTCAAAGAATTTAGCTGTCCGAGGCCAAAAGTCATTATTTGTTCATGTTCCTGACATAAAGTTGACCCAGTCAGAACATTTCTTTTTTATGAAAGCGATCCTAAAAGAAAGWAGCATGGATTACATTAGGATAGATTGCACTTACAATTTATGGGACTTAACTTTTGATATAAGCATAGTTTTCTGCTTTCCAAATGGAATTTTGACTTCTTTTTTTTTCTTTTTTTTTTTAAACACTGAAGTTGTTTTTACTGTCTTCTTGTGTAAGACCCTGGATTAGGAGACAAGAGGAGAGAAATGAACTGGGAGAAGAAGTTAGAAATTAGAAATACCGGCTTGGTTAGGTAGGAGAACGTTAGATTTCCCRCAAAGATGTAAAGACGTGTTTGGAAAATTGTCACCCTGTTCGAAGATGCAAAGATGCCTTCTGACCGTGCTCCCCTTGTCTCTAAKCTGCACCATGTGTGGCTCGTGCGGCAGGGTGCAGGGAGCGGCAACGGTGTGGATCTCTCCGTCATCAACGAGGCTAGAAATCTTGTGTCGGACCTATTGATGGAGTCGTCGCTGCCGCCCAACACCATCACATCTCTCCGTAGCATCTCCAGCCTCTTGGGGACGTTTTCAGGCTCGTGCCGGCCCAGGGTCAACCCCTTTACGCCTTTCCCCGGTTTCTACTCTGTGGAGGCGGAGGACTCTGTAGAGAGAAGTGACAGGAAAGGAATAAAGGTGGGTAAAAGTTTTACTAGAGCTGTAAACTAACCCTCTATTTACTTTAGGTGCTGATATTGATAATTTATTACTTTATTTAGGCTATTTAGGCACCATAAGGCTTTACGGTGTCTAACAATATTAAAGATACTGTGGAGCAAAGTGCAGTAGTAACGCCAYTAATGTTGGTAATTAGTTGTATAAAATATCTTTTTGTAAAAAAAGGACTTTTTATTTTTGGGTTTTATTAGTGATGCTCCGTATAGTGTGTCTGAACTTGGCCAAAGTTTGAAAATGCTTTTAAATGTAATAATTAATGTCTACGCATCAGCCTCGTCAGTTTGTGTGTCAAACATCCAGATGCACATCACGCTTCTTCTACCTGTCAGGGTTTGAGCAGCAGAAACAGCCTCCCCACCCCTCAGCCCAGGCGGAGTTCCACCTCCTCCACGCCTTCGTCTCTGTCTCTTCTTGACTCTGCCTCTTCGCGCTGGGAGCGTAACAGTGTAAAGAGACCCCACTGTGACCTCAGCTTGACCAGGTACCCGACAGACACYCAGCTTTGTTTTGGAGTTGAACTATTTGACAACCCTAGTTTTGTTTTTTTGTTTTTTCAATTTTAAAAAGGTTTTATTGTTCCAGACCGAACAGAAAAACACATTTATGTTCTAAATAAATCCACTCCTGGGAAAGATAATATAAATCAAATAAAGCTCATTTTATCCCAGCTCAGAACTACATGTCCCACCATGCATTGCTGTGAAACCATCCAGAGTCTGTACAGGTGACTAGTTTATTTTTATGTAAATGTTATTTATCTTCAGATTTTAAAAGCCTGTAACAACCCTAGTGTTTTGACTGAKCTCTGGTTTTTGTGGGTGAAGCACGGGTTCAGTTATTTTAGGGTTCATCTTATAAAGTTGCAAGAAGGTTTTAGTTAAGCTGATCATCTTAGAAATCAAAGTGACATGGTATTGTTTGGATTTGCAAGTGTTGCACTCAGTTGAAATAATATAAAATTGTGATCTTTAGTACTGTAATGAAAAAGAATGATTTTAAACTCCTTTATTGATTTATTGAAGAGACAGTGGAAAGAAACTATAGTTGAGAAAAATCTGATCTCTTTCTTTCTGATTCTCATCAAAATTCATCCTGCAGTATTTTGGATCAACTAGAACATCCTGAAAATAAAGAATTACAACAATTCATCCTAAAAGTAACAAATATAAGGACGTTTTCCTCCCTTTCCATCCAGACTCATCTGTCTTATCTGTATTATTTTTATTGGAGGCTTGAGCTATAAACATGAAGTGTCTGATTTGAGACACTCATTTATTAGCAAAAGGCAACCAAAAAAATGGATGTTACTGTTATTTGTAGTTTTTCCTTGGTCGGTTGGTGAGGATGTAACTTTAACATTCTGAAAAAATAAGTAGCTAGTTTTAGTGCTTTGATAGGAAAACATTTTGTTTGCGTCTGACGAGCTAAAGATGTGAGACAAGAYGAGATACAGTCAATGAGTCCATGATTCTTTTGCCAAAGTCAGACCAGATCCTACAGTGAATAAATTACAAAAACACATGTACTGTACATGTAAAAAAGAGGAAAAAGTTCTCCAAAGTCTATTTTTTCTTTAGTAGTTGGAGCATTGAGGTCCCACCAACAAACAGAAACAGAGAGGCAGMGTTTCAAATCTTTTGATTTTTTAACACATTTAAAAAGGGGGGGATTTTATACAAAAAGGAAGGAGTTGAATGTCATTATAATGAGGGTCCGTGAACCACACAAGGGGTCCAGTGTTTAGACAGTTTCTCTCCAGCAGATGGCAGGAAACGCCTGGCTGTGGAGGATCATCTTCAAGCTGTTGGCTTTAACTTTGTTCTCCTGATGAGTCAAAACAGTTTGTCATGACCATGCAGAAGGTTTGGATGAGTTTGTTTTTACAAGTAAAGACCTGCTTTGTGTTCCAGCTCGGCTCTAACCAACGGCCCCAATGCAAACCTGCTCACCATTCCCAAGCAGAGGTCTTCCTCTGTTACCCTGACATACCATTCTGGGCCCAGGAGAGCAGGTGAGATCTTCCCAAAATCACACAAACTTCTTTTTTTTAATATTCCAATATTTGGAAAGTGACTAAATTATCTAATTTTTTCTTCTTTTTTTATTTATTTGTTTTTTAGATACAAAAATATTTCACTTTAGAAAGGGATTTGAAAAAAAAAAAAAACAAAATATTTGATTGTAAGATGTCTAAATGTAAGTTGTTAGAAATAGCAAATTATTCACAAATTGGAATATTTGAAATTATTTTTTGGTCAAACTGGAAAATGCCGATTTCACGTCAGTTATTGATCAACCTTTAACTGAAAGGGTGTCAGAAGTTACATTTCTAGGCCTTATTATGGATAATAAATCTAATATAAAAAGAAATATATAAAGTTTAAAATATGGAAAAGCATTTTCAATAAAGTGTGCTTAGAAAAGCCACGTTTGTGCTGTTCACTTAACCCTTCCATAGTTGTCATTATATGAGTGTTGGTCACAATACATCCAGTTAAAATTAAATCTGTTTGTATTGCAAAATAATTTACACAAAGTYAATGATGATATTATTAGCTTCATATTTGGCTTTTTTGGGGGGTAAAAAACTTAAATATGCATAACCATATTTAGTTTGTCGTTGTGTCATTAAATTGTAGTATGTTAAATTTTTTTGTAATTTGTACAATTTTGTTTAAAATGTGTTTTGTATTTGTGGAGAGAATATTACTGTTTTGTACATTAAAACAGGGTTCCTGCATTTCCTTAAAAAGTCTTAAAAAGCATTGAATTCATCAATCCAAAAATAAGGCCTTAACTAGAGAAATTGCATTTCCTGCGAAAATGCTAGTGTGAATYCCTGTAGCTGAAAACTTTAGCTGAAAGCTGCTGCAGAAGCTGAAATTGAGCTGAACGTGTTGTTAAACATGAAAAGCTGAACGAAGCAAAAAAAGGCAGAAAAACAGTTAAAAGGAGCAAAAATATGCCTGAATTAGCATAAAAAGCTAAAGGCTAAAATAGCTGAACATAGCAGAATGCAAAAGAAGCATAAACAGCATAAATTAGCAGAAAAATGTATAACAAAGCAGAAAAACATAGAAGAATTGCAGAAAAAAGTACAATTTTACCTGATATAGCAGCAAAAAGCTTAAGTTAGCATATATAAGCTAAAGATAGCAGACTCAAGTTGAAAGTTGCACACAGATGGTGAAATGGATGTAACAAATTCAAAATTAACAGAAAATCATTAAACTAAAAAGTGATAATTTGAAGTAAAACAGGTAAAACAGCCGAAGTTTTTAGTAAAACAGCTAAAAAGTAGCTGGAAACATTTTAATTAGCATAAGGATGTATAAGGAGCACAAGTTTGCTGAATTTAGCAGAATTCAGTTGAAATTGCTCCAGAAAAATGTGTAATTAGCATAGAAAGCTAACAGTGGCTAATAACAGCTAAAATTTAGCTAAATTTGTAGCAAATAGCTGAATATAGAAGAAAGCAACTGTAAGAAGCATAAATAGCACAAATTAGCAGAAAAACTATAACAAAGCAGAAAAAAGAATAATAGCAGAAAGAAGTAATTTTTAGCTGAAATAGCAGAAAAAACCTACAATTAGCAAAAAKGTAYCTAAAATTTGCACAYGACAGTAAAAAAGAGCATAACCAGAACAAATTGTGTAAGGTTTTCTAAATATTTAGAAACTGTTTGAAGGATTTTAAGGTTGTTGAAAATTGCCCCATTCAAAGTCAATGGGAAAAAAAGTGGCTAAAAAGTTGAAATAGCTAAAAAACTAAAAATAGATGAAATACCAAAAGTCATAGCCGGCATTGCATGAAAGAGCTGAACGTTTTGATATATGATTGGTTGAAGCAGCACAAAAATTGTGGAACGAGAAAGGTGCCGAAAAACATGAAAAATGATCTCAATGGTGTGAATGCCATATAGGCATTCACCCAATTAGCCTTAAAATGTCTTCAATCAATCTTTCAGAGGTCTTAAAACTGTTAACACGTTGTAAGTAGGATGATTGTAATTCATCTCAAATATTAAAATAATTGGTAAATTATTTTTTTAAATATTCACATGCAGACATTCCCCTTTGACATCACTTCCTGTTACTTCACATGCAAATATCTCAACAACTGTTCATCTGAGCAACGTGAAATTTGTTTTGTAATATGTTAATGTTGTCTTTCCAAAAATGCATTCACTTTTCTTACAAAAAAAATTGATGCCACAGGCACTTTAAGGTTTCATCTACAGCAAACTGGGTTAAGACTCCACTGCGGGTCCTAAAACTCCAAATTTTGGGTCATTAGAGGATTTCCAGAAACTAACTTCAGTTTAAAACTGACTGCTAAGAATGTTTCTGCTATAGTTAGACATGGATAAAAACAAATGGTCTATTAGCAATATTTTAATACTTAAACAAAAAGTACTTTGGTTTGTGAGTTTTTGCCACTTTTTATTTTATTTTTGTCATTTGTGTTTATTATGAACTTGGTCTTAAATTTAATTTCAATTGGCATTAAAAAGTCTTAAAAGGTCTTAAATTTAACCTGCCTTAAACTATAGGAAGGAACCCTGTAAAATGAATGTATAAATGAAACTGAATATTTTTGTTTTTTTGTTCCATCCACACCAGGTGCGTCACCCAGCCTGAGCCCAGTCACCTCACCAAGCCATAGCCCTCCAGCTCTCAGCTCAGGTTCCTCCTCGTCCCTCGCCGCTCGACTTCCTGTGGAGTTCCCAGACACGGCGGACTTCCTGACCAAGCCGAGCGTCAACCTGAACATGCATAAGCCTTTAGTCCACACAGTCAGCGCCACTGATTTTCAGCAGGCCTTCCGCGGTGCTACTTTCCCTCTGTGCACCAGGTGAAGCTTCACGTTGTCTCTTGTAGCCTTTCTTTAGTGTCACCGAGTTTTTTAACGCTGCAACMGGAACATGTCTGTGTTTGTCATAGCTGTGGTCGCCAGATGCTCAAGGGAGTTTCTAGCAGCGACACGGGGGAATCTCACCAACCCTACATCAGTGACGCTCATTGCAGGCGCTCAGGTAGAAACACTTGGTTCAGAGTGGAATGCAGTCATGGCAGACAGGCTTGTTCAGTGATCCAGTGCAGCCAAAGAGAAACTCTTTTCTCAGGARGTTAAAAGGTTGATGCTGCTCTCTGCTGGACACTGAGAATACTACAAGTTTTATACACTCAGGCAAAAACTACTAGGAAAAATAACATTTCAATAATATTAATTTTAGTGCAGGTACATAATATTACACAGTAATTTTACCCCATAATGAAAGGACTGACCTTAGCAAATACAAATAATTACTATAACTCCATCATTTTATTAGATTTTGAGCTGAAATTTGGCATGGTAGTAGCTATGATTCATTCCCAACACATACTCCTGAGTGCAAGAAAATCATTAAAAATCTTTGACATGTAAGGCAGCTTMCATTCTGTAGTACTTTCAGGCTTTTTTGTCAGTATTACATTTTGTACGGCCTTACACTCTGTCACATGTGTGTTGTCACAGCAGTTGAAGGTCTGGAGTTCACGGGGGAGCCTCTTATCAGGGAAGAGGTGGAGGTGTCCCGAGACGGGAGGTCAGACACTGGAGGAGACGAGGGACTGGCAGAGGAGGAGAAGGAGAACAGCCCGAGCACAGACCAGCAAACACAAAAACAATCCGAGGTGCGTTTCTTCAGAGTGTTGGACTTTGTATGATTGTCCTGTTGAGCACAGCAGGTGGAGCAGTTGTTACGTTTTGGATCTGTGTCGCACTTACTTTGGTTGTTTTACTCATTTAGTTAATTAATTCAAGAATTACACACAGAAGTTGAGCATTTATGTGGAAGTAAAATGTCTTATTTGCCTTTATTATATGTTTATTTATGAGACATATTTAAAGTTCAACTCTAAAGCATTTTTATTTTACTATAAGATAATTTTTATGCGAGATTCAATGTTTTGCACATAAATAATGTTTTAGTTTAAAAAAAGACAGGTAAATACTTTTAAATTCCTTATAAAAGCAGTTAATGCATCTTTGGTTTTTCTATGGCGATTTTGTTTGGTATTTGATTTAAAGTGTTTTTATCTTTTTTTATTTCCCTTTCATGTGTCAATGCAACGCTAAACTGGTAGAGCAAAAACTAATGTAGTAGATGTATTTATTCACCTAAGATGTATATTTAATTAGATGGTTGTCCTCAGGGTGAACAGGAGTTCAGGTTAGATCCCATGCTGGAGGATCACAAGGCTCTGATGGAGAGGATGAACACCTGGAACTTTCAGATCTTCGACCTGGTGGACAAAACAGGAGGGAAGACTGGAAGGATTCTCAGCTACGTCAGTACAACCAATATATCAYTTGTGTCTTTTCATTTGAATACCGTGTATTTTAGTGTTTCTAAACAACTAAAGACAAAGCAGTTTGATAAAAACACGCCCGTATCAGGATTTGCAAGAATACACAAGAAATTCACGTTCTTATTGTGTCATTTGGGAACTAAAGTAATAAATGCATGATATTAAAGCTGCAGGCAAGCCTGAACAAAAGGTCAAACAGAAAAAAAAATCTATTCTTAGTAGATTAAAAACAGTCTACAGGTGGAGTTAACTATGAAAATGGTCGATATGTTCAGCAGCTGTGCTGCTTCCAGTTTCATACAAGCCTGACAGACATAAACCTGACCCAGACAGGACAGATGTTCAGCACTGGAAATGTTGAAACAAGAGTTTATAGAGATTTAAATAGACACGAATTAGAACTTTCTTTGCTCTTAGTAGTACTGTCATCTTTTAAACCGATTCATTCAGATTTAAATTTTTTACTTTTTGTTATTCTGGTTTTCTTCTCTCCACATCGGTGTGTCAGTGATGCTGGCTTATGTTTCCTCAGGTTACATACACACTGTTCCAGGATATGTGTCTGTTTGAGATCTTCAAGATCCCTGTYAGAGAGTTCATGTCATATTTCTGTGCTCTGGAAAGTGGCTACAGAGACATTCCCTGTGAGTGTTACATTGATGTTCATGTGACTCATCTGATTAATAATATTGTGCATCAAAGATAAATAGCAGATTTTATTATGTGATGCATAAAAGTTACATGCGTATATGTTAGAAAGCAAAGGTAATTTTCAGTGTTATGTTTCAAACCGTGCAGATCATAACCGGGTTCATGCCACAGATGTGCTCCACGCTGTTTGGTACCTGACCACTCGACCAATCCCCGGGTTCCAGCAGATCCACAGTGAGCACGTGACGGGTAGTGACACAGGTAAACGCCTGAGAGTTTCCTGAGTGCAGGTTGTAGACCGAACACATGGCTGCTCAATAATTCACTACATGATTAAATATTTTATAAGATGCACAAAGTGTGTAGCAGGGGTCTGCTCATTGGAAGGCCGGTGCATCAATCCTGGCTTCTCCCACCACATGTTAAAGTGTCACGACACTGAACTCTYTGTAGCTGGTGTGTGAATGAATGGAGGTGACTTAAGGTAAAGCCACTTTAAATGATCAATAAGATTAGAAAAAGAGCTGTTTATTTACCACTTAGGTAGTGGTTTTTATGTGTTTCTTCCTCTTATTTGAATATTTACAGAACTCTGCAATTGTTTTAAATCCTTRATGACTTTTATGCTGAATTTCTAAATAAGTTCTGGACTTACCAACTACAATTCTTCATTCTCCTCTGGCTCCAATGTAAGGCTGGATGGACAAGTCTTTTCTTGTTGACATTTTTAATATAATAAAAAAAAGTTTCTGCACCGCTATATGGCTGTAGGCTTTCTATCAAGTTGGAATGTACCGCTCTGGAAGCTAGAGGGGGGCGGGGTGTGAAGTGCCTCGTTTGGGTTTAAAGAGACAGCCTCAAAACGAGTTGGTCTGAGYCACACCTCAGAAAAMGGGTAAAAGAGGGYCTTGTGGAGTTACAAAAAGGAGGAGTTCAGAACAAAGCATTGCAGTTCCAACTGAATGATTTAAATMTGAAAAAMAAGGTTTTAAACACAYGATATGTCTCCTTTAAAGCTTTTCTTTTTCACTTGTTTTCTGTGCAGTTCTTGTGCCTCACGACAGCATGTTCAGAAGAACAAGTGTCAGGTTTATAAAACCTCTGCAGTATCTGAAAGTCATTTCTAAGATAAAAAAAATCATTCTTCAGTTGATCATCAACTGGATGACAAGTTTTCAGCTCATGGCTCACWTTARTGGTTGTTAGACTGTCTTATCTTTYGWATTTTTCAAAGATCCAACAAAAGAAATGAGAACAAWTTGTCTTAAAAWTTTTCTTAGTTACTAGACACTTTGTTATTTTATGTCTTTACAGACATACCTGACATCTTTRGACGGGTACTTCCGTCTTCATCAGAAGAGAACAAATTGTATTTTTGAGACAGGCTTCTGAGAATTGACTAAAGGTTCTTTTTAAAATTGGATCTTTGCTAGTTTGTTTGTGTCAATATAACACGGGGTCAACCATTTGGGAGCCAATGCCTCAATATTTATAGGTCAGAGTTTGAAAGAAAACAAAAAATCTAAAGAACTTTATGAATGATCAAGTACTGGAATGGAAACTGCTGAACAAGCATCAAAACTCCAGAGATCTTCTGAGAGTCTTAAGGGCTCAAAATTACTTAAGAAATGGGGGGAAAAATGGCTTTTATACAAAAATGACAATAGTGTGCCCTATGTTCAGTTAGGCTTAACATATTAAAAGTGATCATATTTCTGCTCCTGTTTCAGCTCTTGTTTGTTATTTTCCAGATTCAGACAGTGGGATATCTCCAGGCAGGATATCCTACGCCTCCTCCAGGAGCTCCACCGTTTCATATGACAGCTACGGCTGCCTGGCCTGGAACATCCCTGCCRTGGAGCTCATGGCCCTTTATGTAGCAGCTGCAATGCACGATTATGACCATCCGGGCCGCACAAATGCCTTTTTAATAGCCACTAACGCACCTCAGGTAAACTACCGAATTTGTCGTTTTTTTTCAGCTTCTATTAAAAAAAAATTAGAGACAAACTCAAATATAAATGCATAACASTGGTGCTGCACTGTTTAAACACTTCAGGAAAGCCTTAACATTCAAGTGGGGCAGATTCATACTCAGGAGTTTTTATTATGTTTTTGTATATTTATAAATCCTCTGTTGAACTGTTGCTCAAGCGCTTGGTTAAAATAAACACGGTCAGTGAATCTAAAATTGTAACATCACGCTTATCTCTGTCTGTCATTTGAGTTATTTAAACTTAGAGGTCATCATTTGCAAAGTTTTCAACCAGACCTCTGAATCTTCTTTTTTTTCTTCGAAAATCAACTGTGCTAAACAACACTGATGTGTGGAGCTGAGACTAACTCTGTTTGCAGATAATCACATGGCAGCCTCTCTGCAGTGATGTAATACAGACTAGCATTAGCTCTCATCTGTAGCTTTACTTATTAATTGAAAAATTTACTTATTCGAGTTAGTAATTTGTATTTTCCAAAATATTTTATTGTTTTGTTAKCACTTAACAGGCAACAGAGGAAATACTGACACTGTTTTATCTCCTGTCCWGCTTCTTGGCAGAATCTTTCTTTGCCACATGTAACTCTGTGAACTGGTTTTAAAGGAATCAGACTAAACTGAAGTGGTGAGGAAAGAAAGGGAAAGAGCAACATAACCTGTTTTCATCTACATTTTAAAATCTAGAGGAGCTCCTAGAAACTCAACACAAATCTACATCAGTTTTAGACAAAAAGCATGTTAATTGTTGAGCTCTGATTAGTGTTTATTTCAGCAACATCTGTCAGTCTGAGGAAAAGTTACTGGGTGTGTTGTTGGTAAAATAAACAGGCAGATTTACAGTGGGCTACACATTCACTGGACAGTATTACAGAGTCCACTTGAGACCAGATGAGGAAAACCAATGACCATTCCATCAATTAATAAGGTGTGTTTTTACATTCATGCCCGCATTTTTTAAAAGTGTTTCCAATTTTATGCTTTAAAACAGGGGGGCAAGATGGCGCCTGTGTATGGCTTTGCCTGCTTTACCCCCTTGCGCATATCTTCTATGCTTTTAG
>NW_013952407.1:1573282-1579248 GCF_001266775.1 Austrofundulus limnaeus | reverse complement strand
TCTCTCTCTCTCTCTCTCTCTCTCTCTCTCTCTCTCTCTCTCTCTCTCTCTCTCACACATAAATCCATCCATCCATCATCCATCCATCGTCCTGTTGGCATCTCTGAGCACAAAATGCAAAACATCTGGAACAAATCAATGATCTGTCCACATCTTTCTAAACTGTGGGCATGGGTTAGCTTAGTTTTAAAAGAACACTGTGTTTATTTATTATTTTTGGTAAAATAGACTGTTTTTTAATAAAACCAAGGCTATCTTGAGTTCACAGCTCTTTTCACTCATTCATCTGGTTTTAAAATCTCCAAATGGAAACAGCCAAAATTATGCTTCTGGATTTAAATTTGAATGGMTTTTCTTTACTCCCAATGCGGTGATGAATTCAGGTTCCAGCCCAGTACTTTGACTGCATCACATTATGTGAATCCTAATGTAGCTCGTCTACCAATTTTTCAGTTAATCTTTAACTTAAGTCAACATTTTCCTTTCACCCCTTTACGTGCTTCCTAACATGCTCAACTGGTATTAGAAGTCAGTGTCATTTAATGTCTCCAGACAACTCAACTTATCTTCACTGACTTTGTCTCAAATGGAAGTCACGAACAAGATTAGCTCCTCGCTACAATTTATCCCAGTACGCTATATCTCATTGTCCTCTGTCATGCAACCTGCCCCATTTTAAATGTTGTTTTACTAACAGGTCTTGCGATAGCACTCTCACGCTTTGGAAACTGGGTCAAAAGAACTATGAAGGACCTTGAACCAACCTATGTTTTACTTTGCAGCTGACGGCACGTGTTCCTCTTTTATAACCAGATACGCTTGAGTCTATATTATCTCTATCTTTCTCTATGTTATCTCTATTGAGTGATTGCTATTTTTAAATCCATATCAAGTTGCATAACGTATAAACAGACACGTTATGTAAGAAAATCTATTTCTAATCTTTTAGAGGAAATAGTGGGAGTCTTCTTAGTTGGTGTTTTTTATTTTCCCGCCTTTTTCACCAGCTTTGTTTTTCCCTCCTGTCAACTGTAGGCAGTGCTGTACAATGACCGCTCAGTACTAGAGAACCATCACGCTGCATCTGCCTGGAGTCTCTACCTGTCCCAACCTGAGTACAACTTCCTGGCCAACCTTGATCACGTGGAATTCAAGCGTTTTCGCTTCCTTGTCATTGAGGCGATACTGGCCACGGACCTCAAGAAGCACTTTGACTTTCTGGCTGAGTTCAATGCCAAGGTCCGTAATGAAGACCCCACAACAGATTGGTTTAAAAATCARACAAAATGTTGACTCAGGCACGATTATGTTGTGTAGTTTGTTTTATTTAGGAGTATGTAGCATAGCAAAAGCGAGATCATTTGGTTAACTTGTTTTAAGGCATCTGTTTATGTTTATTTGTTGACAGGTGAATGATGTGAATAGTCCCGGAATTGATTGGACTAATGAGAATGACAGACTTCTTGTGTGCCAAGTGTGTATCAAGCTGGCAGACATCAATGGGCCAGCCAAAGTCCGGGACTTGCACATCAAGTGGACCGAAGGCATTGTCAATGAGTTTTATGAGCAGGTACACTGTGTTTACTCACAGCACAACACCATATCGTAATCAAAACAAAATGAACAAGTTGTGAAACATGCATAATCTCTAGAAAAGTCAAAGTCTAATGTTGCGTTCACACTGAATCCTATTTGAGCATCAAAAATGAGTCAAATTGGACACTTGTGCACTTTGAGGTCAAACACGTCAAAATTGCTCTAGACCAGTGGTTCTTAACCTTTTTTTGAGGTACCGAACCCACCAGTTTCGTATGCGCATCCACTGAATGCTTTTTAGTGATAAATAAAATATGGGTTTTTTTTTTCAAATTCAAGACATAGGTATAGTATATGCTTTTTTACTGGTGTATAAAATGAGCCATACATGAACATCACCTTTCTCAAAGAACAAAACCAACACAGTGCATGAACTCACAACAACTTACAGTATGACTTTATCCTGGACCCAAAAAAATATTTTGGCCCCATAAAAAATTTCAGCTCCCCCAAAAATATAATTTTTTACTATTTTACTAATAAAAAATAAATTAGGATTTTTTTTGAAGAATTTAACATTTTTTTATAACTTTTTTTTACTATTTTAAAGTTAATTTGTTTTTTGTCATTTTGAATCCACAAAATACGTTTTTGGGGCCAGCACTGGTTGGCCAAGAAATCTCTCTGGCAGCAAGTGATGGCCAAGTGGGGCGTGTCATCACAACTTTACACAAGTGTGTCTTTACCTCTGCGGCAGAGGCTCCATCGAACCCCTGAGACCAGCTCATCGAACCTCTAGGGTTCGATCGAACCCAGGTTAAGAACCACTGCTCTAGACGCTCCTTAAGAGCCTGTTAGTTGTTTTCCTCCTCTGCCAGTCTCTGCTTAATGGCGGTTGAAATAAAGAAAGTGGTTATGTTTTATTTACTGAGAGRAAGAGCACGTCMTGCTCACCACATAATTTACCAGATAATTTAGAGACGTTCTGAAGTTTGGTGAGTTTCACCACCCAGGACTGCGAGCTGATGAGGCTCTGTTTCAGCTCTGTTTTTGTCCCGAGCTCAGTTTGACGAGCCGCTCACCCGCATCGGTGCCCGTATTTCCTGCGAGGACGCCGACTACAGGCGCTCGATTTCAGCTAAAGAGCTCTTGTCAATCTGTCTCAGGTTAGTAGGCAGCATTCAGGAAACCGTCCCATCYGAAAATGTGTCACTAAATCACATAGTGGAGTCTCTCTGATTGGTTGACGCTCCGCATCGAGCTGCAAAAGTTCAGTTTTTCCAACTCCAGGGACAGCCTCGTCAGAGTCCATTCCACACCAAGAACAAGCTRGAGTATATGCCAAGAATGTGAACACAGCTCATGCATTGGTTATTAGGGATGGCGGGATTTTTGGTTCAATCGTCTATCGACGATTGAAGGGTTGGAATGCGATTTTTTTTAGGGTGATCTTTATTAATTAATTAAATGCCGTGCCAGGGATGTAAAATACATTTTAAACGCGCCCTTCTCTGTAAATTAAAATGTTTTAATCACCATCATTGTGATCTGTGCAAATGAGAGAATAAAATAATTACAGTACTGTGTCTCTGTTTTTTTTTTTTTCTCGAAGTCGGCGCCAACATGCGCAGCTCCTCTTCATGTCTCTCTTCTCGTCATCTTCTTGCTTTGGTGCGCCACAAGTGACCCAAATAGTGCTACATTATTACGTTTAGTTACAAAACGAATAATCCATGACAATCATACATTTGAACAAATAACTTTAACCAGTTCCGAACCGGACCGGAGCGCACTGCCTCATCCCTGCTTTTCCCCGTTACTCTGGGCTCTGGTGTGTTTGAAGTGTGCCGGCAACCCACAGGTTGAACTTTTCACCCCCCCTCCATATAAGAACACATACGAACTATATTGTGTGATTAGTCAGAGGTTTGTGGGAGTGTTTGTTTGTGCTGAAAACGCTCAGATGCTGCGTTTGCTTCAACTACTTCAAGAGAGAGAGAAAAAGCGACTCGTTCCAGAGCCAACTACCAGGCGATTTATAGATAGTCAAACAGCCAAAACGTCATAAAAGGGGATAAAACAGACGATTTTCACGGTAAAATCTGACTGATAAAAAATTTTGAGCTTAATCCTGGACCAGTTTGTGGATAAACAACGTCGAATGACGAGTCTCGGACTTTTATTTTATTTTTTTCGCATTGAACTCCACTGGTAGAGCAATCCCATGCAGTGACGTATGCTGCAGCAGGAGGGGGTTTCCCGGTGCGGGGTGTCTCAGGAACTAAGGTATGTGCGAAGTCATTCGGAAAGAAGGACAAGCACAAAATAAGCAACTTGCATCAAAAAATAAGCCCAAAAAACGCAACCTGCGACTCACAGAATTTACAAGCGACTTTAGAAAAAAAGAAGCCGTTGCTTATAATAAGCAGACCTGCTTGTTTTTTTTTTCTTGTTTTTTTTTTTGACACCGTAACTGCGCATGCCTTATCAGCCGATTAGATCGTCTATCGGCGATATCCAGTGACCATGATCTTATGATCTGAAAATAGGGATAATTTCCCATCCCTATTGGTTATACAGGGAGCAGATGGTGCATAAAAGCAATCCTAGCACCCCATACTTTGGAKTTAGTTCATTAGAAATTGTACCCAGTATTTAGAGCTGTTCATTTGTGACTGGGTCATTCTTTGTGCAAAAGTTAAAATTTATGTTGGAAGCCTAGCTGTAACCTAAAAGAAGTTTCCTAGTTGAAGATTTGCTTTCGATTGAACTCTTTTGTTTTGAATTTGCAGGGAGATGAGGAATCTCGGTTAGGATTACCCATCAGCCCCTTCATGGACCGCTCCTCCCCACAGCTGGCCAAGCTGCAGGAGTCCTTCATCACCCACATTGTGGGACCACTGTGCAACTCCTACGATGCTGCCGGTCTTCTTCCCGGCCAGTGGATTAACGAAGCAGAATCAGATGATGACGAGGATGAGGAGCAGGTGGAAACGGATGAGGAAGAGGATGAGGAAGATGATCCAGAAGATGATCTGACACCAGGTTAGATTTAACATTCACAGCTTTTCATTAATACCAGTTTGAAACATCAACAGTTCTTATCACTTGTTAATGCCGGGTTCACAAGATAATTGTGTGGATTTTTAACCTGATGACCTTAAGGGTGCCCCGATTATAATGAGTGCTCTAAAGATAATTTATGAGATATTCCTGTTGTGTGTGGAGTGTTAAGAGTGATAAAGTCGACTCTGAAGGATGTTGGGGCCGCGCCAATCTAAAATCAGGGATATTCAGCACGTTGGATTGTCTTGATGGAAACAAGAAGGGTAATCCAAAATYCAGAAGACAAAACTGCCATGGCGTATCAGAAAGAATGGTGGACTTTGGAGATGTCTTTTTGTTTTGTTTTTCCACAAGCTATCGCCTTGGCTTCTTCCTCGTCGGCCATGTTTATTTCAGGGTTCATGCCGGGTCTTAAAAAGTCTAAAATTTGAAAATCAAAATTTTAGGTCTAAAAAAGTCTTTAAAACGCCCAGATTTTTCATCCAAGGTCTTAAATTTAATTTTGTCAAGTCTTAATTTTTTCTACTTTTGATCATTCCTGAGAACCGCTGGCTGCATAAATAAAGTTAAGAGCCGTAATCAGAGGTTGACACGATCTGTCTTCACGAAGTGCTAAGTTTGCTACTGGTCATGATTAAACTACAAATACCATGATAACTGCAGGCAAAAATGGCACAGTTTACTTCTATGTTTTTGACCTCTTTGCTTCTACAACCCCCCACATACAGTGGCTTATTTACCTGCTCAAAAAACAGAAGTTCAGTCCAGGGCCGGATTAACACTTGGCTGTACCCTGGGCAACAATATTCAAGGGCCCCATCATCACGACCCCAGGATTACCATAGTCTGGTAAATACAGAGTAAATTATTGCAATATACAGTATAGTAAATATACTCAATACTTCAGATTCTAAGTTTATTTTGATGTACAAATGCTCATAGAACTACAAATCCACTATGTCATCTTATCAAGGACACTCCTTCACATGATGCTATGAGAACAAAACACATCAATATAATCTGGTAAACATGACCCACTACATTGAGATCGAAGGAAGTGTCCTACAATTTCACAAAAGCAACACTTGACATTAAGCAACCCTCTCAGTCACCTGACCCGCCTCATGTGGACTGACCAATGAGGAGAAGATCTCAACTCACGTTCACAGTGACAGGCAGCCTCTCTGTGCAGCACAAGAGCTCCAGCAGACAGTTTAACAAAAGCAGGAGAAAAACAGATATTTTGCTGGTTGAGTGATTTATCATCCTCTCTTATTAAATCACACCAGTGTTGCCAGGTGGGAAATGTTGAATTATCGTATCAGCAGCTCAAAATTATCGTATTTTCAGGAAAATTATCGTAC
>NW_013952407.1:1571360-1573272 GCF_001266775.1 Austrofundulus limnaeus | reverse complement strand
CTTCCAACCCGTTCTGCTTCTAGAAATAAGTTACTTTTCCCTTTTCCCCCTCTCCTTTCCTCCTGCTTCACAGCAGGCGCTTTCATGTCCGCAGCCCCCCCCACCCGCGGGTGCTTTTATTTTTTTCTGTCAGGCTGTCGGAGCGCTCCTCCTCCTCTGTCCGGTGCTGGTGTGGGGTGAAAATCCTCCACCTCAGACGTTCAGAGATGTAACTGTCTGCGATACTGTGGTCACTTTCCATGTAGCATCAATTATGCTAATGCTAGCTGCCTGTCACGTTCTCTCGTCCAATTGCCCATATGGTTAATCCGGCCTTGGTTCAGTCATGTCCACTGCTTACATGGGAAAGTGTATTTTCAATGAGACTTGACTTGATATCAGTGATTTTTTCATTTGGTTGAAAGCGGTTCACAGAAGTCAGATATGACCGTTTCATTCAAATAATTTAGTGTTCTTGTATTAAAATTAAATATTCTTTAATAACTAAATTGATAGCAATAACAGGTTTCTATTATAAAATTTCTGGGATCATTTAAATGTTTCTGTTAATGCGTCGATTTGGTCTTAAATGTCATTACTAATGGTCTTAAACGTCTTTAAAAGGTCTTAAATTTAACTTACTGAAACCTGTATGAACCTGTTATTTACTCTGAACTCATGTTTGATCTCAAGAGGTCTTGTGAGATTTCTCTTCTGACATCTGAGTGTTGGGAGTGAAATCTGTCAGTGTGTGTCGTGTGGCTGTACACCACTCACTGTAGGACCAAACCTGTTTTTGTTTTTTTTTAAATCGTCACGTGTGGGGTCTTTCAGACTTTGAAAATCAACCAACAATTTTAATGTTTGGCTGTGTGAACCAGGCATAAAGCTAATAAAAAAAGCTGCATGCTGTTTCACAGTGAGAATACATGAATGAATTTTAACTCTGTCTCAATTCTTACAAAGCACAGGTCGAGCATCAATACAATACAGGATTGACTGCTATATGTCTTTATGTTCTAGTACCTCCATCAGYTGAAAAGCCAGATAACATCTGCCTTTGACAAAGAAGAAAGGTCAAAGGTTGCACCAGTCCAGATATTCCTAAACATGTGCCTTGCCTGTTGTTTGTTGTAGGAAGGACAAAAAGTCGCCGGAGGTTGTTCAGCTGCATCATGCAGCACCTGACAGAGAACCACAAGGTGTGGAAGAAGATCATCGAAGAGGAGGAGAAGAGCAAAGAGCTTGGCACACAGCAGCAGCCAGACAGCTTGCCCACCTCCTCTTCAGATGACATCCAGGTCATCCAGGAGGAAGAGGAGGGAGAGGAGCGTCAGTAGCAGGAGGACAGAGGAACGAGCAGAGAGGAGTAGCTGTGTGAGGACACAAATCCCTCCACCATCTGCCTTTAACTGACAGTTTATAAATGCACATAAAACGTACTTTATTCCCACTATCTAATGAACAACACACACACACACGCACACACACATACATTGAAAGAGTCACTGTGCAGACAGTCAAATGCTTAAGCAGTCACGGTGTTTTTGGAGAAACAAAACGGCCTTACTACTGTGAGCGGATCCTTACTGCAACGGTGGGGGCCCAACCCCTGAGCACTTTCATCCCATGGAGGGTCGAGAGCACCCAGAACTGACGACGGTGCAGAAGCAAGAGTGTGGACYGGGTTCAGCCTTAACTTTTTCCTCCATGGTAAATGGGCTGTGATGCTGCCTTGAATGCAAAGCGCTTAACACCTCCCAATAGGTACAAAATAGTTCCTGTTTATTTAAAATGAAAATAAAGAAAGAAGGGTAGAGGAAAATACTAAAGCAGGAGACACACTGAAARAGGAGAAGCCTTTACCAAAGTGAACAGTTTGTTTATGGAACGACAAGAGACTGAAACTACTCAGCCTCATATATATATATAT
>NW_013952407.1:1563993-1571245 GCF_001266775.1 Austrofundulus limnaeus | reverse complement strand
ACACACATATATATACATGAGGAAGATGAAATAATGATGTGCCTGTCTGAAACTTTACTAAGTTTTTATTGGCCCAAAGTCTTGGCTTGTGTAATTTTCTCTCCTTGCTGGTGACACGAAACACTGTATCAGACTCAGTCACAGAGACTTTGATGAGATGTTGACTGATTTATAGCATTATATCTGCATCATTTTTGATGCTTTTATTCATGTGTACCACCTGTCTATTTTTTTTCTCTATCCTTTCGGTTGTTTTGTCTGTTTGTTTGTTTGTTTGTTTGTTTGTTTGTTTGTTTTGAGTGTGTGACTATTTTTGGCAGGAATGTGAGCAGGGAGACAGAGAGCACATTTAAAAAAAAATTTTAGTATGTAATGTGTGTCTTTTTTGTGTCTTTTTAGTGACGTTTGGTTTTAAATCAGTAAAATGTCCTCTGGCGTTTTTAACGTGTTGCATTCAGATCAGGAGTGCTGATTCAGCGAACGGATTCTTCATGTCAATTTTTGGTTATAAGTATTTTTTTAAAGGTTACTCAGGATTCATGCAAAGCTGAATAATTATTTTGCAAGAATTTATGTCAGTAATATAAAAAAAACATTTTAAACTAAGGAGATTAATAATCGGGGTGATCGAAGTAGTTTGTAATCTCTTATTTAACAACTTGACTGCTAACAAATTGAACCGGTTCAGGCCCTCTTTGTTAGAGGAACACAGTTTTAGCTGTCTTTTGGTAATTCTTACATCGTTTGAAAATTTACATCCTCACTGGAGAGAAGCTATTCATTGCTGTCAACAAACTGCAAATGTCTTTTTATTTTATTTTATTTTATTTTTTTGCAGCAACACAATCAAGTTTAAAAAATATATGTGGTTTATTTCTTAAATACAGAATCTAATTGCTTGATTTGTTTGTTAGCAGACAAATTTTAGACAAACTAAATGCACATCTGATTTATGTTTTCCTCTTTTTTTAAGAGATTTTTTTTATTCTTTTCAAACCCACAGCCCGGCCAGTGTGTAAAGAAGGTATGCAGGGTTTCATGTCACTTTGGTTTTGTTTATATATACTTATATATATTTTATCACAAAGCAAGTTATAATGTAATAGTCCTCTAATTTTGTCTGTTCAAACTCTTGGCATTCCAATAGAATAAGACATTTTATCAAAGGGAAGACGGGATTGTCACCTAGTTCTTTTACCACCTTATAATAATCTCTGCTGAAGATGTTAAGCAAGCAGTGTAAGTTGAGTGATATTATATTTAAGACAAAAAATAGATACAGATGTGCACATTTTTAATACCAAACAAGTGTTTAGCCACTGTACAAAAGACGTATGTGCATATAAATATATATTTTTTGAAATAATCAAAAGGATGCATCTATTTTCTACTCACAGCCGACATATTGTACATCCTGTAATCACCTTTGTGTTTCCAGAGTGTTTACCTCTTTCCAGATGTGAAGCTGTTGAAAGGAAAGGGGTTTGAGTTTTATTTTTCCACTTTTCTTTCCCAGCCCCTCTCCTGTTCTGCATCATAACCACTTCTGTCTCCTTCATCAATCCTTATCACTGTCGTATCATTTGACCCGACCGGTGCCAAACGGTGCCCGCCCACTATAGTTTGTGGGCCGTGATGCGCTGATTGACAGCTTTTCTCCTGGCTCAAGCACTGTTTGTGTAAGAGCAACTCACAGAGTCAAATGTTCTCCACAAGGATCAAAGCGGTAGTGACGGTGGCCAGGATCAGGGTTGGACTCGGATCAGAGCCGTACTCGTACACATTCTGACAAGTCTCGTCAGTTTTCTCACATGGACCCACGCTGGATCATAAAGCCCTGGTAGCTCCTGACCTGACATGTTCCAGCTCATTAAGTTGTAAATGTTCGTTGGCTTCTCACTGTGCCGTCTTTCAAACCACAGTGTCCTCTGATGATTGTGCCATAAATACATCTATGAACAGTTGTTACCRTTATGTAGCATCAATATACGTGCGTTTGTCTAATGTAACCATTCACCCTTATCTACACTGTGGGGGACAACAGAGTTTTGTTGTTATTTATAGATGTCATAAAACACCATCCCTAAAAGTAATCAGCAGTTCTCACTGATTTTCTTTTACTTTATCGGTGTTTGTTTGTCTGTGTGAATTCACATTATACACTGTTTTATTTTTGTTTGTTTTTTTGTTTTGTCCATGACACCACCAATAACAAAAAAAAAAAAGACCTTAAAGAATGTCCTGATGCATCTCGGTAATCCAGGTAGAAAAAATCAAAAAGAAAAAATAAGTAGGTCCTCTGGATGGGTTCTTTAGTGAAGCGTTTCATCTCTCCTCCAAGAGACTTCTTCAGTCTGAGAGTTTCAGGTGATCTCAGCCTTATAAGCACTGCCTCCACATGGACAAACAGGTTAGTCACATGCAAAAGAGGGCCATCGCCTAACCATAGGCTTGATTAGCTCTATTTAGTCACATGCAAAAGAGGGCCATCGCCTAATAATAGGCTTGATTAGCTCTATTTAGTCACATGCAAAAGAGGACCATCGCCCAACAATAGGCTTGATTAACGCTATTGTTCATAGAGAGGGCATAGGAACCTTAAAGGGGCAATATTATGTGCTTTCCACGCCTTTATTTCAATTTTATACTAAAATAAAGTAACTGTCACATTTTCAGCTTATGAAAGAGCTATATATTTGTAAAAATCCCCAAAACAAATTACTTCTCATCTTGACAGTTTCTAAACGTCTTGAAATAGGTCTCTGTTTCTTTAAGAAAATCCAACCATTTCGGTCACACCCATTTCAGCACGTAGCCTGCCGGAGTCACATAGCGGGTGGGGGGCGTTTCACCATGAGGAAGTTCGGCTTAAAGACGCATCCCAGAGGAGGAGCTTGTCCCAAAAGGACACAACCCAGAGGTGTTTCTGGTCCCCACCTGTCGTTTTGCTCCTCAGCATGGCTCCCTAAAAACGCTGCAGGATTTCTCAAATATGCATGAATGAGTCAGAGCAAGGCTTTGGGCATGTTTTTTATGAGAGTATAACATTATAGCATGATATAAAACTCAAAAAAGTTGATTTTACATGATATTACCCCTTTAAAGAATTTAATGAAGCCATTGTACACCCATAAATGTTTTCACATTTTCCCCCTTTCAGGAGCTTGTGCAAAGTTTGACAGCGTTTGTTGCACTTGCTAAGGGCTCATGGAACTTCCCAAAACATTTACATTCAGACTCTGTCTGATATGGGGAGTAACAAGCTTTATTTTTGCTTTGAGTAAAGCAAAACAAGGCCTTCTTAGCGGTCTGAAAAAAGGGAGAAAACACTTTTCGAAAAAAAATTTAAGAATAGGATTTTCCCTCAAAGGCTGTTGATCTCAGCTAAGGTGCTATTTCCGCAATTTCTTTTAGATTTATTTKAACTCTAACATCTTTGTCCAACACTAATGTGTACCTTTGAGCCAGCACAACTGAATAATRATACGAAAAAACAAAAAAGAAATCATGGACATCAGGTAGGGAAGCATTTAGTTTCCAGAACGGACAACTGTTTTGACYAAGAACTGGTGATACAACGCTTATCAGTTTGAATTGTTTCCCTTGTCCCATAGGACTTGGTCCCTGAGCTCTTGGTGCCAAGGCAGAGCAAGAGTAAAATTAGACAGGACAGTCTTAAGATAATAGTTTTAGTAACAAGAAGCAGTGGAAGTGGGTCTCCACTTTTTAAAGGCAAGCGTATGTATTACAAGTTTTGGGTTTATTTGTTTTAACATTAACCTAACCATAGAAGGTTAGATTAATGTTGAAATGTTAGAAATGTTAGGTTAAAATGTTAGGTTAATGTAGGTAGAGACCCCTACAGTGACATGAATATGTTTCAATTTCTTTTTATTTTTTTATTTTTGTATATTCAAAGTTTACACCAACATTTGTGTTTCATCACAGTAGGTCAGTTATTTGCTTTACATCTCAACACATTCAAAACTTCAAAACCTCTCTATCAACTGTAAACAATAGGTACAAAAACACATCATGAAACTTCATTTAGGTTCAAATTGGAACAAGTAATGATGGCTTTTTCTTTTTTACATGTACTGAGCCTGAGAAATCGGGGAAGACAGTTCCTTTGAAAGGTTTCTGCTAGTGCTGCATCAGAACATCCGGAACTAGAATGTGAATTAATTAAATACAATATGATATAAACTCTAGTTTTACACACATTTAAGAGGTAGACATTTTGCAATGTTGCTACTTCTAAACAAGGACAAGTTCTCAGTATCTTAACACTTCATTAAAACACAGACAAATAAAAACTTTACAGAACCAGACTTGCAGAAAAAAAATACAACAATGTCAACAGTTACTGCTACACATATATGTAAATTGTCATTATTGATAAGCACCATTAAGCAGTAACCAGTGTTGAAAAGTCGGTTTTAAGAAAACCATCTGGGTTGCATTTGCTTTCTAAGAGAAAGAGTTTCTGAACAGTGCCATCCCTGGAGAAGGGGTCAGAGTCAGTCCAGATGATGTAAATCTTGGCCCGTCTCCAGCTCCGACACACAGTGTTCGGTTTCTTGGAAAGTCTATTAGTCCCGTTTGGTCCAACACACACTGCATGAAGACCTAGTGTCATTTATCTCTCCAAAGCTGTCCGACTACAGCGGGGCTATGAACCATCATAAGTGTACACAGTATAAATCATTGACCTAAGTCATCGCCATTGCACCAGCATTTGCAAATATTTCATTTTCTGGGTGCAGGAGCTCAGGGAATTAAATCAATAGCCCACTCGAGTTCCCAGGATGTCCTTTCACCATTTGCTGCCTCTGTTTAAAAGTACTGTGCAAACATGCAAATTGCTCACTAAAAAGAAATCAATTGGGGTTGAATAAATTGTTTGTAGAGGGGCATCAGTCACCCAAAATTCTATGAAAGGACTATTGCACAAGCCGTTCTAACAACCAGAGTTCTTGTGATACGGAGTGTCTCCAGCACAGGACAGCGTCTACTGCCTGCGGACGGCACAAATGGAGTAAGGTTTGGGCTGTAAGGTCATTCCTAGTTTAGGAGTGACCGTCGGCACGGTTCCCGAGGGGAAGTGAAGATGAAATCTCTGCATCAAAGTGGTGAAAAAGAGGAACATCTCCATTCGGGCCAGCTGTTCACCCACACAGTGTCGCTTCCCTGCAAATAGAAAAAGGGAAAGGTTTTCTTTTACTCTCAGTTTCACACGGTTGTAGCACTTAATCTGTTCAAATCTTTGGCAAAAATAAATACTTGAAAATTAAAGCCACTGGTCATCTCAACAACCCAAAAATAACTGGTATATAGATATTYTCGGAACATCATTGTTTTCTATTAATATCTTATTGGCAAATGACAAAAACTCAGTGGAAATAAGGACCTCACATTTACCAGCACACAATAATTTAAATAAACTGAGTTCAACTAATTATTATATAAATATAAAGATAGATGGTTTTACTTTAATGGCATGGTCGTGTCAGATGTCTGGCCCACAAAAGCCTATTCACAGCACAAACAAAATTGCATAGTTTTTTTATTTGTTTGTTTCTTCTGATAATTATAGTTGAACTATTCTATTGGCAATTAACTTTAAATTTAATTTGATTTAGATCAGCTCAAGACCCACAATGTAGGGTTTCACAGCCCACAGAGGAGTCCCAGCTTTAACTTTGGGAAATACCTTTCTACACTACAATCTGTGTCCTCATTTACCCATTCACACAGCACTCTATTAGGTCTCTACAAAGCTAACGTACAATCATCTAAGGAGAATAATCAGTGCCAATCACATTCATACACTTCCAACAGTTATTTCATGCAAAATAATAAAATAATAACAGTTAGACAAACATTAACACCAACCTAAGGAAAACGGAAGGAAGGCTTCACGCCTCACAAAGTTGCCACTGCTGTCAAGAAATCTCTCTGGTGAGAAGACGCCCGGATCGGTCCAGTACTTCTCATCAAAGTGCACCGAGTAGAGGTTTGTGATCACCATGGTGCCTTTGGGAATCGTGTACCCGCTGACTGTTGCATCCTGGGAGGTGGCACGGAAAATACCAAGAGGCACGATGTTGCAGAAGCGAAGAATCTCGTGCAGAACTGCTTCCACGTAGGGCATTCTGTGCTTGTCCTCCATCGAAGGCGGCCTTCCGTTGGACAGAACGCTGTCAATTTCCTTGTGCACCCTCTCTTTGAAAAGAAAAGCAAATATTCACAATTTMAACAAACTGACAAATTGTATTTCAGGATCAAATGAAAGTGTTCAACTTCTCTTTACCTTGTATGTTAGGGTACATGGCCATGTACAGCACAGCCCAGCGCAGGGTGTTGGTTGTAGTTTCTGTGCCAGCAATTATGAGCTCACCCACTGAATAGATGAGGTTCTCAAAAGAAAATGAGGAATTAGGATTTCCTCTATTTTGCTCCAACTCATCCAAATAGGCGTCAACGTAGTGGCGTGGTACACGTGGCACCCTGTCCTGGGAATATGTGTTTATCACCTTCCATAGAAAGTCATACACCTCTGCAGCATTGCGGAACAGCTTCTGGTGTTTCCCAAATGGCAAGTATTCAATCCAAGGGAAGGCATTGTACAGGAGYGCCCAGCCACTGACGGCTAACTCCACGTTCTCACTGAATAACTCAATCATGTGCTGAAAGTTGCAGTCGTCGTAGGCAAAACGGTGCCCGAATATGACCAGATTGGTAATATTGGACACAGCATTGGTCACAAGGTGTTTGGGGTTGAATGCTTTGCCCTTGTGTTTGTCAATGGCGTCGACAAAGAACATACACTCCTCCGTGATCCTTTTTTCAAACAGTTTCTGGCTACTGCCGTAGTAGCGGAAAGAGTTGCAAGCCAGTTTGCGYTGTTCAAACCAACCTTTCCCATATTTACAATTGAGAAGCCCTTTGTTCAGGAAAAAAAAAAAGAGAATAAATCAGATTACTCAAAATCCAGCACTGTCTCACGATTTATTTTCTGAACGTAACCATTGAACAGCATCTTACCACCCATTTTGGTCATTTTCTTGAACAAAGGCAGTGATGGTCGGTCAGCAAACTTGTCGCTCTGATGGTAAAGACATTCTTTGACGCAGTCGTAGCCGTTTAGAACCACAGTCATGATGCCTCCAAGGTCAAGACTGAAAATCTGCAAGATAGACAACATCGGATCATCAGTTAC
This sequence comes from Austrofundulus limnaeus, assembly GCF_001266775.1. NCBI lineage: Eukaryota > Metazoa > Chordata > Actinopteri > Cyprinodontiformes > Rivulidae > Austrofundulus > Austrofundulus limnaeus. Next base: position 1,564,023 of record NW_013952407.1, on the reverse strand, counting down.
CTGCACTGCTGCACACATACTATTCAAGAT
>NW_013952407.1:1552536-1562909 GCF_001266775.1 Austrofundulus limnaeus | reverse complement strand
TTTTTTTTTTGTTAAACCTGTTTGATATTTTGTAACAGGCCAGTGATCAGAAATTCTCATTTTATCTACACAGCATACCATTCAAACACATTGAGTCATTGAGTCATTAATGAGTCATCGTGTCTTTCTATTTTGCTTCTGTAGCCTATCAGAGAAACAAAGCAATTAACATACAATAAGGAGAAAAAAAGTGGTGGTATAAAACTTTTGCTCAGCATATATCGCAAGAAATGACGAGGGTGCTTGTTCTCTGGAGGTTTTCATTTCTGAATTTTCTGATTTGTTAGCTTTTCTCGTCCAATCAAGAGCCGCGTCTCTCCAACAAAAGAGCGACTTTCTTTTGTTCCCTTCCTTCTGTTGTGCCCCATCCATCCCCGTGCCCCATCAGCGGCGCGGCGCGCGCGCTCATAATAATGCCCCACCACCACCACCACCACGGCTCGTCCCGAGTCTCTTACCCGTCCGTGAACTTCGCTTTGCTTCTTGAGGAAGACGTGCGGCTCGGTGGCGAGAGAGAAAATGTTTCCTATGACAGGGATGGGAGATGGACCAGGGGGGAAGCCCGGGGGTCTCCTCTGCTTGACGAGCTGACGCACCAGCAGGAAGGCGAGGAGAACCGCAGCCAGGCCGGCCACGGCGAGCTGAGCCTCGGCGCCGGCCACCGGCATCAGAGAGCGGCACTTCAGTGAAACCATCTCTACAAACCCCTGTGTTCCCGGCTGACAAAGTCCCGACCAGACTTCGCTTTCTCCTCCGYGGAAACGAAGCACTTATGTATCATCTTGCATATATTCTGTCCCCCCGCCTCTAAGCCCAAGATTGGCCAGAAAGTCAGAGTCAACTGTGGCTGAACTTTGTTCTGCTCTGGGTCAACAATCCGCCTCATTTTAGTAATAATTAAGTTGACGTTAACGGGTACTACTTTTAATTATCCCTCAACAGGGGACAGCAAACTTTTCCACGTTCCATTTTATTGATTGTGAAAATGTTTTGCATTTTAGGGCCATAAAAAGCATCAATAACCCCGCTGAAACAGGAGTGAAGATTGGGCAAGAGCCAGCAGAAAATTATATAACTTRAACTTTAAATTATTAGAAATAAAAAGAAACTTTGAAGCACATTAAGACAAAATAAGAAACTCTGCAAGCTGTGTTTCATGAGACGGGTTTAATGGGGGAAAAAGTTAATGTAAAATAATAAAAAAAACATTAAAGTGTTCCTTCCTATGTCCTAAAGATTAACAATAACAGAGTGATTCAGAGCTCAGATAATAATGTTGCTGACTTGTTACTTAACTATCTAACTGCTTTTAGATATTAGCAGTTTAAACCTTTTTTTCTTATCTGAATAAATTGATTTTGCGTAATAGGAACAGTTAAGGTTGTTAATGAGAAACAGGTTAGAACAAGAAACTAAATCTGAGACCAGAAATTCACTTTTCTAAAATATTTCAAATATGCTTCTGTCTTTTATTATTTATCTATTATTTAGTTATTTGCCGTTATTTTAAACAGGCAAGTCCCATTTTACAATGAATTTAACGGATCTATTGCCCACAAAGCGTGGCTCTAAATGAGAGTATTGCTTCAAACAAATTTCGAGTCGACAGCGTTTCTAGGAAGCAGCGAGCTCCAGTCTGAATCAAATCTGTGTTGACACAAGTCGGCACAGCTTTGCAGGAAATATTTGGCAATAGTTCTTGGGAATCACAGAATTCCACATCAAAATCACGAACAAGCGAGGCCTCCCTTGGCTAGACATTACATTTAATTTGTGTTCGAGGAATAAAAGTCATTCGATTTAAGTGGCAAGATTCGTGAAAAAGTCCAAATTAAATGCTTTAACAGCACTAATGCCCAAACAGCACAAACAGATTTAAAAAAAATCTCCATTTTTATTTATAACTTTGTTGTGAGACAATATTCACAAGCATGATTGTCATTAACAAAATGGACGAGATAAAAACAAATTCTGTATATTAACTGATTAAAACTAAATTTTCAGAAGCGTTAACTTCTGGTGATGACAGTTTTTGGCCAACCTTTTCTAAATAAAATTTTGCAGGATTGCAACATTTCACATTTTTTTGCGCTGAATATGTTGCAAATGTGTTTTAGCCACACTGCCACATCAATATAGCTTTTTATCTGTAAACTTGAGTAAATTACAGGCGCTTGTGTAATGGAAAAGGCAGCCAAGCTAAAGTGAGTTGACTTCAAAAGTGAATCAATTGTACTTTTCAAACTAATCAATACAAGACAAGATCAATGATGGCTTCATTAAAATCTGTCTGATGATTCATGAGATGATATTTTGCTAACAGACAGACAAGTACTTCAAGAGCTAGGCAGCATTTTGAAAGCAGATCTCATCAGTTAGTGCTCAGAGTGACAGGAATGACTCTCACCAAATTTTAGCTCAATCTTTGTAAAATTTAGCCGTTAGCATTTTCGCTAAAATCCCACCTTGAATCAGACTCCACAGAGAGTTGTTCGTCCATCTAAAGGTTAATTCCAGGGATTTCATTGAACGGTTCATGAGATATTTTGCTAATATAGGTACATAAATGCACCCAGATGGGCAAAAACATCATCTTTTTTCGCCTTTGGCGGCAGGCAGTACCTAGTGTAAAGCACAAACCACACGTTGCACACCTTATTCTTCATTAAACAGTTTCGAGCCTAAAACAAACACAGAGCTTCTTCTGCAAAGCTGTTGATGTTAGAGCCGTCTGGATCAAACTGTTGCGGTGTGTTGTGTTGTTTCTACGCTGGTGTCGATTCTCAGTCTGCTATGTTTTACAGCGTAAACTTTGACCCAGTAAGTAATCTGCTGCAGGTTCTTTCACCTCCACACATTACATGTTAGGTAATTTCTTATATGTAGAGGTTAAAGGTACAGACATGTGACACATTCCAGACTTGCTCCGTTTGGAGCGATTTATAGACAGAATTTATGCAGAACCGCGGGGAGACTCTCCAGGACAGGATGAAGTTACAAAGTTTATATTTTAACCGAACAAACGTGAAAACTGTCCAGGTATTTGGAGAAGCTCTTTTTTCTTTTAACACCTGGCTGCAATTGTTCATTGCTTTTAAAGTTTCATTATTGATGAAAAGAGTTTGCAGGAATATGCAAAAATTTCTAATTTTTTTTATTTGAACTGCTAAAGTGTAAACTTATACTTTTGTAAAATCCTGCCTGACATCTGTTCATTAGGACTAGTTTCTCATTAGACATGGAAATGTTTATCCAGCTGCTCATGCTGAGCCAGCTGCTTCCCCCACTTCTTCCTCGTCTTTTCCGATGCCTCAACGGCCTCTACAAGCCTCTCCTAATCATTCYGTCTTGTTACTTAATGAAGATATTCTTGCAAATTTCTTCTGTGTCTTTCAAGCTCAAACGATAATGTGGAAGTATTAAAACATTTTTTTTAAAAATGTAATTGAAAAATTGCTCTTGCTGCATCATCGTCTCAGAAGTTAATTTGATCAAAAACATTGTTTAAAAATTCAGATGGTTTTCTTATTTGCTGCAGAGACATCTAAAATCTGAGCAAACTTAGATTACATATGATGTAATTTGGAAAAAGTTTTGGAGTGTAATAGTTAGTAAGTTATTTCAGTAATTTGTACCTGATATTACAACAGCAAAATTTACTTTAAAAGTGCAATTTTTTAATGAGTATTTTATCTAGGAAATCTTACAAAAATAACTTTTTCAGTGGTAAGCGGTGGGGCAGAGGTTAGAGGAGGTGAGCTTGAAGGTTGCTAGTTCATCTCCCCAGGCCAAGAACATCTGTCCAACACAGGGCCCCCTAGGCCCTCAACCCCACAGCTGGCTCCCAGGGGCCTCAAATGGCACCCCACCGCTTCACATGTGCAATGGGGAAAATGCAGAGAATTGGTTGTTAAAAGGAAATAAATAAAATGTTGCATATATGACAGTATTTTTTTTACGTTATTTATTTCCATAAATATAATCTAAGATTAATTGAGTAACAATTACTCAGTAATTTCATGACTGGTAATTGAGGTGTTAAGTACCTAATATTGACAAGTAAATAATACCCGATATCACAGCAGTAAAATTTACTTAAAAATTGAGTATTTTATCTAGTAAATCTTACAAATTATTTTTTCAGTGCAGTCGCTGTAGCAATCGAGAAAAAGGGTAAGCCAGAACCACAGCTTGAAGGTGTAGTGAAGGTCTTGTTTGACCATTTTGATGCACATTTTAGAATAGAATAGAATAGAATAGAATAGAATAGAATAGAATAGAATAGAATAGAATAGAATAGAATAGAATAAAAACAGCCCTTATTGTCTCGCGTGGGGAAATTCAGGTGCAGTAGCAGCAGCATGTAAACACATCAATCCACAAAACAGTACGCTGCCATATGACAAACATCAGTAGCTTCAAAAAAATAATAGAATTAAAGATAGTAACAACAAAAATTAACATAGATCAAAGTCAAAGATAAGAATAATAATTACAGTACCGGTCCATCAAGGAAAAATTTGATAAAAATGAAAGTTAAAAAGTAAGCTACTGTGCAGAATAATCACAGGAAATAACAGTCATGACTGACTTGTGCAAATTAAGTCGAACTGAGTTGAACATTGCTTTGTGTTGTGATGAGCTTTTAAATATCAAGCTTTAAAATGGAATTTGTATTGCCATGATTTACTGGTTGAGTTGTGTTGCAGCGGTGAGCTCGGCTCCTCCGTCACAAACCCTCCTTTAGACTGAACTTGACTGCATGCATTGTGAGTCCAGCTGGAAAACAAGTCTTACTGGGTGGATCCGTTGATTACAGTGTTTCTACAGTGAATTTGTTTCCATTCAGATGACTGGAACTGTCAGGACAATGGAGAAAATGTCATTATGAACCTTCTCTGTAAATACTAATGCAGTCCAGAGCCTTGCTTTTTCTAGGAACCTAACGACCTGTGGCGGGAACATCAAGAGGTCCTGTAATCCCTCTGCAACCACTGGGCAGGTGTTTAAATGTTAGGTAAGCTGTGTAAGAGCCAGCAGCTGCAGCTTATACATCACTTTAAGTTGYTCAGTGTAAATTTCACACTTTGTTCTTTAAACATCCTTCTGTGAATGCTCTGCAACTACATCAAAGAAACATCATTTTCTCTCAAGGCATCTGTTGATGCCATTTCATTTACCARTAAGTAATTTTTTATAAAGATGGCAATGGGTTTTTCCACTTTTAGTTTGTCTTGGACAGTAAGACTTGTTGTCACACAAACTAACCACATTCCAGTAGCAAGTTACTGTAATAAATCAGTAGCTGTTGTGTTCAGTGACCTGGCTACTTTCATCAATTCAAGCCAATAAACGTATTTTTCTGCATTTTTTTAAACACTCCATGAAGAAGTTTATCGTAACTAAGCACATTTACTTCATTACAGTACTTCAGTAATTTGTTTGAAGATGTATACTTTCAAATTGTTACTTTTACTTGTATTTTGTTACATTCAAAACCTAAAATGGTACTTATACTTTTTTACTTTAAAATGTAACACCCTACTTACTAGTTACGAAATTAAATATGTCTGAACTCATCATGAAAGGAGCTGTTTATGCACTCAAAAAATGAAGTGCTGAATTTACTCAACCAAGTCACGTCATCTGGCTCTATTAAATCACTATAAATATGTTCTAAAAAAGAAAATATGTATGTTGCTAATTTACTCAACTTGGTTTAGAGGTACCAGTTTGTTTAAGAAAATTCAACAGTTTATTTCATAGTGTGTAAAAGTACTTCAACTTTTTCAATTTTTGTGAACAGTTTTATGACTTTTGCTCATTAGCGAAAATTGTTTTACCAAAGTCATTTTCTGTTAAGGTACTTTTACTTTTACTTAGTTATTTTTTCCAAGTACTTTACACCTATGTCTCCTAATGAAGGTTTAACAGAACTTATGAGCTACAAACCAACAGAAGTTCAAATCYACATTATTTATCAATGAGGTGGTATTTTTGCAAAACAACAACAAAAAAATCTTCAATCCCAAATGTATATTTTAACAGTAAGCATTCTTTTTTTTCTTTCAGTCTAGTACTCTTTTGAGTTGGAGTTAATTTTATTGTCCTCTTTTCACATTTTAAGTTAAAACTAAAAAGAGTCCATTCTTCTTTAGAGTCCTTTCATCTGTTTTCTGAGCCTACTTGACCCTGTTCAGGGTCAGGAGGGGTTATTTACAGCAGTCAACAGGCGAGAGACAGGAAACACCCCACAGGTCATCAGACCATCGCACACTTTGTTGATGCACTATTTCTTTTTCAGTTTCGAAGCTGCCCATTCAAATATTGAAACAGCGTTTGAATATGATACCTTTAAAAGGAACTGTTGATTATTTGTTTTTTGCCAAGCTCCAAAGTTTGGTGTTGTTTCATCACATTGTCAATAAGTGAGCCGAGGCTGGTGCTGACGGGCGCTGCGGTGAGCGTGACGCTGTCAGCGCTGTTCTCCTGTGTTGCAATTAATTTTCCAGGCCAATTCGTGCCCAACTTTTAGAAATGCAAACAGCTAATTGCAGTCTTGTCATTTCGCTTTTCCCTTTGGGGTTTCCTTTCTCTGCATCAGCCGGCATCCTGGGTCAGTGCAGGCAGTGATAACACAGAACTTCAGAGTGGCGTTAGATGTGTGTGGGAGCTTCAACATTAGTAACTTTGTATAAAGTATTTTGTTATGAGTAGAAACAGGTTGAAGTTCAATATAATCAAATTTTAACTTGATCAGTTATGTTTTTAGAGATGTTTCATTCTTTTATTTGATGACAGAGAGTATCTTTTTTGCTACTTTTAAATAAATAAATTAGAATTTTATTCACAACTTGTTAATTAACCAGCTGCTTATTATGGTAGCTCATGAAACACTTAAGTGCARTTTGTCAACTGGTCATTGATCGTATGAAGGGCTTTTGAGCTAAAACAAGACTTGTTTGAAGAACCTTAGAGAACTGAATTCAAGATTTGTCAGTGCCGATCATTTCTGTCTTTGAAAATGAACAAAAGCTCGACTGTATTTGCAAATGAGTGATCACCTCAAAGACAATTGGAAATGTAATGTCTTGCTCAGATAATAACAAAACAATTATGAATATTTCCACATGAAATCTCTTTCTCTAAAGGTTAACTTAGCGCTTCTTGTACGTGGCCTGCTGGTCTGCTCAATAGCACTAAAAGGCTCATCTATTTAATGAGTTTCTGTGTGAAGCAGCAGCTAACTGGGAGGCAGGACGCTTTACGATACAACAACCAATATTGTTACACGAGGGCAATCAGAAGAAACCAACAGTCCAGTGATTTTCTTGAAGGAAGTGAAGGACACCGAGAAATGAAAGATTTACTTTTATGATGGAGCATCTCCCAGTTATGCTATTCCCATTTAAAAAAAAACAAGGTCTAATAAAACATTGCAACCCAGAAATTGCCTTCAGATTTAATGATTAATCAGTTTTTAATTGCTCAGTGGACTTTAATGGGGCTACAATGCGCACCCTCGGTGCTGTGATTTGAGCATAGTGGTTGAAAATGTGTTTCTTGAGATTAATGTTACTGTTGTGATTTAAATCGCTCTGTAAATAAATACATCTAATAAGTGGCTCTATTCCTGCAAAAAATGCAGAGGAAATGCTTGTTGCTGAAAACCTTTTGCTGAATAGCTAAAAAAGCTGAAACTAGCACAAAAGCCTAGGGATTAGCTGAAATGTATGAAATTAGCACAAACAGAAAGAGCACATATTTGTTAAATTAGGCTGAAAGAAGCAGAAATGATCACAAAAAGGTCAATGAAAAAAAGCTCAAATTTGCTATAAAGCTGCCAAAACACAGAAAACAGCTTAAATTAGCAGAAAGCAGCCAAAAGTGGCATAAAAAGCTTAAAACAGCAGACAACAGCTCGAAATGTATAAAATTAAAAGAAAATTTCAAAGCAGAAAAAACTAAAATCAGCTAAATTAAAGTCTAAGGAGGCTGAAATTAGTACAAAGGACTGAAAAACAGAAAAAAGGGTAAAAAAAATAAAGACTTGTGAAGTGTTTTATGAATGTTGACAACAGCTCCATTCATTTTCAATTTAAAAAAATAACAGAAAAAGCTAAATATTTCAAAAACTATAAATTGCTGAAGTACTACAAGTTTCCACTGTAACGTTCTGAAGGAACTAAACGCTTTGATGTGTAAATTGTTAAAATAGCACAAAAATTGTCAAATGAGATTTGTGTTGAAAAGCGTACAGAAGAAATAAACTATCTCAGCAGTGTGAATGCTTTATAAGCATTTTATAAGTCTTCACTATTAATACCACTGTTTGATTCAAACACATCTTGCTGTGAATTAAGCACACTGACGGCCACGAAACAATAAAATCAGCATCTATTTGCCATTAGCTTCCCATCAAACACACTGTTGCTTCTGATTGGTTTGCAGTTTGAGGTGAAGCTTTGCWCCGACCAATAGAGTCCAATCAAGTGTTCACCAGTTAGTTCAGAAATCCTCTGGGAACATATATAAAACCATGTGCTATGAGAGAGCTCAGCAGATCCACAGTCAGCTCATCATCTTCTTTAGCAGATCTTTTATCCTAAGGTCAGTAAAGCAAAACTATTGCCTTTTTTTGCAAATTTCAGTTGTCTTTTTGTAAAATGTTATTATGAAAATGTGGGTTTTGAAGAAGCAAGCTGTATTTTTAGAGTGCATGAGAATAGAAACATAGTTCAGCTGGTTTTAAACCTTCTTTTCTATCTTGTTCAAACTGCTGATAAAACCCACAGRATCACTACTAACTGTTCTTTAAGGTCGACCAACTGGATGAGAGTGAAAGAAGGAGTGAACACAGACAAGTTGATGTGACATGTTTTCTAACTGAATTTGAAAGTCTTTCCTGAATTTGTTTGCTATTTTCTGCTCTCCACAGAGAACCGTGATCATGCTGCTGAAACTCACGACCCTCCTTCTTGCTTTTGCTCTGATTTTTTGTCCAGCAAAAATCTCGGCGGCTGCTTCCTCCAGGTGACAGTTTGAACACTTTTTTTCCCCATCAAGAAATCAAGATATTTATGAGGAAAAACATAGGCATCATTACTGAGTTAGGAGCTTTTATATTTTGTTCTCTCTCAAAGTTTTTTAAATCGATGGGATTCTGAATTAATTGAAAAATCCAAGTAAAACTGAATTTAATAGCTACATTTTACAATGTAACAAACTATTGTTTTATTTGCTTATTGTTCTTATGACGATAAAATGCATGTTTTTGAACCAACGTTGTGATGAAGCTGCACAAAATCAAATCCAAAATAAATGTTTATGTTCCTGTTTAGTAAGGAGTCCATAGATGGTGTCACACTGTTGAACAAGGACGCTGAGACGTTACTCAGAGCTATCAAGGAGTTCATGCAGATAACCTCTGATGAAACGGCCCAACAAGCAGCGGAAGAGGAGAGGTATGGCTTTATTCCTTTCTGTCTCTCTTATTAAGTATAACACATGTTTGTTAACAAACCCAACATCTACAGCTTGGTCTTAATTAATTAATTGTAAAAAAACAGTAATATTTATGACATGTTTGTTCTCTGTTAGAACCTTTAATCATTCATGCATTGATTTAACCATCAACTCATTCACTTTTTCATCACCTGGATGATTGCTTGATTCAATTTAAAATAACAGAGAGAACATGTCAATCAAAAAGGAACGTGCATGACAGACTGAAGCTACTGAACAGCATGAAAATGCAGCTGAACTGGTTAACATGCTGCCTGCAGTTGCAAGCATGCCTTTGACATTTCTAAAACAGCTTTTCTACAAATGCATGACACTTCAGCAGCAAACAACAACAAACAAACAATCAAACATGCATGTAATTATTATTACATATCTGCATGTTACTGTACTGTAAGTTTTTTTTTTTTTGCATGTTTCTCTCATCTCTAACAGCTCGGATAGACCCGTGTCTAAGCGCTGCACTGGCTTAAGCACGTGCGTGTTGGGCAAACTCTCCCAAGATTTTCACAAACTCCAAACTCATCATCGCACTAATGTGGGAGCGGGGACCCCCGGCAGGAGGAGAAGTCTCTCTGAGTTATTCGAAAACTACAGCAACTCACGCAGCCTCAAACTTTGAGATTAACTCCATCTGTTCTGTCTATGAGTTAACGTTCGCCTGGTAATCTGCCTGTGGCTTCACTCCAAACTGCATGTGGGTCATGACTGTGCATGTCTTAACTTTGAAATAAAACACAAAGCATAAAAATGAAAAATATTATTAAGAGTCTTATTTTATCTTCTGCTTGTAGATATATATATCAGAACCAAAGAATCAGCTACAAAATGTTAAAAAAGATGTAAATAAT
>NW_013952407.1:1540328-1552378 GCF_001266775.1 Austrofundulus limnaeus | reverse complement strand
GAAAAGGGGCAGACAAAATAAGATTTATTCTTCTTCTGCTACCTTTCATTTTATTTTGATTTGCATATATTTTTTGGTTTGTTTATTTTTATTATTGTACATAGTATTTTTAATGAAATGAATACATTTTTGAATTGAAATTGAATTGTCTTCATCAATAACTCTCCATGTTTTCTGTATTTCTAAGTTTTTGTCAAGAACTTTGCTGCTTTTTTAATCCTTTTCTGTCCAATCCTTGTACCCAACCGTGACAATATAACCCAGTTTGTGTTTAAAAAAACCACAGGAAAGTTAAACAAGAGAAAGACAAAAAAGGAAAAGTCAGGTCTTAAACTAGCTGCAGCAGATGAACAGTATCTGAATGTGTGTATATTAGTACAGAGATTAAGGACATTTGTGTTTGGTAGATTAATTCTTTGTAGTAACAGTGCTTCTCAGCAATAAATCTTATTCAGTTGGAAAACCTCTTGATTTCCCTTTTAAATGCTGCCACATTTGTAAGGAACATGCATTTGTGGGATGTGCAGCAGAGCTGAGTATGTGGGCTGCGCTCATGAAAAAAAAACCCAAATCTTCTCTGCCATTACAAAACATTTTATTTTGCTGTTTATTTATTTTTATTATTATTTTGACTCCTGCTTTGAGCTCTTGCTACACCCTAGGTGCGTCCACACAGGTGCCCGGCGTAAAATTTATTGCCAAGAAGCAAAGAAATGTTAAAACAGGAAACAGAAAGATTGATTTTTGATGCAAGATATAAAGAAATTGGCCGTGAGTTATGACTTTTATTTTTTTGGATATTACTGCAGGCTAAATTATTTTAATATGTTCAAATGAAAATGAAATTACATCAGTGCTCAGTCAGCTTCAGCTTAATCGACAATTCAACTAATTTCCTAAAAACTGTGGCTGATGTTTATTTCTCATCCTCTACTTAGTGTTGCACTGTGCAGCAAAAATCTAACACCTTCTATGTTTTCTCTTCTTTTTTTTTAGGTCTTTAAGACAAATCTTGTCACGAGTGACCACTCTGCATCATCATCCTGTAACAGTATAAACACATGAGCATCACTTTGAAAAGATTCGTTGAAACCATTAAACAGCTGCAGTCTGTGTTGTAGGTGCTTAGATAAGAAATAAAAACACAACTAAATGGTGACTTAGACTATTTTACCAGGTTAACGAGGCAACCCTTTTCTCAACCTGTGGCTCATCTGCGTCTCTGACCCGTCAGTTCACTTCAGTGTTTCTGACTGGACACCTTGTTCTGTGCATCTGTGCTGCCAACATAACCTTCAACAACACGCCTTGATGTTAAAACACTTTGTAACATGTTAGAAGTGTGGAAATCTGACTTATGATTTTACATATTGGAACAATTGTGAGTTGCAGGAATAAATAGTATTTTAGCTACACTTGGCTCTTTTGTGTGATTCTATTGAATGATTGACACGAAGATAATTCGCTTCATTTTGTGTCATTTGAAATAGTGAACATAAGGGATTTTGTATGAAAGCAAGTATTCCCAGTGAAATGAACATGTCAGTCTTAAACCTCATGTAATTATTGATTTGTGAGTAACAAACTATTATAACTGAGACATAACAATCTTGTCACTTTTACTGTACTTCTAGTGTTATAATGTTTTGGCTCATTTTGCCATCTGGTGGTTATTTTAAAGTATTACATTTTCGCATGATGGGGAAAAAACGTCTCACTCAACCAAGAGATTTGTTTCCTGCACCTGTTACTTGATTTGCAGAAAAGAAAGATAAATACTCTAGAAAAATAAGCAATTCAACAAAGTCTCCAACAAAATGAGATGAGTTTTTTGAGAATAAACTTATGTTGAAAATAGAAATCATCACCTTGGCATACCTTCAACAAGATGATGATCACCTGAGCTGTGAGCTGCTACAGTAATTGAGCATCAGCTTTTGCTAAGCATAATCGGAGAAGTCAAAAAGAAATATGAAGAAAAGCTGAACCCTGATTGATGAAGAGTTTAATGAGATACAGAAATCCCTGGATTTTATGTCTGATGAGATAGCAACAATCTCACAGCAACAGAAACTCATAATGGACTTAATGGGGGAGGTTAAAGAATTGAAGAGACTGCAGGTTGAGAAAGACAAGCACATAGCTCTCTRGGAACATCGGGTGGCTGATTTAGAACAATATAGTCGAATGAAAGATGTTATTAGCGGGTTGGAAACCAAGCCACGATCATGTGCCCATGCAGTGACACAGGCAAACACTAATGAAGAAAAGGATGAAGAGCAAAGGTCACTTGAAAAACAGGTAATCACATTTTTATGTAATAAAGGTAAATACTCTTGAAAACAATAGCTTTGAAACTTGTCATTTTCTTTCACAAAAAAAAAAAAAAAAAAAAAAAAAAAAAACAAAGGAGTTAAACCAGCCATTCTGATCAGGTTTACCAATAGGAAACATAAAACTGTGCTCTTAAAACAGGTGCGGAAATTAAAGTCAGTGTCTATGGAAATGAACATCTTACAAAGATCAACGCAGACATGGCAAGATGAGCACATTTTCTCAGAAAAAAAAAATACAATACGGACCAGCCATATTGGTGGGGTGGGGGGGGGTCTGCAGCAGCAGAAAGAACAGGGAGAGGCTGCCAGCTAAACTTAATAACTTTATAATTTAAAAAATCTATAAGACAGTCCAATAGGTCTGTGTGCAAAACGGGGAAAACGTGTCTAATTCAGACAATCTGTACAACTTGTCACGAAGCCACGGCTACAAAAACCACCAATAATACACAGAAAAGCAGAACAATATGCTGCTGCACCACAGACAGGTGTCTCAGCTGCACCACAGACAGGTGTCTCAGCTGCACCACAGACAGGTGTCTCAGCTGCACCACAGACAGGTGTCTCTGCATCATAGACAGGTGTCTCATGAAGCCAGAATGAAAGTCATCACTGAAGCAACACATTTAACAAGTTTTCTCAACTGCAGCCACAGCTGTGCCATACATTAACAACAGCATCAATGCGGTTATATAATAAGCTGCTAACTAAATAAAACATTTAAACAACATACATTTTACTCACCAAAACTTTTTATTATCTGTTTTAAAACTCCATCCTTTTTCTCCTCAAGAAAAATCTGACTCCTCTGTCATACAGGTCCTCATGGCGTTTCGTTTCAACAATAAGTCCTTTCCTATCACCACCATGAAGCTAACACTGAAAGTCCAGTCTGTTCTGTTCTTTTGTTATGTTTTAATTTTCTACACTCCACAGACTCTACAGAAATCCCGCTTCTGACTCCTGCTCTCTGATCAGCCAATCAAACGATGAGAAAATGTTGACGCTGTGAGAGGCCAGGCAGGCTCTGGTGTCTTCACCTCAGCACCTGATTGGTCAAAGCAACAGTATCGCTGCCATGTGTTTCACCATCTGGTGCCTTCGCTGTTCGTTTTGAAGGCCTGAGGCAGATTTGTYGACCCTAGCAACAGGTGATGATCGAAATATGATTGGATAAAACCTTTAAAATAAATACAAGCTGCTGGACGCTGCACAGCCAGGAGAAAAACTATGAAATGAAGAGAACAGATATTTAAAAAATAATAATATCCTTATAATAATGTTAATAACTATTATAATAAATATAAAATATTCTATAATGTAGTGATTCTGATTGTGTTTAGGCCAGCAGAAAAGGGTTTGCTGGCCCTGACGGCACACCACCGCCACCACATGATGTTTGTTAAAGAATCTAGTAACTAACCTCGTCTGTTTGAGTTAAATCACCACACAATCACCGCTAAAATTAGAGCTCCATAAATCTCAATCTGAGAGAAGTATACAACTCCTGGCAAAAAGTATGGAATCACCAGTCTTGGATGAGCACTCATTCAGACATTTCATTCTGCAAAACAAACTCAGATCAATAATAAGGTCATTCCAAAGTGCAACTTATTGGCTTTCAGGAACACTCAAAGAAATGAAGAGAAAACATTGTGGGTCAGTGAATGTTACTTGTATTGACCAAGCCCACATCTTTAGCAACCATGCGTGAAGAGTTACCTTCTTCAAGAAGTTTCACAATCCTCTCTTTTGTTTCAAGAGACATTTCTCTTGTTGGAGCCATGGTTCTTGCCACTCCACTTCATCCAGCAGCCCTCCATGGTGTCATGACTGCAGGTGTTTTTAACTGCAGACTAACGAGCAGAGCTAATCTGAGGCAGGTGTCCATTTAGGGAAAGGAAATTAACTGGGTGTGTCCTTATTTTCTACCTCCAATTTGAGTGATTCCATACTTTTTTCTTCAGAACTGAGTGATTCCATACTTTTTTCCTCAGAATTGAGTGATTCCATATTTTTTTCGTCAGAATTGAGGGATTCCATATTTTTTCCCTGTGCTTGGTCAATAAAAGTAACATTCACTGACTTCCACAATGTTTTCTCTTCATTTCTTTGAGTGTTCCTGAAAGCCAACAAGTTGCACTTTGGAATGACCTTATTATTGTATCATGTTTTTGATCTGAGTTTGTTTCACAGAATGAAATGTCTGAATGAGTGCTCATCCAAGACTGGTGATTCCTTACTTTTTGCCAGAGGTTGTAGTTTCAGTGTTCTGGTGATGAAAAAACTGGACAGTGGCTTGATGCTGATCTTTTCTTCTCTTCTTGTGACACATGTGGGAGATGAGTTTCTGGCACAGCAACACACACTGTGGTATTTTTCTCCATTATGGAAGCAGTCCCCAGGAGCTGGCAGCTCCAGGCCCAACAGCCCCCGTGAGGCAACAAGACACTTTTTCTCCTGAGAACACGAGTAACAGACCTTGAGCTTCATGGCTGCTAGTTCTCCCTAATTGATAAGGTTGATGTAACAGTTGTTTGACTCCTTTATTATAGTATGTCTCTTTTGGGAAACTGTTCTTTTTCAGAACTGTGGATTTGCTTGAATAAAACACCRATGTTTGCTGATGAAACACCTTTCTAGGTAGCAGTTTAATTTACAACAAAAATACTTGATAAATGGTCTAAAATGCTTTATCAGTCTTTATCAAGTCCTAACAAACTCCAAAGCATTATACACTTCAATCATTCACCCATTCATACACACATTCCTACACTGATGATGAAAAAAATAAAGCATAAATTATCAATTGAACACAACCAACCTAAAATAGGTGTTAAAGCAAACTTAGACAGGATTGGTTGAAACAAGTTCAGATGAAAAGCTTTAAAAATCACAGACTGACAATAAAGCTCCCAGTTGAATAAACTGAGGACAACGGGGACCTTTTRTGGACGTGAGTGGCCATGCATGAGCTCCTACACAGAGCTAATGAAGGAGATGAGGGCTGCTGATGGAGTTTGTTTAAAGTCTCAGRAGAGACGCTGGTGATGCTGGATCTCTGGAGGCTTCGGGGACGAACATCTGTCACTTTTGTCTCGTCTCCGTCTTGGTTCCAGCCAGCTACAGTTTTTATATTTTCTTTAATTCAAAATCAAAAAAGCTACAGACTTGGTTGTGTGTGCCAGCTAGTTGTTAATGTTGTTTTAAGAACCTCTTATCTCAACTAACAAACTCAGAAGTAAAATCATCGAGAAAGAGAACTGACTCCTCCAATCAATACATTTGAACCATACAGCTTTTCTATTTAAACTAACTGACACCAGGAGGACATTGTTCAGGCCCATGCCAGAAATGTGTGTTTTTTTTAACTGTTATTTAGATTTGATAAACAGATAAAGTCTGTGACTAAAACATATTTTTTAAYACTAAGAAACCCTTAAAAGGTTAAATTGTTGTAACTCTTTATCTTTGTTTTGGCATCAGTCAGCCTCTGTTGTCTTGTCTGCAGCTGCAGGTTCTTGCTGTATCTGATGATACTTTTAAAAAGAATCTCAATAGATGTCAAAATGCAAATAAGCTAAATTTAAATAATTTGATGGACTACAATAGTCATGAAGTTTATAGACACAAAGGAAAAATATGGTTACACACCATCTCCATTTTGAACATAAAACAAGTAAAAAAAAACTTCAGCAACCCAACATCTTAATGATGATTAAAAATTAAGTTTTTTTATCATCTTTTATGCTTTTCTGACAGAAAACAGACTGTCCTCATTTTTGGACTCAGTATGTGGAACTTTGATTTAACTAAGTCAACGTGGCCCTTTGGAAGTAAAATGCTGCCCACTACTGTTCATCAGATACCTTTGATTAAAGTGACCCTGTTCACCTTTCAAAATGGCTCGAATAAATTAAGATAAAAGAAACAAAGACTAAGGAAAAAGTAACGACAGAACAACACTGGTCTGACACTGAATACAGGAAATGGGGCAGAGCTGAGTGGAACAAAGGCAGAAATAAAATAAAAAAACAATCTGACAGAACAGTAAAAACAACAAAAACTTCAACAAAATAAAACATTCAAATCAAGAGARGACATCTGTTTGAGGCTTTCAGCAGAATTTAGGACAAAAAATGTCAGAATTAAAGAAAAGACTAACCTTTGGTGGTGATCCAGATCCAAAGAAAGCTTTAATATAGTCTTGATAGAAGCACACAGCACTCTGTCTGCTGCTGTRATTCAGGGAAGGTGCACTTTAAGACCAGTGAGAGAGGTCATTGAGTGTACTCTGGGTTCATTAGTCATTCTGCATTCAATTAGATACCTTGCTCTTTGTTCACTTTGGGAATTGTGGTGGTGGTGGTGGGTCTTCGTTTTTTTAATATCCCATCCGTCTTGTCTTGACAGGAATGATTAGAAACAAAAACATAAGATGTGATTCTGAGCTGTAAAAGAATCTTTCCACAACAACTTTAACTTCATTTATTCGATTTCCAGTCAGCTGTTTTGACCTTATTGAACTTTATATGAGTTGAATAAAATGGCGGCTGTTTAAACCATCAATAAATCTTAACTGATAAATTTCTCTTAACTCAAAAACACATTCAGATTGCTTGAGGAGCGTTTTCAATAATGCACCATTGTCATATTATATTCATAATTTGCCTCAGTGAACACTCCATCCAAAACTGCTGGGTTTAACTGAGTCATTTTAAGGCCTAATTTGGCATCCTGTATGTGAGTGCAATGAAGCTTTTGTATTTGATATAGAAATTAAAAATTGATTAAAAATCAATCTATTCTCCAGAATCAGGTCACTTGGGATATAACTTTTATTGCGATACCTTATCATAGTTAATTAAAACCTAGAGCATAAATATTTATTTTATTTCATTTAAGATTATCTAAAAACAAACTGGGTTCAATGAGATCAGATCTGTGTAATGTCTGTTCAGAGTCTCTAGATGGCAGCAGAGACTCTTTACAACTCTGCAACTTAAGTTTATCTGTTTTAAACCTAGCAAATTCAATCAAGAACAGATTTATCCTGTTTATTTTTAATAGACTGTTTACAGTTCATAATCAAATAAAATATTTTTTTCATGGGTTGCATAATACAATGCAGAACTAAATAAATCAAACCATATAAGAGATAAAAAAAATAAATAAAATAAAGTTGATATCACGCTTCTTTACTTCTTCTGTGAGCATATTATTATTTTAATGTGTTGAGGTAAAAAAAATAAACATAATTAGTTGAAGTGAAAATGATTGATGGAAAAAAGGTTTGACAAGATGCTCATCTGACATTCATTTAAAGAAGAGTCGTACAGCGKATATCTCTAATTGTTAGACTCTCGTTAAGGCTGTGCCATGGGGCCTTACAGGGTAATGAAACAGTTCCATACAGTGGCACTGAACTCAGTGACTTTTCACCACACCTCCATAWATGAAGACTACAGCAGCTGATATAAAAGAATTGATTAATTTTGTGTGGAGAGCTCCAGTAGCTGCTAAACAGTTCAAAYTGACATAAAAATCAAAAACAAACAAAACAAAAAAAAAACTTTTTATCCACTCCTTATTTTTATTTATTTTTTATTAAGGCATTATTTTATGTATTATCTTTGCACTGATAAAAGAGTCAAAATACGTTGCTTATTGGGAAGTGGAAATGATTTTAATTACAGTCCCATAAAGCTCATAAACCATCAAAACTCAAAGCTGTGTTGTGGTTGAACCCACACTGAAGGTCCCATTCTCCCAACGCTGCACAGGCCACAGAGAAGATGCTCACACTCACATGTTACTCATATTGTCTCCCAGCCACACTTTTAACTTCAAAGACTCGCTCGCCCTCGTGTCTCAGGAGGAATGGAGGCACCAGAGCAGCCAGCCCTCTCTGCTTTGCCYCGGTTAACTATGGCTGCAGGCTGCTGCACCTCACCCTGCCTCCTGATAGGTAGGGTGGTGCAGGGGTGGTGGAGAGGGGCTCTCAGCCTCCTCTGTCCCTTCATTGTGCATCTTCCACAGGTTGGTTTGGTATGACAATTACAAAAAGTGCGTTCAGGAAAAAGCAGCTGTCATAAACAGAATTTGGAATTGCACGACTTTGGTGGAAATCATCAAACACAAAATAAAAAGAAAAAAAAATGTTTTGAACTTTCCAAGTTTGTGTGGTGAATTTGTTGGCACATTCATGCACTGCTCAGGTCTGAAGAGGGTCCTCCCCTGCTGAAATGGTGATGTTCAGCTCAAAGGAACAATGTGCTGGATTTACTTTATTATGAACAAAGCCTTTGTCTGAGGTGCTCACATTCTGAACGGGGGTCCAGAGTCCAAGAGCAGCTTTGAACTATCAGGTCAAAGACATCACAGAGCCGACGCACTGCTTCACATTCATCTTGTATCTCGCACAGGAGGTCCATCACATTTGTCCTTTTGATTGTCCTCTGTTTCTTCAAAGGACTGGCTGGAACCATAGGTCATCTGGAGGCTTTTATGTAGAAAAGAACCCTTCTTATTTACTCGTCCCTCCATGGAACAGCGATGGTTCCCACTTGTTTGCATGGCCCTAAAGAACTGGGATGTCTCTTTACATCTAAACAACAGATGACATTGAAAAAACAACGAAACATCAAACTTCGATTAAAAGATAGAAAAAAGGCTTTAGCCATATCAATAGAAGGGTGGGCTTAAATATGAAACCCTCTGTCATGAAATATGCAAAGCAAGCCCACCACAGAGAATAGCTGAAAACACAGGTTCTTTTGATGTTAAGTCCTTTGGTTGTGCATGTCTTCATTCAACTTGCCTGTGGATGTTTTAACCTTCTGTAAAACTTGCTGCCGCACCTCGCTCTCCCTCTCTACATCAGAGTAATGTGGATCTGCACTTCTGCCCATGATTTTTATTTCATGAACACTGTGGTTTTCTTTGCCAAGGTTCAGGAGCACCCGCCGTAGCATTTTCTATTCTTATTCAATATCCTTTTACGATTGTTGCTAATAACATCCTCAGGTGCTTTGTTGGCCTCATAGGGTAGCATTCATTGTTGAATGCACTTTTTATAACACTTGACAGCTTTTGACATAGAAAAATAAACAGTAGCATATGGAAATTAGGGTTGGGCAATATTGGCAAAAAAATTAATCACGATTAATTGTGGTATTTAGCCAATAATAATTAATTTGATGATTAATCCCCCGGAGTCCCTGGACACCCTTATGTCCTAGTCACATGATCAATTTATAGGGGAAAAAATTGGCTCTTCGTAAAAATCTGTTCCAAATTGTGTCAAAATTACAGACTTCAGGCTAAACATCAAACTTTTAATTGTGTTAATAGATAAATAAATTACAGAACTTTTTTTAATGTTTGTCATATTTGAATCAGAGAGGAGCACCAAGTGGTTAGTCTGCCTGCTGGCATTAATCATATTAATCGTTAAGTGCCAAAAATTAATCGAGTAATGTTTTTCTGATGATTAATTGCACACGATACGATTTTGCCCAACCCTAATGGAAATGCAAAGGTTTTGTACTTTAAAAAGATAATCTTTGCTTTTTTGTATCTATTTTTGTGCACAGACAGATGCTTTTCTTCATCTCTGTTTCGAACAAAGTAATACAAATGGGGCGAATGATCAATAAGCCACGGAACACGTATCTTTTGACTCCGGGCTGTTATTGCACAGATGAGCCTGTGTGTGTTGTGGTGCAATATTGACCGTCAGAGTTTTGATGATCCAGTCTCAGATGAGAGGAAACGTATCAGAGCATCGAGCATCGCGGAGGGGAGATGAAACACAATGCCTCACATGGTAGAGCAAATAATTACAGACAAATATTGTCTTCGCTGCATCTATCCCCGTCGTCTTTTCCATTTAATGCGCTGAGATTTCTCTGTGGAAGTGTAAGGACCAGGCAATGTCCCAGCAGTTGATCCGGGCACCACTGGTCTTATAAGCTTTTAACGCTCCAGAAGAGAAAGTCAGGACTGCTTGGTATTCACTGGACATAACAAGGCCTTTGATGTAGCCAGTATTCTTTTTACTCACCAGAAGCATCAACATTTAATGAGACCTGATATCAGCCTTTTTAGGCGCTGTGAATATTTTAGATAAAAGCAAATTGTGTCCACCAGCACCGGCAGACGTAGAGGTGGTCAGAGGTTCGTTGTCACCTGCGCGTTCTCTGTGATACGGCGCCGGAGCTGTGCCTTTGTGCAACGGGCTGTGTTCATTAAAACAGACCCATTTCACTCCCTGTTAATCAGCGAGCACACATGTCATGGGAGCACAGAGCCTGCAGCCAAAATCTGGTGCATAATTTAAAACCGCAGGTCAGGCTGTGCAATGAGTGTGTATTATCTCCACAAAGATGCATTGCAGTTCGATCCTTCCATTTTTACTTTACGTCTTGACGCACAGCTCATACTGGAAATAAACTTCAACATTTATTGTTCTTCAAAAAATTACGTATTTAGTGTTGTGTTTAAATTAAGACCTTAATGGAGACCCGCCCCCCATTCAACATCAGTCTAACAATTTCTACATCTGTCAGTGTGCGGGATAGATCGTGTGAGAGCGTGTGCAAGAAAGTGTCACAGTGAGCTGTGACTCTGCAGGTGTTTAAACTGTGGTGATGTAATTGGTCACAAGGGGAATAGAAACAAGAGCTCCACAGTCCTTGATTTGATCCCTTGGTTATTGATTTCTCAGTCTGCTTCTAACAGAAATAATTGCCACATGTAATGTATTATTCAATTACAAGACACTGCTCTCAAGTTTGGGTTTGATGGTCCTTTTTGAATCACTGAGACCTATAGATAATTCAGCACTGTCAGCCCATTAAGCAGCGCGAATATTAAATGGTATGCGTTAATCCTTCCTATTTATTAGCAGCCGTGATATTCACCAGAACTCAAAGTTTCCCCATTTTCAGCCTTTGTATAGTTGAAGGGAGTGGGCTTAACTTTCCAGGACTCTGTTATTGTGACTTTTATATCAGTTTTATGTAGAGGTTTTGTTTCAAACCAAGTTACAAAAATAAAAGCCACATTATTGTGCTTTTAAGAAAATGACAATTTATTAGATATGTATTTTATGCTATGCCTGGCTACTCAAGTGCAGTAAGTATTTTTAATTCTGACCATTTACAAGGATTATTGACYAAAGTCACACCCACCCCCCAAAAAAGTAGCTTGAGCTGGTTTAAGAGTGGGTTAGACAATGAAACTGACACACCTGGTTTTAGACCATAACATCCCTTTCAGACAGCTTCCTCTTGTGTCCACAGTTAATCCTGTTGGATGTGGTTGGTCCTTCTTGGTGGTATGCTGATATTACCCTGAATACTGTGGCTCTTGATACATCACAAAGACTTGCTGTCTTGGTCACAGATGCACCAACAAGACGTGCACCAACAATTTGTCCTCTTTTGAACTCTGGTGTGTCACCCATAATGTTGTGTGCATTGCAATATTTTGAGCCAAACTGTGCTCTTACCCTGCTAATTGAACCTTCACACTCTGCTCATAGTGGTGCAATGTGCAATTTATGAAGACTGGCCACTAGGCTGGTCCAATTTAGCCATGAAACCTCCCACACTAAAACAACAGGTGTTTCAGCTTCATTGTCTAACCCCTATACATACATACATACATACATACATACATACATACATACATACATACATACATACATAC
>NW_013952407.1:1536990-1540189 GCF_001266775.1 Austrofundulus limnaeus | reverse complement strand
ATATATATATATATATATATATATGTTCACAGAATTTCAAGGCAAACTCATGTGTTGTCTGCTTAGAAACAATGTCTGCCATGAAAGTTTTAAATACAAGTCACCACTACAGCACTATGCACAAAGCTAAATATGAGAAGTTTACTCAAGTTGCAAATACATAAACAGTATGTAAACAACACGACTATTTACCAGAATCATCATCACACAGGAGTCACAGAAAGGTGAAGACGCAAAGAGTAGGTCAGAAAGGTGAAAGGCTTCAAATATCTGGGGTCAACCATCCAGAGCAACGGACAGTGCAGAAAAGAGGTGAAGAAGAGGATGTAGGCAGGATGGAGTTGGTGGAGACGAGTGTCAGGGCTGTTGTGTGACAGAAGGATAGCAACAAGAGTGAAAGGGAAGGTTTACAAGYCCGCAGTGAGACCTGCTATGATGTATCGATGATAAGACAGGAGGCTGAYCTGGAGGTGGCAGAGATGAAGATGCTGAGATTTTCGTTGGGTGTGACAAGGATGGACAAGATTAGAAATGAGAAGATCAGAGGGACAGAGAAAGGGGAGCAGTTGCAAGAGAAGCCAGGTTGAGATGGTTTGGACATGTGTTGAGGAGGGATTGTAGACATACTGGACAAAGGATGTTGGAGATGGAGCTGCCAGGCACAAGGAGAAGAGGAAGACCGCAGAGAAGATTCTGGTTGGTGTAACAGTAGAGGAAGCAGGGGATAGGATGAGATGGAGGCAGATGATCCACTGTGGTGACCCCTAAAGCGAGCAGCCGAAAGACAAATGAAGAAGATAATCACACAGGAGTCCGCATTTAAGGCATCTTATATTTTCTTAGGCTCGTTCTAGTTCTTACCTGAGCCCATGGGATCTCTAAAGTTTCTCATGTTCCATTTCCCTGATGTTTCCATCATTAGGAATGTCCATCAATCACAACAGCTGTCCTCTGCTGCTCAGGGATCACAATGTCCGGCTGTTGGCCACTACCCTCTTGTCTGTTTGATTCTGGAAGTCACAGGATCTTAGCTCAGTCATTCTCCACCACCCTGGGAAGTGAGTTCCACTTTGATTGAGGGGGTCTTCAGTAAAAACCAGCCCCATGTCCTACGCTTTGCTTCATACAGAGGGTCTGGACTCTCGGCTATTGAGAAGTGATTGCTTGCTGGAGGCGTGGACTCGAAGTTTCGAACGATTAGATCTGATCATACCCAATCGCTAACGTTTGGCTGTGATGTGTGTAGTGCGCCAGCTCGACTGTGAAGGAAGCTAAGCTAACCAGAAATTGCGGGCAACTGTAAAAAACCATCTTTTACTGGTAAGAGAGAAGTATTGAGCTGAACGAGGTGGCTGTAAATGACAGCTGCAGGCTTTGTGAGACAAAATTAATTCGGAAGCTTTGTCAACATTGACTGAATGTTTTTGTTCACTTCCTTAGCCATTGCTAAACTACAGGCAGACTAAAACAGCGCAGAAAATCCACATCATCGTTCACAACTCCTCCTTCTSTTCACCCATTGAAATTCTACAGGAGAAACCCAGGTCAACAGTAGAAAGTCCAGGCAGAGCAGTGAGGGGAGATTAGAATCAAGCAGAACTGCATAGAAAAGCAAGGGCCAGGCTAGGCAGAGGCAAATCAATAAGAAATTTTTATTTTACACTGATGAGTGACAATCATGATTATCATTAACATGAGCCGTGCTGTTTTATAAACCTAACCAAGTAGTTACTAATGTCTAAAACTAATTGTGCATTTTAATAAGTACACCATGCTACTTTGTCATCAGTGAAARAATGAAATCAGACGGCAACATCAGGTAAAATGCAAAAATGTAATTTTAAACTAAACTTACAGTATTTATACTCTTAGATGGGACTTCTCCAACAATTATTTCTGGTTGGTTAAAATGACTTGCATGATTCATTCTGATCCGTGTCTTTAACAGGTAAATAAAACCCTCCATTTGACCAATTTCTCGTCTGATTAAGGTATAATACGTTTTGCTTCATCAAGCTCCACGGCAGCATCAGCTCTTGTGCTGAAATCACCGCTTCCCTATCTCCGTGCAGCACTGTGTGACACAGTTTTAATGATCAGCCATCCAACATTTGTTTACAGCTTTGCTTCCAAGTCATGTTCTGTTAATACTCACTCCTTTTAATATTTATCGTCGGTCTTAATTGGTTTGATGTCGCTACACTGGCGCGGCTGTCGGCTTGCTTGTTGAACTGGCCTCACCGTTGTTTCAAAGTCTTTATTATCTTGACATTCAAGTCCTGTTCATTAAATTTTCACTTTCCATTTTCATCAGAATGAAGCGGATTCTGTAAATCCAAGGGAACCGCGGACGACTCAAGCCCTGCGAGCAATCACGGGGGAGGCACATGGTCTGTATAAATTATCAGGAATATGAGCTCGATCGAAGATGTTAATTGCTCATATGGTTAGTTATGTGCAGAATTGCCATGCATTTCATGCAGCGATAATAAAAATGAATTTTTGAACAAAGGCATCTTAAAATAATATCTAGTCTGCAGAGAATACCCACATCAAAAGAATAATTCAAAGCTTTGAAATTTATCTTTGTGGTCCGAAATATTAAGCATTGGCTCTGTGAATATTGTACTCTATTTAAGTTTGTCAAAGCGAAAAAAACAAAACTAGAGTTAATTAACAGTTATTACAGGCCTTTTCAACCCAAATTTGACTTTCAAATATTAGCTCTTATATATAAACTATGCTTCGGGCATCTGCATATTAGCTTAGTGTATCTTCTCTAATTAGGTCTCGTTGAACCCATGGCTACATTCACACAATAATATGAATAATTTAGCACTATAAGATGTATTTAACTGTAGTCATTAGTTGGCATTTTATTCACACTGTAATAATTTGATAGAGATCGCCTTTGAAATTTAGTAACACACTAATCATGGGTCAGATCTTAACTCAGTGATGAGGTGATCATAAATAATTAAATAAAAATAAAAATAAATTTTCATTGGTATTTCAGCCTTTTATATTATGTTTAAATCATATGAGGGTTGATCATTGTCTCATTTGCTGACTGACAGAAAACAAATATTTATTTGRAATATTTTATATAACCTCGGTGACTGCTGCAGATAGGCAGATCCTCACAGCTGGGAAAGGAAAAGTGGGTAAAGGCAATGAGTTGATGGATGTTTTATATAAT
>NW_013952407.1:1522399-1534586 GCF_001266775.1 Austrofundulus limnaeus | reverse complement strand
AATCTGAAATACAGGCATCACTTTGCTGTGTTTGTGGTAAAAAAAGAAGTGTGGTTTATAAAAACCTGCCCTTTAGTCCTCTCACTTCTCATTTCTCCACCTACTTGCCCTCCCATCTCCATCCTCCCYCCATCTCTCTCTGTCATCTGTGATTTTGCCTCCTGCCACTGATCAAACGCACCTGCCAAGCCCTGCTAACATTCCCAAGCATGTTTGCTAATTACCCACAAAGCCTTGCAGATTTATACTCCTAATGGGGGGGATTTGCCTCAGATCGGGGGCAGGGTTGCGCTGCATTACAATGGTATTTATGTGTTCATTTGGGAAAGAATCTCCAGGGATAATGTGCATTATAAATGTTTTAAGACAAAACCTCTCATTTTTACATGACTATATGTTTTCCCCCATGCACTGTTCAGTTTGTAAATGCTAAACAACTGGAGTTAAAAACAGCTCAGAGACACTCAGAATGCAGATAAAGCATTTGTACTTTACAAATTGTCAGTTATTATCAGTTATTATCATTTAAATTAACAGTTAGCACAATTATAGTTCCTCAACATCTGATAAAGGAGTGCCAATAAAAAACTAATTAAATAAAAAGAAACTGATTTCCAACAATGTAAAGTTACAAAACTGTGATATAATTTTGTTTAATTATTCAATCAAGCCCTGATTTGATTCAGATTATATTTTAGATGTTTTTCCATCTAAATGAATTGAACATATTTAATGTCTTTTAACATCAGCATCTTTGTCTTTGTATCAAACTCTGTCGTCTCAGTAACAGAAAATAAATTCAATYTAAATCAAAATGTTARCACAAATCCTTTTTGTGACCAAATGTTAAGTATCAAACTGAATTTGTCTTCAAGTAARACATAAATATAATAAGAATGACCAATAACCATTTGTTTTTATGAATCAATTCACGTTTTAAGTAGTTGTAATCAATTATTAATCGATTTTTGATTAATCGTTACATCCCAGATTTAACATTTGTCAAAAATAAATGTATTAATTAAAACTGCTACACATACACATACAACACAAAAGTTCAGATAATAGCACCAATAATGTGTGTGAAATGTGCAGAAAAGGAGTTTCACATGTTCCTGTTAAAAGGTTGTGTTGGTGCCTACAGCTTCAGCAGCATTGAGTGAGAGGTGGGGTCCGAACAGACCACCAGGCTGTCGCAGGTTAGGATACAAATGAACAAACACCTACAGGGATGATAGAGATGACAACCGATCTAATATGCATGTTTTTAGACTGTGGGAGGAAAGCAYAGAAACAAGAGAAAAACTCACAAGCACAGGTGAACATGTGCAGAGAAAGTGTCCTGATAAATRGCAATAATCTAGGTAGAAAAATCTAAATAAAGTGYAGTAGGTCAAAGAAGAACTTGTCCYGAGAGGACCAAGTTTGTCCATCTGTTCTCTTGATATTCCCTAATGTTCCCAATTTTAGAATTGATTACAATGATGCAGATCAAACCTTTTTAATGTCATATGTGCAAARAATTCAGGAGCTAAATAATTCAGTTCATATGAAAATCCTTCGGGCACAAGGTCAGTTAAATTTTTGCACTTAAAGATTGATTTATTTTAGGAAAAGGTCCAGCAGAGTCCTGACTCGCGGCCTTGCTGCCGAGGGCTTCGTCTGGGCCTGCTCTGTAAGTGTAAGCATTGGATTTCATTTTTGTCAGTTGAAAGCAGTCACTAGGGAGAGTGTTTACTGCCTTTCCATTTAAAAGAGAAACAAGTTTTCCTTAAGCCTGCTGCTTTCTGCATGGTTAGTTCCCCAATGCTGCTCTAATGGAAGGCAACCCACTCTGCCAGTTCTCAGCAGCAGAAACAGCAGTGTGGAGCGGGGAAGAGAAGAACATGTTGGGGAAGTGCTTGAATCCTCCTCAGAACAAACAAGTGTGACTTTCAGCAGAAAGAATACTTGGTCACCATGCTGTCACTAGTGGAAGTGAAGCCCTTTAAATATGGTTTTTAGTCTGTGTCATATTTTTATGCTCCTGCTTTGTGCATAATGAGATGATCATTATGATTACGAGTCAAATGAGAAGGTCAGATTTGTGATTTTAAACTTCAGTTTTTATTAGAAATTTATCCACACCTTTCTATGAAATATACTTTTATCAAACCTTTAAGTTTAATTATTTTCATTTCCCCCCCAAGGAACTGATTTCTGATTTTGTTTTTGGTGAATCCTGCAGCTTAAATGTTGTCAAAAGAAGTGTTTGACTGTTTGTAATCTTCACAAAATCAATGCTTTGTTGGGTATTTGTTTACCTTTGTGGCCCAGTGATCATCACAAGACTTGTATTGTTGATCTGAATTTGTCTTTTTAGCCAGTTTACCCTACTTTTGTCTTGTCATTTTTTAAAATGTCCAACACTTTCTTGATAACAATGAAAACAATTGTTAAAATATAATAATTATGTAATGAAATAACTACAGATTTGACTGAATTCACAAGCTGAACATCCAGTTATTATTTTGTAATTGACATGAAAAATGTGACAACTTATTAAAAATATCACATTGTGCTTTTTACTTGGTTTTTCCAAAGTCTCACTTAAAGACATAAAAATTCACAAATTCATTATCTGTCTTTCACAAGGTTGATAAAAACTTGTTTTCCCAGATCCTCAGTTTTCTTACAAATCCTGAAACAATTATTTGCTTAAAAATTGTATTTTACCTGTTAATAAAATAATTTTAGGACATTCAAGGAAGTCTAAGTATCATGCTTGAAAATGTTAATTTAAGTGTCAACATTTTATTGTTATATTTTGTTACTTTTAGTCAGAGTATTATTAGAGCAAAGGAGCCCAAAAAGTTCAAATTATTTGACCCATCTTTGCTGAAAATGTAAAAAATAAATAAATAAAAAACATGATCCCTGAAGTTTGGACTTTTTTTTAACAAATAAAATGTTTGCAGCATAACTTACTTGTAAACCACACACTCTCTGAAAATAATAACACACACACACACACACACAAAATCAAAGGATATTGTTAGCAAGAGAATAAGCAATGAAGATACCCCATGTATGTAACCTGTCATGGCTGATRCCCCACACTCTGTCTTCAAAAACAAATGAAGAGCCTTAATAACAGCTGCCATAACATGAGATCTTTTTAAGAGAGACACCCTCCTTCCCCCACCAGTCGACCCCCCGCTGAGCAAAAAGCCCTCTCTTCACCAATCTCATTTCCAGCAATCAATAAACGTAGACATCTGAGGACAAGCAAGCTTTGCTCCTCGTCTTCTTTTCTTTTATTGTTAAAAACAAACACCACTCTTCCATCAAGGGCAGATCTGTCAGTTGGTGATTTAAACAGTGTTACAGAGTAATGTATCAGATTGTCCAGCACCACTTTAACATAATCATGTGTTCACACAATTCAAGTTTCAAAAAAAATTATTTAGAAGTTTCGTCTGTGAGAAGACCAAACACAAAGGAAGCCTACATATGATTTCCTGATTGAGCTTTTATTTTAAAAAATATAAAGTGTAAGCACAGGAAATATGGTTTGTCTGGTTTTATGGGATYTAAAGGCTGTAGTTTTGGTGACTATAAAGTGTTGTGCTTCGGTCTGCCAACAAAGACCAGATGGTGGAGCCAAAAACTCAGGAGTGAACGGTTCTGCTTTCTAATTTGCTCTAATACAAGTTTCTTGAACYTCCCTACAAAGTGGTGTGTGTTTGTGGGTGTGTGGCTGTTTGGATGTGTGAGTGCATGCGTGCATAAAAGCACATGTGTGCACATGTGTTTACCCTCTGCTGAAAACACTCGCTTGAGAAACAGAGTACAGGGCTCATTTTCTAAGCCGAGCCCCACTGGCTGGTTCTGGGCTATGGATGAATAATGGCTGAATTCAACTGTGAAACAGAAACACATTCCACACACTCTGCAAAGCTAATAGCCAGAGCAAAACAACCACGTTTGAACATTGAAAATTAAGAAAGCTCAGTGATAGAACGTCTGGGTGCCTGGTAGTCACGCTTTGGAGTGAAATCAAATGTTCCTCCTGGATATCGGTGAATGCTTCACAAAACCCTAACTATGTTTTAGATGTGCCTCAGTAGCACTGGGAAATAAGTCAGTTTGACAAGCAAGCAGCATTTTTGTTTGTATTGCTTGTGCATGGAAGAGCTGGCACTAACATTTCTAGAACCAACTTCTGTGATGGCAACAATGTTTCTTTGCTTGAAATCTGTTGAAATTTTCACTTTTATATTTCCCATAATGATACAAACACTTCTGTGTCTCAATATTGGCAGCTTGTCTACCTTATTTGTCATTTTTGCAGCTTACTTTCTCACATTTTCAGAAGRGATGATGCAGTTTGAAAGATTTTTTTACTTTTACTGTGTTTGGAGTTTGGTCTGCCACACAGAGACTAAAAACATAGAACAATTTTAAGCTCCTAAGCAGGAAAACCTAATAAATATAGTCAACTTCTAGACGTAAAATYATAAAAATTCAACATCGGCCCGTTCAAATGTGATTTTATCAGAGTGAGTTTGTTCCCTTATCTGTGTGGGCATGAATTAAGACTCAACTTAAAAATGTAAAACTAAAGATAAAAATAACGGAATAACCAACTAACCAACTCTAAGTATATGTTAGTAATCATAACCCTGTGCAATGAAATTACATTGTTCTTAATGATTCGGAATAGGGGTGTAAGAAAATATCGATACACTGAAATATCGCGATATTTCATTTCCCGATACTGTATCGATATTCTAAAGCCCTGTATCGATTTTTTATTAAGTTTTAAAATGTCAATTTTCCTGCCAGCCGTTCATTTTTATGTTGTAGTTCAGCCTCTGACCACTAGTTGGTAGCAGTGAGTCAGCCATTTGGCTCCTCTACCTCTTGAGCGCCAGAGAGTAAGAGAGCATTAGCATTGTGAGTAAACATTAGCTTCATGCTCCGATAGCTGAATCTGAGTAAGAAAAGACCGACACCCTCTGCCTTCTAAGCTGAGGTAAGGTTACAAACAGTTACTTATTTGTCAGAATGTCTGTATTTTAAGCCAAATTAAGTGTCTCGTGCGCTCTTTTTTCCAACTGTAGTCAGCTTTCACGTTACGCATATAGCGCATGCGTCTGTCACCTCGAGCGAGCTCGGCACTCCCCCCGTGACATAAAACTCTGTCTGTTGTTCTCAATGTCCGGCTGATGATCGCATCAAAGTCCATATACTTTATCCTGCTGTGTTCGCTTCAAAAACGGTTTAACTCCTTTAGCTTCTTAATTTCTTAACCGGCTTTCTTCGGGACGTGCCCTGCTGTTCGACCCACAGTTATGCAAATCATGTTCTGGATGCAGGTCAGCTGATCCCAGAAACTCTGTGTGCAGCAGCTTCATATCATCTGTTTACCGAACTTTATGACAACATAAAGGCTATTGTTAAGTGTTTGGTGACCATATTGTAAATTAATATTAAAAACTAAAAGCTGCAAAAAATATATTTTCAAACTATTTATTGGCAAATTTAGTCTAATAATTGAAAACTTGGATGAAATATGAAACAACTAAAATAAAACACATACAAAGCAGAACACAGCTAAATGTATCAAAAGTATGTCTATGTAATATTAGAATTTTCTGAGACAATGAATTTTGGTTTTTCGTTGTTTTTTTGTTTGTTTTTTTCAGTAAGAGGTTTTTATTTAATAGAATTTTTGGACAAAAAATCGCAATATATCGCCTTGCTTACAGTATCGCAATATATCGGGATATATCGTATCGTGAACCCTCTGTCATGATATGTATCGTATCGCCAAATTCTTGCCAATACACAGCCCTAATWCGGAAAGATGTCTGAGCGAAGCACACAAAGGTTCATGAACAATCAGCTTTGTGAAGAAGTTCAGATTTCCATGCCCATCACAAACCCTTAATGGCTTTACCTGGTGGCCCGAGATTCACCAGACTGACATTTCATGATTTTAGATTTGTCAGGAGTTCATTTCCACAGAGCCGCGTTAGCTTACTCCTCCCTTTTACCAGTTAGAGAGCAGGCCAGAAAATTATTCAGTAGCAATTATCATATGTTGTGACTGTGGTTTTGCGGCAACAATACAACATCTGTGTTCTACTGGCATCTGGGGCGTCCTGAAAGAGAAACTTTTCCTGCACTATAATCCTTCCATGTGTGAACAGAATACACTTCTCAACTTCAAATGTGACCTGTGCTGGCAAAAAAAAAACGATTTGAATGAGCACAGTGAAAAGTGATTTTTGCTGTACTCGAGGTTTCTATAACAAAAAGTCCAGAACAGCTAAAAACAAAGAAAACAGCATTTAATTTCCCTAATCTTGTTTTAAATACAGGTTTTCTATTAGGTATGTTTTTATTCATTACAGATCATCTACTGGAACACAGTTTATCATCAACTTTCTACTGTTAACACAGTAGAAAGTAACTAAAAGTCTGCTCTAAATAATATGTGTTTGGAGGGAACTACTTTTTCTTCCGCCTAGGTAAAACATAAATGCTGTGGCATGCGCTCAGTCAGTCACTCGGTCTGTAGACATTAAATGTTCAGTATTTTCATGTTAATACTCAAGACTCAGTTTAATTTTTAAAGTACTGATAAATAAATAGTTTATCTGAATGCTTTCATTATTTTATTTCATTTTTTTAATTGTTAAAACACCATTTTCCCATATTTTGAATGATTGTGTCTTCTGGTTTTATATAATAGCTTTAAATTTCCAGACACATCAGGTGTATTTGCACAAAGTATCAGTAGCCTGAGTTTTACTTCTTTACATCACTACTTCTGCATTCCCTTTTTTTTAATGCAAGGCTGGAATTCCTGATGACGTCACACAATTACCAAAATTCAACAAACTCATAATTTTGAAGATTTTGAGATGACTACTACTACTACTACTACTACTACTACTACTACTACTACTACTACTACTACTACTACTACTACTACTACTACTANTACTACTACTACTACTACTACTACTACTAATAATAATAATAATAATAATAATAATAATAATAATAATGTATATAAAAATCACCTTTTTTTGATTTAGTCAATCAATTATTCTGTCAAAACTCTTATGGATGTACTGCATGTATTTATAAGAGGATTATTATTAAATTACAGAARGTCAGATGAAGACACTAATGGTATCATGGAAGCTATGATATAGTTGCTTTTCTCACAGATTAAACTGTTAAGAATATAAACCATCACACACACTCACTTACACACACACTAAAGGCTGTATAATTAAAATGACTAAATGAAAGACATGCTGCAGGTAAATTAGGCTTGTATACGGGCATTCCCTGGCCTAACTATCAATTATCTCTCTAAACTTGCAACATCTATCAACATTTGTCACAAACCGTACGGCAGAGCAGGTGGTCAGAAAACACGACAACCACCAGGGAGCTGGAAGACCAGCCAGCAGGCTCCCAGTCAAAACAGTGTGTACTCCACTGTTAAGTGATGCCTCTCATAGTAGGGCCAAGCTGGTCTGTCACCCCACCACCCAGACCATCAATGTTCATGTCATTATTGTGCAGCAGAATGGGAAACTGTCACAGAACCCAGTAATCTATTTCAAACCWCTGCCACCATGCTGAATGAGTTCTGAAATTTACCACATTTTTTTAAAAAAATGTTTCATCACCAAATCAAAGGCTTCTTTCTGAGGTTTCACTTTTTCTACACCTTCCCTGAACTGCTGCCAACAATAAATATAAATGAAGTCATGGTCGCCAATACTGTAAATCACAAAATTTGCAGGGCAAGACCTGAACATGGAATTCATATTTCAGGCTGATTTATTGCATGTGACAATTACTCATAAGGGGGCGTTTAAGTCAATCATTCCAGCGATGTCACCTCACTAATTGATCAGAGCCGGAGCAATTAATCAACTTTATTCATAAAACCACTCACTTCATAAAACAGACAAATTCTGAGTTGCCATCTGAGTATATATCAGTGACAGTCATGGGTAACCTAAATGATCACAGTATGTAGGTTTTTTTTTTTAATTTATTTTTTTGATACGTAGAGGAAAAGTTTATGTGAGCAAATGCAATTTAACAAAAAGTTAGAACCATCAAAGATTTCCAGAAACACTTGCCTGTTCATTAACATTTCCTTCTTGTTGTCTAACAGTGTGACTTGGTCCTTCACTGCATATTCAGAGACACACAGGATAATGCTGAATGCACACTAAGCAGAGGAGAGAAAAAAATGAAATAAGCAATGAAACACTGCCAAGATGACAATCTGTTTTCAAGAAGTGTGTAATTAGGAGACCAACACATTCTTTTTTCATCAATAGAACAGCACTTGGCCCTTTAGAGGAAGGAAACGGAAAAAAATTAAACACTTAGAGCATGACCGCAGCATCGTCTTTGAATAAATGTGAAGAATAAGTCAATTATAAAGAAGCTATTTCAGTTCGTAAAAAATGGGGTAAACACTGGGCTAGATGCAGCAGAATAATCAGGATCACATTTTGTGGAGCTATAAATCTGTCGAGGGACTGCAAAGAAGACAAAGACCCAGAAATTATCTCAAACACTATTCAAGAATAATTAAACTTTTATGGTTTGCAAAATAATTGAATTATCCATAGAAATGCAGTGTTTATAGCTGGAGATTTTATTTTTCTCCTTTACCACCAACGACATTTATCTTAACCACATGGAGTCATGCTCAGACAGTCTAATTCTCCCCAGAATATGTTCGTGCCTGTGTTCTCAATTTTGCTTTTACAGTATAGATAAATTAGTGTTTGTGTGCATCTCTGTTGCTTCAGCACAAATATATCAACTCATATCTAACTTTAGAAATTTTTGCACGTTTTAGACAAACTTTGTCTAAAAAGAAAGTCTAAAGGATTTCCTTTTCCTTATGGAAATTTATTCACTGTGTGAACTGCAATGCTGGTTTAAAATGGTGTGATTTGCTTTTCAAAGTTTTTTATGTGTTGTTAAGTTTTTGGCTTTGGTAAGTAATAAATAAATGCATTCCGATCCATTTCATGTGACAAAATGAGGCACAAAAGCACAAATGTGATAAAAAAAGGTCCTAATTCTGAAGTCCTGTCTGTGTACGTGCGTGAATACTTGGCAATCGCAACGCACCCATTTCTGCTTGAAGTACTGTAGATTGCTGCCTTTGACATTTTCCCATTGTGCACGGCGGTGCAGCAGGCAATAATTAAATATCAGGTGCATAAGCTGCTCTTTAATTTGACATGTGTGCTTGAGGCAATAAACACATGTGGTGCAGTGGGGGCTGCATAATTGCAGAGGAATAAAATATCATATCAAGAGTGAGAGGATCATTGTATCAGGTACCCGATGACAGCTCGTTTGATCATTATGCCAAGGCTAAAGAGGTTGGCTAATTAGTTGTCATTAAAACTCACCCTCTAATCAGGGCTCGCTCTTGCATAAAAAAGTGTCCCTATCGCATGATAAGTGAACAATACTCTTAACCCTTTAAGGGCAATCATGGTGGGTACAGCCATTGCTAATGGGAATACTGAAAAACTGAAGGTAAATTTGTTGCTAAGATTGTGTGGGAAAGTTTTTTATTATTATCATTATTTCTTGAGAGAATATATTCTGTTGGCCTAAATACGTTTTGTTACTTAAAAGATTTATTACCTAAGTGGATTTAAGTACAATGATTTGAGAGATGTAAATCAGTGAACAAAGACACCCCTCTTCATTGCATCAGTTTAAACAAGAATGACTTCTTAAGACAACAGACTCACGAGAGGACCCCCGATGTCTCAGGAACTACGGGGCCCGTTTTGCCTTGACTTTTCAAAAGATGGCAGAAAGTGCTCCACTGAGAGAGCCATGCATTATTAGCTGACAGGCCCACATAAATAATAAGGCACATAATGCCGAGCGCGAGTGCTTGTGACTCCATAAGGACGCTCAACAAGTGCACCCCTCGATGCTACGTTTCCATTTTGTTCAACAAAGAGCCTTCCTGCGCGAACAACTTCGGTCTGAAAGCCTTGCCTGATCATTCTTTTATGTGCCACTTCCCAGAATACACGACATTCACGGGACCTCGTGATAATAGGCTCGTCGGGACACAGAGAAAGGAGCGAGACGCTTGTCAGAGCGGATACATCCGCGACTGACCCAGGGGAGACGGCTCAGTGCACGACACATCAGTTACAGGACACCGAGAGACCCTTCCACTCCCCCTTGTTGCAGACTAATGGTTGTCAGGTTAGCGAGGGCCCTGCGCTCTTGTCTGGGCCCGAACTCTTGTCACGTGAAATCCATTAGAGGTCGCACGCACACAAGACGGGCGGTCGATTGATAAGGCAGGAGGAGAAGTGAGGCAGAAGCGGAGGAAGAAAAGAAGCGTTTTATCTCCCGACTGTACTGTACTCTCCACGAGGACTTGTTAAAGCAAACTGAAGTAGGGTGGAAAATTGATGGTGATGTCTTACAGTGTGATTGTACTTTTGAAGCACGAGTTGTGTGTTTTATTTTTCTGAGATGGCAAGAAAATTGAAAACAGCCTCCTGTGTAATACAGAACATGTCAAATGGAAGTTCTTGTGCTGTTCACAAAGATACATGACTTGTCCTCTAAAAAAATGGCCACAGATAGTACTYCCCAAACCCACTAGAGGAACTTAACAACTGAAGCAGATAACTTTGCTATATGTAGAAGCTACTTTTAGTAAACTTTGCTATTCTCGAATACAAAACTTTCTCATGATTTACACATTATCTGTTTATCATTTAACTTATTTATTTCCCATTTCCCTTTAATTTTAATTGGATGCCGGTGTCTTCCAGAGTTTCAAACCTTATTATAAATCATGTTTCTCAAGACTTGACTTTGGGTTTTAGCGTCAGTGACAGCACTGAGTCACTCTGTGGGTTTCTTAATTAGATTAATTCCCAAGCAATTTACTGGGGAGCCACTGTGTAGTCAAAAAACAGCTCATATGCTATTCGTTTACTGCTCCTCTTTATGCTCTCTGCTTTTGTGTGAAAGAAAACATTAAAAGGGATATATATTTTTTGTTGTTTCTTTACAGTGAAATTCTTTTGCTTTATTGTTTRAGATTAATGCACGTTAGGTGTCAAATGTGACACACAAAATACTTYTTTTATTTATTTTGTTTTTTATGCTTGTTGTTCATCATAAATGAATAATATCTCCCTATAAGATGTGGTGCAGCGACAATTTTGGAAGGAAAAATACAAAATTTATTCACATTATAATTGCGTTATAACAAAAAGGAAATGCAATGAAAATGACATATTTTCTTTCATTTTCTTCTTACTAAGCCAGTCATCGACAAAATACTGATTCATACTGATCACATGTAGTGATTCAAAGAGTGAGTCTATTAATAATAATAAAAATTACTTATATGAATTAGGTATATTAAGTGCTATTTTTTATTAACATATTTATGTATTGTTGAGAAACATTAAAGCAGCAGCATATCACTCATTTATCATATCCCAGACACTAAAACAACAAAGAAGCAATTTTTACAGGTGGTGTAGTGGTAGAGCAACCAACTTGGGACCAGAAAGTCACAGGTTTGACTCCCTATCATGGCCACGTGTTGTGGTGTCCTTGAGCAAGACACCCAACTCSCAACTGCTCCCTGGGCAGCTTACATAACTCCTGGCTGCTCCACTTGAGTGTTTCTAATTTCATCATTGTATGGGAACATGCACTGATGAAAAATAAAGTACATTTGCAGTTTTTCTTCCCTACATCTCACTCAGTTGTTCCAAGTATTTGATCATGAATTGAAATGGCCAACAAAGTCAGAACTTAGAGATAAGAGTAAAAATCTCCTGTACAAAAAGGAAAACAAAATCTGATGATGCAGCAAAACTCATTGGAAAAATAATTTCAGGAGTAACACACAATCAAACAAAACCATGAACAGCTTACAAACACAATGCACAGATGCTGGCCAAACCAAGTGACAAGGAATAAAAAGACACCTTAATGACTGAGGTTGACAAACACCTTGGGGAGAGAAAATGAGGCTCAGGTGAAAGTGGGCAGGGCAGGAGCTGGAACTGAGCTTTATTTATTTATTTATTTATTTATTTATTTATTTATTTATTTATTTATTTATTTATTTATTTAT
>NW_013952407.1:1508885-1522257 GCF_001266775.1 Austrofundulus limnaeus | reverse complement strand
CCCCAAAGGCCACCAGAAACCAGGATCAACACTCCACCCCGCCAGAGCCACCCAGACCCCCAAAACCCGACCCCAGCCCCATAGCCGGCCTACCCCCCAGAGAGGCCACCGTTCCCCAGCAAGGACGACCCGGCCAAGAGCGCCCACCCAACCGCAGACAGAGCAAGGGGGGCACCCAGGGCAGCCCCCCGCCACAGCAAAGGGGCCAACCAGCCAGCCCAGCACGGCCCCCAGCCACCATCAAAGGTCACCAACCCAATCCCCACCTCAGAAGACATACTACATCCACCCCAACATTCGGGCCACTATCAGAACATATAACACAAAGACACCCAGGCTGGGTCGACACCCCTCCTCCACTAGCCCCATGTCACGTCCCCTGCCAACCCTACCCCCCAGCCCATGAGAACTGCAGACCACCAGCGCACCAGAGGCTGGAACTGAGCTAACRGAGGATAGAGCAATGGATGGTACAAGGAGAGTAAACACAAGTATCAAATATGTATATTTATGTGTTTTGTTTGTTGGTTTTTAACATCAAGGACAGTTGGCTCTTTGACAATTCCTACTTGACACATCACTCATAAAACAGACTCAAACTCAGATGAGTAGAACCAGATTACATTTTTTAATGAAATCTACTATCTGCTTTTTGAGTGTATACTCAAATATAAAAATGTAGCCTGTGACAAAATTGAGGAGCATTCCAGACACCCYTATCAACTCCATAACTATTTTAAGAGGAAGTTTCACACAAAAATCTTTTGAACATGTTTCATATTCAATTGACGTGTGAGCCTCTTCAACAAGCAACGAAAACTGAACTTCGTGAGACATTCTGGATACCTCCATACAAATTCTGTTCACCGGCTATTCGCCAGCAGCCAAGTGAAGTACRGTAAGGTTTGAGGAAAAAATGAAAAAAAAAAAAAATCCTGTCTAAACTGCTTCTTTTTAAAATGTTTTACCTTTTGTGACACACCGCGCTCATTTTCTGTCATTTCTTTTATTCTATAGTTTTGAGTTAAATGTATATACGCAGTTTATAATAGAGATAAAAAAACATATTTTATATCACATTGAACCTCATTTCATCACTCAATATATTATTAAGCTGTGTTTTTRATACATAGATGGCAGAACTAACACCACTTTAAAAGCCTTAAAATGCTGTGAAGATGCCTTTGCATTTGTGTGGGCATTTTTCGAGAAGCATTTAAATGTTAAAATTAGGCTTTAATAATTAATTTTTTCCATTGATGTCTGTACTTGTTTACACATGCGCCTGAGTATGGCTGTTACAGAATATTGTCTGAAACTGCTGCTCCACTGGGGTCTTTTGAAGAATGCTACTGAGCCACCTATGATAATTAGAGAGCTGTGACCTTCTCATTAGAGCCAGGAGGCTGCGTTTTCACGTTAGCTCTCCCTTCCACCAACATGCAGGCCTGCCACGAGACAACCGATAAATCAAAGAAAAAATATTTATTAAAGAAAATAAATCACAAAACACACAGTTCAGCCTTTGAATTACATCCCCCACGTTATATGAATTGTGTGTGTAAAACGTTTCTATTGCGTCAAAGCTTTTTTCCGCTTTAACTCTCCTCAAATACCTGTTGAGAGCATCACAGCTCTGCATTTGCGGATTTCTTTTCTGTTTTCTTTTTTTTTTTTTCATGTTTGCGGCAGAAATTCTGGATGTAAAAAATGGTGGCACTTATCTTTTAAGACTGTCAGAGAATAAGATGGAAGGGTTTCTGAATAGTTATTAATTAATTTTCCACATTTTTGTTTCARGCCTAATTTACTGTCAGTCATTCGGTGCTCATATTTCGCTGAAAACATTTTATGCTTCAGATCTCTAAAACYCTTTCTCACAAGTTTATTGGTGGGATAACATCTCTAAAATATTGAGTACGTATGGAAATATGGATATAGCTGTTTTTAAACCTAAAAGATGGCGATTATGTAGTAATTAATCTAAATAAATTTAAATGTTGGCTTCTTAGAAGGAGTAGGGATGAACTGTAAAAAACCCAAACATTAATTGGTAAAAACTGGGTGATAAAATCACATTTGATTCATTTAATTTCCATTAWTTGTGTTTTAATTCAAAGCAAATGAAAAGTGAGGAGGGTGATACTTCATTCAAACACYCACACATACAAACACACTGATGTGTGATGCAGTGGTTTTTTTCTATAACACATTTTCTTCTGTCTAAAACAATAAATAAAGTGTGTAATTTTTCAACTTTTTGAAATCTTGCTGATCAAGCAAACACTTAAATCAAGTACTTATTGATGCTACATTATTTAGGAATAACTGTAATAATTGTAACTTTTTTCTTTGCTGATTGCATGTATTTGTGTATTTTTACAACCTTAGCAATTACTTTATAGTAAAAATCCTATTCTGTTTAAAATGAGAAAACAGTGAACAGTATTACTGTAAACGTATCATATAATAAAGGGCCATTTTCAAGCCTTATTCTTTATACTTATTGTGGCGTTGATTGAAAATGACACGAGGTTAAAATCACTTCTTGCATCCAACCAGAGCATAACGGATTATCATTATGGAAAAAGAGGATGCTTTTTTTTTACACCGTGAATTTGAAGCCTGTGTGATTTGATGGGTTTAGGCGTATAATTGTCATCCTCAGGTCCTGAGAGGCAGGACTACTGTGACAGACATATGCCAGAACTGACACATTACTTTGTTGAGAAAAAGGATGCAAGTGTAGCCGTGCCACCCAAACCAAGTCATTAGGCTCCCTGGCACCTGCAGTTTCCGCCTACGTAAAAAGCTGTATAAATTAATCACACACAGCCTTATGCACTTTGATGCAATTTATAATGCACATTAATGAGGGCTGACAGCTGTAACTAAAAGGCAGAATGATCACTTACAATTCAAATAAAAATCACAGCGCAATAACAAAAGTCATTTGCATTACTTTTTTTCCTGTCATGCTCTATTTTCATCTTTATCCAGCTTTTGATTCCTGCTGTTTTAACAGAGGACGAATGCAAGTGAAAAGACTAAATGATCTGCAAATTGATGCAACACTTTGGCTGTGTCTCACTCCAGAGCACGCGCTCTAATTGTACAT
Organism: Austrofundulus limnaeus; assembly: GCF_001266775.1. Taxonomy (NCBI): domain Eukaryota; kingdom Metazoa; phylum Chordata; class Actinopteri; order Cyprinodontiformes; family Rivulidae; genus Austrofundulus; species Austrofundulus limnaeus. The sequence goes on along the minus strand of NW_013952407.1, from coordinate 1,519,139 downwards.
TGTGTGAAGGTATGGCATTGGATGATAAAAAGCCTTTTCTCCACACCTCATTTCAATCTCAATGTCTTATCAGTTGCCTTTGTTAACTCACTGCTTTTCCACGTCTATTCATAAGTTGTACATGCAGTACTTTATTACTAATTGCATTTCTTTTGCATATGTTTTTACACAGGGGCAACTTTTGTTGTGCCAGATTCCCCCGTGCAAGATTAAAGTGGAAATAAATTTACAACCAAACATTGTGCTCACATGAAAACACGGGGAAAGCATTTGAACTGACCTTCAGAGGTGCTAATTGAATTTTTGGGGCGTGTGGTYATGGTATAACTGATTTCATTCTTCATTATGGCCTGTAATGACATTTCCTCAGCTGTCAGACATAATGCAGACAGCTCGCTTTAAGATGAATTAACCATCGTAGATAAAGCTAGGAGAAGAGTTGCAAATTCAAAGGAAGCCATTTGAAAGAAAGTATTTAGACTGCGCTTTTTGTCTTTCAGTTGCTTATAGCAGAAAAACACATAGAACAATTACCAAGCGAAAAAATGGCATCTTAATTTATTAAAGAAAATGTCTATTCGCTAATTGAGTATCTTCTCTAAGGACACTTGAACTAACTTATATTTCAGCGTACCTCAAAATTTAAGATTTATTCTAAAGACACATTTGATGCACAGCTTGAGAATGAACTCCACACCAAGAGGACCCTCACAGTTGGATGTTCCCTGGGATTGACCTTCTAAAGAACCTAATAGCAATAGTTGAGATTTATTCAGTACAGTGGAGGGTTTCTGGGTCATGGAGACCTTATGTCCTGTTTAATACTACTCCATGTGAGACCAACCAACTGTACGACCAGTCTCTGTTAAATATTCATCTCCTGTCAATAATTAAATGCTCATTATTTGAATCTGAAGAGCACCGTGATTCCAAATTTATAGTGCCTCTAATGCATCTGGTGATATGGCACACCTAATAGTTAGCCTTGCATGATGAAAGCTACATGCGTACAGTCATATCTATTCTTTTTCAGTCAAACAGGTAAAAAAGAATCCATGTTTCAAATGAAAAATTTACAACCGTTGTCCAGACTTCTTCTTTTTTTTTTTTGAAGAACATCTAAGGTTTTGTATTGTGGAAATCTTTGTGATTTGGTACAAATGTAAGTGAAAGAAGCTTGTTATCTCAGATCCTTTAAAACCCAATCCTCGGTGAAAAAAAGAGACTTTTCAGGAGATCTGGTTTTGAAACTGCCACAACACAATCAACCGCCCACACAGGAAATAATGACGCATGAGCCAATTTAGGTGATAAGATACATGCAGCGCATGAATACACAAATATACAATAAATATGCAAACAACAAGATTTGATACCCAAGAGCAAGGGGCTCACATGATAATACAAGTATTGTCCTGCAGCTATGCAGAAAACTCAAACAGCAGAGCTTTCAATTAACTTGAGGAGGAAGCCAGAGCATCTGCAGTCTTTTGCTSCTTTCTCAAAACTTTAAAGGATTTTTAATACATAATTATTTCCCTCTTTGATGTGAGGCATTTCTTATTGTTTGTTGTTATTATGATCGGGACGATGAACAACTGAGAATTACCCTAGCTGTCTTAACAAATGTTATCAAGTGTCTGCGTGAGTGTGCACAAACGTGCACTCTCGTATGGCTCAAGGAGCTGTCTGTGGTGTAAACACAGGGAGGGTAAACAGGGAGCTTGTAGACTTCATTGTTATTATCTTGTTTGTATAATTAGCCTTATAAATTGCTCACATCAAAGGCACTGTCCCTTGAAATACTACTTCCACGGATCTATTCAAGTGAAGGAGAACAGAGCCGGGAGAGGCAGTTTCCATCCTCCTTCCTAATTAAGACATGATTAGTTTTTATGAGATGAGATGGAAACTTTGTTTGGTGGCATTTTTCCCCCTTTTGTGTTTTTGGCTGCCATTGTACAGCTGAACTAAAAAAAATGGTTGAAAGAAAACTTTAAACTGTCATGCTCTATCACTGTGACTCAGACTTGAAATTTGGACTATTTAGTTCAGGGGTGTCAAACTTATTTTCACCGAGGGCCACCTGAGCGTTATGGTGGCCCTCAAAGGACCAGTTCTAAATAACTTTGACTTCTCATGTTTGATTTCGACTAAACGGTGTTTTAACACTGAAAAGTACTAAGTGTACAACTGACAAAATCTGAAATCAATAATACAGAAATAATATTAAAAGTAAAACTAAGAGTTTTACTCACTGATGAGTTGTGGTGAGTAGCTGCCATCTTGAATTCTGAACTCTCCCACAGAGAAGTCAGGAAGTCGATCATCCATGAGAATGGATGATCAACAAGCATTATGGGAGATGTAGTTTATGGTCAATGCCGGCTTTAAAGCTGCTTATTTTACAACATTATTACTGTGCTATTGATATAAGCAACAATTTTCATTTTAAGTAAAAAAAAGAAAAATCTTTTCTATTTTTCTAGTGGGCCTCGATTCGACACATGTCATCTTGTTGGTAAAATTTCAAGAAAATCATATGGAGTCTGGCAGTCCTGATGTTAGACCACTGGATGTTGACTCTGTTTTGACATTATAATTTATTTTTAAATAAATCAGCCAGAACAAWTTTTTTCAGTGCCATGGGTAATGAGCAGAAATTTGTTAGCCAACTCTTTTTTCTTTTCCCCACTGGCACCTTGTATTAACACATAGGGGCGGTTCTAGGGGTGGGGCCACTGGGACATTGGCCCCATCTGAAATCTGATTGGCCCGCTAAAGTGCCCCTGTCCTTTCACTCATCTGTATTTGCCCAAGCACAATGATGGTGTCTGCAGTTCCACTTCCAACCACCAGTGGCGCCAGTGAGTCAAATAGGAAAGTCCAGCATGAAGCAAGCTTACAGAAAACCTTTTCAATTTGAACAGTCCTGCATAAAAAAAGTTTTTTACTGACAATGATAGCTACATTTTCTCACATGTTGTGTGTTTGAGAGGATTTTATTTATGTACAGTAAAAAATTCATGTAAAGTTGATAAGGATAATTTAGTGTGCAAGGTTTTACAAGTGTTTGAACATGTGTGACTCATTAAATGTATAAATCTTACGAAAAATGGGGTTTTGTGTGCAAGGATGTTGAACAAATACTGGCCCTTTTATGAATATTGTGGCCCCCTGATGGCCCCTTACACTGAAAAATCCTAGATCCGCCACTGTCAACACATCAGGTTGTTTCCCAAAAATTCATCATCCGGTCGCAACAATTTGCTTTAAACAGAATCTACTCCACTTACAACGCCTGAAATGAAATTGTGGCGAAAGAAAATGTGAAACAAGGGACATGGATCTGCGGCTCGTGATTTGTTCATATTTGGTCTCATGAGCCAATAAGCATCCAGGGACTGTTTGTGATCAGAGCTTGCACAAACCCCAGAACAAAATAACTGAAGACCTGCTGCTGCTGATTGCTCAGTTTAGCAAGGAGTCATAAAATAACTTTTCTATCTACATATATGAGATTTTTTTTTTTTTACATTCAGTCATAACAAAATATAATTTTACATCTACAGTTGTGCCAGAGCTGGGCTTTGGGTGCAATGGTGATTGTACAGGATATTAGAATGAAAAGGTATTGTGTAGAATATGGGGAGGGAACAGGAGAATGACAGGGGCATSTGAAAAATAGTTGGAAAAATGTATTTGAGCATGTGAAGAGCACTGGGTCATCAGCCTTTGTGCAGAGGACCTTAATGTCAGACCTCAGCTGAAGAGCACTTTAGTCGATGCATAACTATAGTGGGATTTCCAACCTTGATTGTATTTTTGAACTATTTTATATGCCCATGACTTAAAATAGTAGCTTTCTGCATCTGAATAAATCAAGTGAAAAACAACATGAAGGGACATTTTTCTTGTAGCCCTCTTGTTGCCTCTCTCCACACACAAGCAACACATTTAATTATGCAGAGCCTTTGGATTAATTTGTCTCTCCTGGTTAAAAAAACATCTACAGTACATTTAATGACCTATGATAAGTTTATGGATGTGAAAGTGCTGGAGAGGACAGCATGTGCTGATTCTGRTGCACTCTGAGACGCCGGCGTGAACAATGATGGTTTGGCAGCTGGAAGTGATGAGAGACAGAAAGTGTCAGAGGGGGTTTGCACAAATTTGATTGACAGAACCAGTGCTGTCTCTGCCTTCAATTTAATGGCAATTATTATTTAATGCGTATTACTTAAAAGCATATGCAAAATTAAGATTTAGGCACAAAAACACATTTATGTGGTATTTAAAGAATAATATGCATAATATATCGCGTGTTAATATTTATGGCAAAGAAGTTCAAGCATTTCTTGTCAGAAGCAGTCCTCCAGAAAGCGTTAGCTCTCATGATCTCAATTAATAACTAACAAACTAAGAAAAGAAGAAGCAGCACAAAACTGCAAGCTTTTTGCACCGAGGAGAAAAACCTGTCAAGGAGAATTTATCTCAGACTCCGATTCATTTATGTGTAAAAACTGGAAACTGGCCATCTTCAGGGGCTAATTCAAAAAAGGGCAGCAGAAAAAAAATATACATTTTTATTTAAGCCAAACATAAAAATATATCATTATCTAAAAAAATAGTCAAACACAAACTTCTCCACTGAATGGGAAAGCATGTTTTTATTTGTTATTGTCTAATTTTTTTCTTGTCCTTGAAGCAGAAGAAACAAACTTTTATAACCACTACAGACTTAAATAAAAAGACATATTATAATGTAAAATTCAACCATGTTTCAGTTTTTATGGCTTTGCCAAATGCATTGTAGTGTCTGATAACAGAATGGTTAAATCTTTTTGTGCAGGAGGTTGTTTTAGACAAGAAGAACAGCTGCGAGAGAACAGAGAAGAGTGTTGAAGAAGAAAAGGCGATGAATGATTTGCTTATTGTAACTTTGGTTTTGTTCATTAGAAAAAAAAGGTAAAAGAAATGATGACATGTTGCGTTGTTTAAAGGAGACATAAATCCTTTTTCACATTTAAATCATTCATTTGGGGTCTATATAAAGTGGGACAAAATTCCTCCTTATTGTAACTCCACAAGCCCCCTTTTCAACATCTTTCTGAGATGTGTCTCAGATCAACTCGTTTTGAGGCTGTCTCTTTAAAAACAAATGAGGAGCTTCCCCTCCAGCTTCCAAACTGGTCCATTCCASTTTGGGGTTTATCTTGCAGCGCAGAAARGTTTTATTTACAAAATTAATTAAAATATGTCAACAACAGAAGACTTGTCCATCCAGCCTTTCATGTTGGAGACAGAGTCTGAACCAGAGCCAGAAGAGAAAGACCACCAAACTCCACTGCAAATAATTTGARGTAATATTTCAGAAAAMGTCATAGAGAATAGAGAAAACTGAACCGGTTGAAAAARATGACCCAAACAGAATATAAAGATATCTATGCAGCACCAGGAGAGACTAAATTCATATGTGCTCCATGTACAACAAAATGTATTTAACGGCTAAAACAGTGTATATTTATCCAATTTAAAACAGCTGATATATTATGCGAAAGCAGTATTTGACTATAACCTACACATATTATGAAGACAAATTTCTTTATTGTTTTGTACACAAGTCACTGAAGTAATTCAGCTTAATAAATTTAACATAACCCATGGATGTTTTCCTCTTATCTCAGCTATTTTATTTAAATGGACATAAGTTATTTGGCTCCTCCCACTTGTTCTATGAGGCGTGCATTTGGCAAAGGTTGTGTTAACATTAAGGATGATGCGATTAACGGAATTGTACCGATAAATGAACAGGTGAGTGAGTGCAAAATGAAACTGCATCAGCCATGAATGAACACAGTTTTGAAGCTAAATTGAACTGAATCAGTTTTTACATTTTGCACTGATAAAATTGGATTAGTTAATTATTACTCAAGGTCGATGTTATTTAGTCAGTAGTGAGTCTGGCAGTGACTGGAGATCAATTCCTGAAGAAAAGCTTTAAGTAAACCATGTGGGTTGCATACACTTTAATGTTGTATTTTTAATAGTAATGAGTCAGGTGTTATAAAACTGTGCAGGATGCATGAAACAAGGTTCATTTGTGAACGTTTTCAAAAACCAGGTTAATAAATAATTTGCCTCATTAAAATCAGTCACTTTGTTTTTTGTTCAGAAATTAAGTGTAATCTGTAACTTTTAGGTAACAACAAAGCAAACAAAAATAKAATTTTGGACTTTCAATACAGGAGATAAAGTGATTAAAGTGTGATGGGAGAAAAAATGCAGTAGGGATTTTAYAGGTTTTTATACTGAGAACTCAAAAAATATATTATTTTTATACTAACAATTTCACAAGTCAAGACATTAAACCTTGACATAAATCTGTTGAAAATTTTAATCAGGTCAATGGGTCTTAAATGTGTCAGTTTCATGTTTTATGCAAAAGTAAAGTTTCAAAACAAGTTRCGGATTTGGCAAATTAGAAATACAGCAGGAGGTGGAATCGAACATTCAATAATTTCCTGCTCTCTTTCAACTTTTTCTTTGTTGTGTTTTTGCCAAGATACAGATTCTGCTGGAGTTTGTGATTGACACTCAGATGAGGGTTTAATGGTCTGTCATCACTCTCAGTGAAACCTTAACTAATATAATTAAATTATAAATGAGTGCATGAATATTATATTAGTATCTGGGGGGCTGTCAGGGAATTGAGTGTTGCTCTCCAACATCAACAATCCCACCATTTTAGTCACCCCTGTGTGTTTTTTAGGACTTGCTGCACAATACGCTGCAGGAAAACATCYGCAAACTTCTACTTTTTTGTGTTGCCACAAACCTTTTCTAAGTCCTGATGAAACACACAAAAAGAAGAAATTGTGTTGAAAAGAAGACAAAGACCGAGGTTCTAAAATCAGTTTGGTTTATTTTGTTTTGACCCCCTGAGGGAGAGAGACCAGAAACTGACAGGCCCCATGTAATTCTTGACAGAGGAAAACTTTGTGTACAGACAGCCTCAGCAACATGTTATTAAAAAGATGAGCGTGCCTGTAGAAAATAAATAAATAAAGAAAAAAATACTGATTAAATTTTAAGCAGCCGGCGGGCCGATAGTTTGCCTGAGGCATATTTGTCAGTTTCAAAGGGTGTTTTTATTAATTTTGTATTTTGCATTTTGTTAGTGGAAAGAGCTTACTCCACCGGGAGCACCACAAGCTATAGCCAGCAGAGCCTATAGTGGGGGAGAAAAAGGAGACACGGAGCATGCCAAGCAGATCCTGCACACTTAAAGAAAGAATCCAGGCCTGCATCACCAACGCAGAACCCCAGCCCCTCCACACAAAACACACACAAAACACTTGATCACACAAACAACACACTACATGCACTCATGCAAAGTTTTCTTTACTGCACATAACTGTCTTGTGCAGTTGGATTCTGCAAAAACTGTTAAGCTGGCATGTTAATGCATGGATTCCCCTCTTTTGAATCATGATGCTGCTTTTCACATGAATTATCAGCTGGTGAGGAGGCTGACTTATTTCCCATGGAAACAGATACTTTTAGTTATATTAGTTTCTTGGATATTACAGTATGTTAGACTACATGAACATGTGGCCGTTGCTTACTTGGTGCTTATTCTGTATATGATAAATTGAATTATTTTAGGTGGTAAAAATGCAACTGTCTTAGAGACAAACTCRAGCTGTCTAAAATAAGATAAATGTACACATTTAGCTTTACTGAACAACAATCTAATGTTTTTGCATGTAATTAAATGTTCTTGTGTACTTTTTTCTTGTGTTTATTTTGTGTGACCATTAACATTTTGTCCTTGCCCATCTTTCTATTTGTTTTCCATGCATTTGTAGGTCTTACATTTTGCTAAAGTCTCCCTGTCTTTGATAATAAACACAGGTGGGACAACCCTCCTGATTATGATTGGCTGTTTCTGACTGGGAGCGATGTATTTCTGCAAATGGCAGTAGGAGCACTGGGAGAAGCCAGAGGAGCTTTATTTTTTCGCAGATTATCTGTCTCATATTCTTCTGTCAGGACATAGTGACAGTTTAAACAAATATGTAAAAAAAAAACTTTAATAAAGTTTATTACTGCAGCTTTAACACCAAGCTCACCTTCCTGTTGCTTGCGTCAGAAGTTTTTTTCACTGAGAGGCCATGCAGGTTTTCATATTAGGCATAGGTATCTCATTGTAATGTTTCAAAGTTGAAACTTCATCTTAAAAATAAACGTTAGCAATAATTATTAGTTGGTTAGAAAACTTTTGAATGTACAAAAATAAAGCATTTTAAATGTTATTAAAATATTCATGGAAAAGAAATCTGAAAATGTCACAACTCCGTATGTAAAGTGGAGGAGTCATTATGCTTGTGTAAACACTAATAAAAAAAAGTTAAGAGTTAGTGCAGGTAGGAAAAATAAAAATAAATCAGTTGCAGCATTATGAAACCTAACAAACCAGAGGCAGGTATCAAAAAACACTGAGCACTGAGCAGCACAGACTGCCCTCAGGCTATAATTTGCCAGAGGTTTACTTGCTGCTGGCTGAGACCAAACACCAGCATAAAGACAAAGCTTTGAGTCAGACTCCCAAATCTAACAAAAGCTTTTAATCATTTTAAAACGAAAAATAATGGTAACGGTTTATGTATTTGATGCCTATTAGCGATGTATGTTCAATCACGAGGATCACCTTTCATTCTAAAACACCCATTAAGTATTTCTGTCAAAGCAATCAAGCCATGCAGTTTGAAGAAGCTGCTACTTTGTTGTGTAAAGGTGAAGGAGTTAATTAGGTGATATGAAGGCGACTGATGTATGTGCAGCTCGTGCGACAGGAAGAGGAACCAAGTGGGCTGCTGCTAATCAAGCCCTCCACCCCCTTATTCCTGTATTCATCTCAAACCATATGCTTTTGAAGTCAGGACTGTCACTCCTGTGACATGCACTCGGTTTCATTGAATCTCATGAAGAAAGTATGCTTTGTTTATTATGCCTGAGTTTGAATAATTCTCAAATAAATCACTAAGTACACTGAATGTTCCACGTTCAAAGAAGCTCCCCCTGAATGCAACAAGAATTGGCACTTTTTTGCTATTAAATTCCCTCCCCTTTGGTAAATTAATGAATGTCTTGTTTAGTCACAGAGTTTGAACTGTGCACAAAATTATAAGCACATATATATTTTGGGGTCTGCATATACTGAGATGCAATTTACAGAAATCCAAATATTCCCTTTGATACATCAACTCATGATGATATTTTTCTTATACCTGGTATTTCCTAAGTATTTCAGGAGGCAATTACTTAAGTCTTTGTTGTTTGTCTTATAGCTGCTCCACTGTGCTTCTCAAAGCAATAGATGTCTGCTTGCAGAAATTAATTGATCACAGGCTGTGACCCAAATCAAAACCATAGCAAGCAATTAAGATCAAACCTAAAAAAAATAGTATGAATTAATGAAAAGGGCATTAATAAAATATTAATGACAAAATAAGTATGGGCCAAACACATTGTGCGTTTAGATGGCTGTGCCGAAATGTAAAAAGGTTCAACCACACACACACAACTCCAACCAGCTCACTCCTCTGAAGCTCTCCGAAGAACACCGACTTCAAACCTGGYGAGTTCTAAAAGAAAGACCTCACAGACCTTCCATTTAGTGTTGACTTGTGTCTGCTGGATCCCTGGTGAAAATGGGGCAGATCTTGAGCATGTAGCACTCTGGTACAAGACCTTGTTTCTGTGTTGCACCTCCTAAAGCCTTTTCACTGTCCTCCGTGCTCCCCTGCCACCTCTCGCTCCAAGACGTAAAAGAATCCACAGATCAGGTTCAGAGTTCAGGCAGAAACACAACATTACACTTCTACAAGTTGCCTGATGACTTGACAGTAACAATGTTGGTGGCTTACACTTGACTGAATGGTTTAGTTGATAAAATAGGTGCCTGTTTTATTATTTAGAAAACAGTAAGTCAAAAAAAGGAAATTACAGAGTTGTAAAGTAACTAAGTACAAACACTTTATATAAGTAGAATTTTTGAGTATCTGTACTTTATTTGAGTAATTATTTTTCAGCCTACTTTTACTTCTACTTCTTACATTTTCACATAATTATCTGTACTTTCTCCTTCTTACATTTTTAAAAAAAAGGTAAGAAGTAGAAAGTCGTTACTTTTATTTCATTTTTGCTTGTCAAAACCTGTGCCTCCTAGATAGAGTGAATTTAACTGTG
>NW_013952407.1:1489193-1508845 GCF_001266775.1 Austrofundulus limnaeus | reverse complement strand
GATTTTCATTTTGGAGAAAAGGTTTGGGCAGCCTTCATACATGTATATAAACTGTAACAGTGAGACCAGGGCATCCTAAATTTAACATAAATCAATCATTTCAGTACGACAGTCATGTCTACATTTTTATTGGGAGCTCACCTCCTAATAAATGTCATTACAAAAAATCTAACTGCTCATTTTAAATCAATACTTTTACTTTTAATACTTAAGTACAAAAAATATCAGCTGCTTTAAGACTTTTACTCAAGTTATATTCCTAAAGAAGACTTTAACTTTTACCAAAGTCAATATTTGGTAAGATACTTGTACTTTTACTCAAGTATCACTTTGTGGTACTTTAAACAACACTGGGAAATTATCCATAAAGCAGATATTTTAAAATTGATTTAGACAAGTCCCTTATTTATTTCGAAGCCACGGACTATTTTTCCCCTTATTGCCTCTTCTCTAGTAGATAAGGGAATTGTTGACTTAATTCCATTAACTTTGTATCGCTCCTCAATCTTTTGTGCGCGGACCACCAGCGCCGTGGCTCGCCCGTCTTTTTGCAGTTCTGCTTCAGCGCTCTTGGATAGAACATGACAGTTACATTAATGTCTGCATGTAAATTACTGTCTACACGGAGGAAAACAAGTGAAAGGAAGAGAAAGCATGGAACATTTATCGGCCCCATGACAGGGGGAATTACAACAAAATTCATTGTGTGGAGCCCCAGATGGCCAAGTATATAATAGTGTGCAGCAATTTGACTGAGAATCCCACCAGGAAAACAGAAAGCACTCACACTGTGCTTTTTAACCAAGCTGTGGAAAAATTAAAGCAAATAGGAGTCGAGGCTCTTGTTAAAACACTTTTATAGAGACGTACTGTAAATGCATTTATGAAAATAACGCCATCCTATGGGTGAATTTTTGACCATTATACACGCTGTAACGTTTTGATCAGTAAATTGATTTGTTTGTGTTGCTTTAATGTCTCAAGCAAGTGCAATGTTTACCAGCCAGACTTCCTCAATGGGAACTGCTTGTGTTTTATTTTTTACACATATGATGTTTTCAGAATAACCTTTTTATGTTTCATTTCATTTCATACTTTGCAAAGAGCCCCTTTAACCTGTTAGAAAAATAATGCATTATTTATTCTTATCAGTTTGGCTTGGAAGTAAGACATGGGGCTTTGAAGAAAATAGGTTGGGAACCACTGATTTAGACCATACATAACCTAACAGATGAAGAAAATAGATTCAATTAAGCCTCATCATTACATTCATGCCTTACTCTCGCAACAACCTTTTCACCTTTTACTTCTTAGTTTATCACTATCAAGCAAATCAAGTAAAAAAAAAAGGAAAACTCTCACTTAAAATTAATTTACTTGACATTAAATAAAAATAGATCACAGAAAAAAGATAATTAAAGTCAATTCTCTGCTGCTCTTTCTATGGCAAAATCAAAGATTACTGAAAAATTACTGATTGTCTTGGCTTGAAAGGTGGCCAGCTGTCATGAGAAGAATGCACTAACTCAGACCAAAAGAAAAAAAAAAACAAAACAAAAGTATTTTAATGATTCAGTTGGTTGTCTTCTTTTGATTTACATCTTTTTTTTGACAAAATGGATTCATCTATTGGCTCTCCAGAGCCAAAAAGGCAGGCTCCTCATGTCCCACCTGCAGTACATGTGATTGATTGAATCGGCCAATCAGCCCTGAGCTTCATTCTGCCACTAGAGCTGTGTAGCCAATCAAGTTACCTTTTATTTAATATGCAGCTTTTGTGGGTGTGGACCTTATGTGGGGACAGAAAATTAGAAATTTCTGAAATGGCAGCCATTTTGTCTCCTGAAAGTTGACAACAGCAGACATAGAAAACATATTTTATGGTGTTTTTTGAACAACTACACGACTAAAATTGCTGTTAAAGATTAAATATATTTGTAATGAATTGTTTTGAGTACTTGTAGACAAGGAAGAGTGTTTTTGTGGCCAGGGATTTATTTATTTTACCATTATTTAACCAGGCAAATCCCACTGACATTGCAGTTCCCTTTTGCAATGGTGGCCTGGGCCTTAAGACATTCTARTGGGGTGTGAGGGAAACCAGACCACCTGGAGAAAACCCACGCAAGCACAAGGAGAACATCTAAACTCCACTCAGAAAGACTGCAGGTCCTAGACCAGGGCCTTCCCAGTACCCAGGACCTTCTTCATGTGAGGCTTCAGTGCTAACCACCGAGCCGTCAAGCTGCCAATGAAACGTCAGAAAAGAAAGGATTATACCTTCGTTCCAGTCACCGTTTTGAATCATTTTTCGCCAGAAAAAGAGGACAAATTATGCATCAAAAGTAAGTGAAAAATATTTATTTATTTATTTATTTATTTTGCTGCTGGTGGTTTTATAAGCTGTGTGGATGGTGATGCTTTGAAAATAGCGAGGATTTATTTGTTTTCTGTTGTTTTTGGCTGTTTGTTGTTGGGAGATTTGCTGCATGTCCCCCAGATGTGATTCATATCGATGATTATTATTAATTTTTGCATTTTAATCATGCTTTGAGTGAATATGATTTATGGGGGCTTTATCTTTCCTCAGTGAAGTCTATGTGTTGAGATGTTTAGAAATAACAGTATTTGAAATATTTGTCCAGTTGGAGACCTGTCCAAAAATGATGGACATGCTGGATTATATTATGTCTAAAACATTTATTTTTGATACTATTGTTATCCTATTTGAACTGGTAACAGCTGAGAATCTTTATTTTAGCCCAATACATTTTTTTCTTAATACACCCTTCTGTTCTGGGACACTTGAATAATCTCAATTTAACATTTAAGTGAGAAAAAAAGCACATGATTTTATTGTATCTTAACTTCACTAACTAAATACTAGTTTTAGTTCCACAAATTATGACTGCTGAAATAAAAAAATTCAGATTGATAGCTTTACATAGTAATTAGGTTTATGAGTTTACTCCAAACGTTCAAGAGAAATACGTACTTACTACTTTTAGGACCAGCAGCCTGCACAGGTTTGGGGCCATTTAAAATGGTAACAAGGGCCAGATTTTGCCCTTGGGCCTTTAGTTTGACACGTTTTTTAAACACCACTTTATAGGTTGAATGTTGTGGAAGAATATCATCTTAAACAAAGAAAACAGCTGAGAACGAGTTTAACCCCCCAAAAAATCTGGACCAAAATTACCTTGAACAACAGCAGTCACCAATTTTACTGAATAAATAGAAAATAATAAACATAATAATGTGATATAATGAAGAGAAAACYAATCTTCTATGAAAATAAATGAATAAATAAAATACATAGTGTTGAAATCCAGACAAACACAACCCAGTGTGTGTGTGATCTCAGGCCGTACTGAGAAACACCAGTGAAGACCCAGGGTTTATTTGAAGTGAAGTGGGAACCCCAGACTTCAAAGTACATCTAACACAAAGGTTGTGCTGTAAAGATGACAACACTGTGTCCTGAAGACATGTCTTGCATCTGTTGTGCTGGCAGATTTTCAGGCGTTTCTGACTTCACACTAAATCACATGATAAGATGAGGGTACCAAGAAGCTGGATTCCATTTTTTTCCTTCTCATTTGTTTTTACTTTATTTATATTGGGCCTCGTGCAAGAACATGTTCATATTCTTATCCTAAATTTCGCTTACTTTTGCCACGTCAGATTCGACAAACTCTTCTATCTTCAGGAAAAGTGTGTAAATGTGGAACGTAAACTGATGAATGCATATCCAGGTGCTCCAAGGTGCCAATTATGGAACTCTCTGTGCATTGTTGCCCAAATCAAACTCTGGAAGTGGTCATTCAACTAGATCTGTTACAAAAGGACAACTGATATTACCAACTTTTAAAAACTGTTACGGCCAGAGGTCTTTCTTCTATGTTTATACTAAAGCATGGAATGACATTCCTCAAAACATAAAGTCCATTTCAAAACTACAGCCCTTTAAGAAGAATCTTGTCTGCCATCTGCTGGACACTTTCTGTTGTGCTCATATTTAGACGTCCTATTTTGCAAATGCTGCCTTCCTGAAATTTGATATGCTTGTTTGTCTTTGTGTCTATGGTGTATAATGATGTGATTGTGATGCTGTATTTCTGAGTGTTTTATGTGCTGCAGAACAGGAACCTGCTGTAAAACAGCAATTATGCTGAGTCAGGCTTGATTTTTAGTATCTTCTCCTGTTGAATCAATAAATCCAATCAAATCAAATCATGAGAGGAGATTAGCATAACTACCACCCCAAAAACATCATATTAGGATATATGTTTCCTGCCTGACATACCAGGAAGTGTCCATTCATAAATGACATCACAAAGTAAAAAGGAACTTAACAAGTTCGGAGATTGAAGTTCTGCTCTCGGAGATCCAGAAAAAAGAAATGTTATTTTTAGCAGCGTCAGCTGTGGAATTAAAGGATCTGCTTTAAAGCAGAGAAACAATGACGACTGCTGTTAATGTCGTGTCTCCTGTCACAGAAATAAAAATCTAAATCATATTTATCTCTCTCTGTAGTCCTGCCCCAGTTTTACTTTGGTCAAATATTTTTAATTTAACTGTAAACATCTGTGTTACATAGGTTTCATTTATTCAGAGGAGCAGTTGTGCACCCCCCGAACCCCCACCCCTGGCCGTCTCCCCCCTCCCGAGCATCGCAAGTGTCAGATGCGTTTCTGAAAAAAAAAAACATTTTAAAATGTCTCCAAACTTCAATCAATGCATAATTTAAGTTGGTTTGTAGTTTGAGATCTTCATATTAATATTGCAGTGTTATACAACAACATTAATAGCCAATTCAATTTAATCTCACCAAATTATGTCATTAGTTACATTTAAAATCTAATTCCAGTTCAAACAGAATAACCTATTGTCAACATAATTATGGAGTGTGATTTATTGTTAACCCGAAATATCTTCAAACTAATGAAATATGAAGTTATTAGTGCAGAAAAATCAGTCTGGATAACAGCAGACTGACTGCTCGTAAAATATACGACAGGTCTGGACCACACGTAAATTTTGTTCGTATCTGAAGAAAATCAGAATACGAAAAACTTGGTGAATGCCACAAATTGTCCTAAATCACTCGTACGCACAACTTAAGAACAAATCTGTGTGTACGAACGGTTCTTGCATGAGGCCCAATGATCCTACATAAAATAAATAAAGTTATGGTGGGGAACAAACGTGCTYTTTTCAATACAATATCAAATTTAAGCACTAGAGCAATTGTAGTAAATTTCAGTTGTTCATATGCAAAAGTTCTTATTAAAGACCCTTTGTCATTTTTAAACACTGAAACTGTCCATACTTCTATTACTAGGTATGCAACTATAAAACTAAAATCCTTGATGTGGTGATTATCTGCGTCATGAGCCATTCATGAAAATTATTGTTTAACAGTTTAACACAGATCACTTTTAAGACGGCAAACTTTCTCGTAAAGAAGGTTGTGTTGACCTAGGTTTGAATGATCACACTTTTAGTGGGGCAATGGGGAGAAGTGACAAGAATTTAAGATATTTCTATTATTATGCAATTGCTACAGCTTTCCTACAGGGACCTTAACAATATTCCTTTTACTCGACGCTATCCATCATGATAATGAATGGCAGTAACTTATCCTGGGACATAAATCTGGCAAGCTCCAACAGCACTGTGACACAGCATTTAATTACAACGCACGTCTAATTGAAAGACCCCCCGGAAAATAGTGAGACGTCTCTTTGGCTGTAGCAGGGTTAAAAAATCTTAATTAATTATGAGGCACCTCCCTCCCTCTTTATTCTGAGTCGCTGGCGTTCCTGCCTCAGTGAGCTGATGACATTTTCAGCTTTCCTTTCATCCTTCAGAGAAATGAATGGCGTGGCAGGAGCGTTATCAAATGAGCTGTAGAGCCAGCCAGTGAATATGTCATTGAGTGTGACATATTCCCTGAGTGGGACTGCTCCCCGAGTGAATTGTGATTTATCTGTATGGCTTCCTCATCATGTTAACCGACTTGTTACCAAGCACCCCCACCCCCCCAACCCTGTAGTTGACAGGCTCACTAGATCATGTGGGGAATCTCTAGGTAAGGTGCTGGCTAATGTAGTCTGAGACCCCTATGAATAACAGTACCTCTGTGTTTGACCCCAGGTGCCCCCCTCCACATAGGATGCTTTCCCTTCATTTCTGTGCTGTGGTAATGAGTAGTATGTGACACTCTGGTTCTTACTTACAGGGCTAATGTTTTTGTCAGTGTATGGCAGGCAATTTGACGGTCTGCTACAAAACAATACACGTGAATTTATTTTCAATCAAAAAAAAAAAAACACCTTGGTATAGAAATGAGCAATCCTTGAATTAATGCAATTGATGTGCTCAAACGCTATCAAAGCTTTGTTCATTCAGAGGACTACAGCTCAGCAGATAAACACACAGACTTCAAACACTTTCACGCTGAAATATGAGGGCCATTTTATTCAAACCAAGGTGAGAGAAAGAAATGTACAAAAAAACGACAGCTACAAAATATGAGCAAAATAAAAGCAATTAGGTAAAAAAAAATGCAATTTGAACAAAAAAYCAAAAACAAAAACGTTTGTACAGCTCTATTCATCAACCAACCACAAAGATGATGAAAAAATTACYGCCAAGAACATTTTTCTCTTTTATTAACTTTAAAAGTGAAACAAAGCAACAGACATCCTTGCAGCAGATAAATCAACATTTGAAATGTTTAAAAGATAAAAAAATAAATTTTCATACCTTGTGGTAAGACCAAGCAACCACTAATTTTTCTAAACAACGATCAGACACAAAAGATATTTTATTAGCTGAAAAAATTGAATAGGAATGATTTTTTTAAACAACAAATAAAAATCATCCTGTATTTTACGGTTTTATGTGACATTATAACTTGAATGTTAAAGGTAATTTGGTTTGATTAATAAAGCATGATTCAGAAAACGTACTACTGTAGTGCCAACACTTTGCTGACAGAATCCAAATAACTGCTTTTGTCATGGAGACGAGAACAAAATGAAAAAACTTTGTGAGTTCCTTGTTTAAGGATTCAGTGTGTGGAGTTTAGTTTGTTTAATCAAAAACAAAACAATTTAAACAATAAGACGTTGATTTAGAACCAGAGTGAAATTACCTGGTTGTCCCATTGAATTTCCCCTCGGTGGGACACTAAAGGCTGTTTCTATTCTATTCTATTCTATTCTATTCTATTCTATTCTATTCTATTCTATTCTATTCTATTCTATTCTATTCTATTCTATTCTATTCTATTCTATTCTATTCTATTCTATTTTCCTAATGTCACCATTTTTGTTATAAATGCTGGTCATTGCAGCACATAGTTTCTTTTTATAAATGCTCTTAGCAACAGTAAACATACAGTTTGTACTGGAGTCTCAGCTCAGAACCATCCTAACTCTCTCATGACAGCTCAGGTAACTGCCACTCTCAGCCCTGCCAAAATGTCATTGGATACTTTAACAGCCAATCCTCTCTCTGCCAACCAGTCTCCACTCTTCTCAGAACTTCTGTTCAGTAAATGCATTCTGATTCAGATTCTTCTGTTTTGTTTGTTTGTTTTGTGTTCATCCTAGCCGTTTTGCTATTTGTGTGCAATTTTATGTGCAACCAAGTGTCAGTGTAAATGCCACGAGCCAAGCAGATCAGGAATCTGGTGGGTGGAGAGTAATAAAGCCACTGTCATCCCAGTACAATGGTATCTGTATTCTTTATTTAAAGCAGAATCTTGAGAAAAATAGTTTCTGTTGCCTGTATGTTCTTTCTAAACCTAGTGGTGTTCTCCAACATTTTTCAAAAAACACTGACCGCTCAGTAGTGATGGGAAGTTCAGCTCTTTTGGATCTGAAACAACTTTTAACTTATTAGCTGTTGCCTCATATTTTAGCTTAACATGATGAATATTAATGCTTTGGTGTTGATAAACCCAGTTTTTATTGATAAGTCTTACAATTCCTTAATTTTGTGCATTTGTTCTGTAACATAGGCAGGCATTCTTACTTTTATCTAATGTTTTAATCAAACATTTAACTTTTGTTTAAAGCATTGACTATTTTGGACCCTTGATGGGATGGAGAGATGCTCCACCTGATTGTCACGTCTGTCCCTGTCTCTGTTTTCATATTTGATCCTGAATCAGGGGTGGACAATTCTGGTCCTCAAGAGCCATAGAGCATGTTTCACGTGTTGTCTCTCACCTTATAGGAGTCAGCTTTTRTGATGACACATCACTTTCACTCAGTCATGAAATACCTTCTCATTCTTTTTCTTTAATACTTCAGAACCAAACCTCTGCCCATTCATGGATTAACGTCTCAATATTTGCTCAGTGCGCAGCATCAGAAGACATTATGGTGGCAAAAAGGTTGTCCCATGACCTTTGTATGAAAAACTGATAAACACAAACTTGCAGAGCCAGGTCTCTTGGTTTAGTTCATCTGCTGGATTAAACTCTTGAGTCGTGTTTTCAAATTTACATCATTACAATGTAGAGTCCCTCAACTATGTAATCCCCTATCTAATCCCTATCTAATCCTTAACAAAGTTGCAACACTTCCTGATCACATGGGGTTGCACTGCTTCAAAAAATACTAAAAATAAATGTTCACACAGCAGCCATTCATTGAAACGAGAAGATAACATTTGGGTCTTCTTGACCTAGTTGAACATTGTTTTGCTTCATCTTGGTTTGTGCATCTGTTTTATGTATATCTTGAACAACAGAATGTTCAGAAATACAAATAAACATAAAAAAGTCCATTAAGATTACTCTGGTTTTTAAAATAAAGTCAAAACTTATGTTGATTGATTAACTTCCAATAAAACCAGTTCTTGAATATAAGAATGAACAGTTCAGATCTTGTTTCTAACATACAGTAAAGCTTTTGTACAGAATGTGAAATCTAAAACTCAGGATAAACTTTATATAAACTTGCATCCACAAAGCTTGAAGTTGTTGACAAGGCACATCCGGATTTTCTAAAAAAAAAAAGTGTAAGTTGTTTATGTTTGAATCAAGTTTAAATGCACCCATCAACCTTGTCTGTCTATTTGACAGAGGCATGCAGCAAAGAGCTGTTGAAGCTGGGAGACAAGCGAAGGGTCTGTGGAAACTGTCTTGCTTGAACGGGTGATGCACAGTAGCTTTCCAAATAATCCTTTTACCAGCTCCACACTTGTGTCTCATCTGCACTCACACCCGAGTGAAGCTGCCCCACCCGAGCTTGATTAGCGAATGCCTGAACCTGAGGTTCAGTGTTGAAAGGCTGCCAACAGACACTCAGCCCCCGAATCAAAAGCTTCACTGTGGAATCAAAAGAGTTCAGTCTTTCTCTGCATAAACATGAGAGCAATGGAGGTGGTGGGCTGCACTGAAAGCGAGCCAGTTCCGACACCCCCAGGAGTTCCTACACACTTAACTGTGTGTGCTGTCAAAATCAGGTGTCATTTTAAGCCAAGTGAAATTACTGTTATGCCCTTTGCTTTTCATTTAAACATGAAGAGATTAATTTGTCACTATATTAGAATAAGTTGCATAACTTTGTTGTTAAAATGCTCCGTTTCTTAGTTAACTGATTTACCATTTGCAGTCTTTTAGAAAAGAAGTTTGACAAAGGTTATATGTGGAGTAAACAGCTTTGTAGTAAAAGTTACAAAGTAAAAAAAAAGAAAAATCATGGCAAAGCAATTATGAGAACAGCTTGCCAAATCTTTGGACAGGTACCATCAAAATCAGAGGTTTATAGTAGCTAAGTACATTTACTTTGTTATGGTACTTAAGTCGTTTTCTTGAGGATTTATAATTTTACCAACTATTTTTTAAATAGCAACTTTTACTTTGTTACATTTTAAAGCTAAAAATTATACTTTTACTTCTTTACTTTAAAATTAAACACTTAGTTACTTGCTACAAAATTAAATGTGTTCAAACTCATCATGAAAGAAGATGTTTATGTGCTCTAAAAAAATGAAGTGTTGAATTTACTCAACAAAGTCATGCCGACCGACTCCACTAAGATTAGTCAGGTAAATTGAGCAAAGAATATACAAATATTGCTTGATTTACTCAATCTGGCTTAGTGGAGCCAGTTTGGTTCAGTAAATTCAACAATTTATTTATTAGAGTGTGTGTAAAAGTACTTTTACTTTCCCAATTTTTGTGAACAGGTTTATGACTTTTAAGTAGTTTTCTCATCAAGGAAATTTATTTTTACCAAAGTCCTTTTCTGTTCATTTAATTTTACTTAGTTTTTTTTTTCAAGTACTTTGCAGACCTCTGAGCAAAATAAGGTGGAACAGCAGTATATTGTTGTTTTAACAGAACCAAAATCACATCAGGATTAATGACATTATTACTGGCATGATGCTTTCATGCCATGCTTGCCTCAGTCCCGTCCAGTTTTATGGCTCTCATCAAGCTTTCCTAATATCCCTGTGTTTCCACAGGTTGTGTTTTTATTTTTRACTAATGACTCAGACAATTAGCAGAAATCATTGTTTTTATTAGATTTGATTAAACTGTAGACAACTACATATTGTTTTTGGGGAGAAAAGTGCTGCAAAGTGCAGCTGATTACAAAATATTTTTTAAATTAGTTGAATCATCATTACTTATGATGAATTCTTATGTTTCCTTAAGTAAAAGTGAAATTAAGTCAGCAGTGAAAAAAGCCAATACGTTTAATTTCTGAGGGGAGGACTGAAATCACTTTCAGATCAACATGTAGCAAATTTTACGCATTAATTTAATCAAAGACCATAATGAATGGTTTCAATTTAAACTGGAAACAAATAACCAACAGGACTGTTTTATCAGAGGGTAATGATCCTCTGTAGCATCATGTACTCATCTGTCCATTGTGATATCCTTCTGAAAGGTTTCTTTRGTGTCTATAAAACTTGTTGGATARGACTGAGAGGCTAAGTAACAAGCATGCAGCTCAGAATGTTATCTTGTTAGAATAATGGACATGAAGAGACGATGCTCAATCCCTGCGTTGCTGTTTTTCATGTTGTACAGACGTTCGCATTAGTGCCAGCTCTGTCTTCGGTCAATGTCATGCAAACAGACAGGTCATTTACATTTTTGATAAAATGATCGCGCATTTTTTATTTGTCTTTGAAATTAAAGCCTCCTTTAATCATTGTGGAAGGAAAGGGACTCAGCTGACGTACTCATGTGTTTCTGATTGCATTAGAAGTGATGTGGCGTGGCATGATGGATATTTAATAGTTGTGCTGTCCTTCTGTATCACGTCAGGAGCCTGACACACACAGATGGTTTGGAGCTCTCCAGCTCATGCAGAATTGCTTTAATTATTAGGTCCATCATCTTGACTTTGAGATAAGAAGAGGGTCAAAGAGAGCAGAGAGGAGGAAAGTAGAAGTACAGACCATGATAGGGCCATGAGAGACAAGTCAAAGGTTGTTGTCAAAGGTTTTAAATGAGTTTATCAGACATATGCACACAGTGATATGGTATCAAGCTGACATGCCATATCCTGTTTGTCTGCAGTACTTTCTTCTCCACAGGCCTTGTAGTGGGGCCTAATTGCTGTGTATATCAACCGAGGCTGTGAAGAGCCCACGGCAGCCCTGTAGTGCCCCAGGCAGTGTGCTGATCAGCCCTCTCCCTTGGCTGTGCTGAACTGTCATCTTTGGCCGTTGTGTGTTTTTATATTGCAGCAGAAAACTGATTCTACTTGTTTAAAAAGATCAAATGTTGGCCATGCCAATGTGAGTTAGTCAGAAGATACCCACACAGTTGCGTCACCAGAACCACATTCGTCAGTGCAGGCGCGCTGGCAAGCCTATTCTTGATAATCCAGAGCTATAATGAACATGAAATGGCCATACAAATTTTCCAAGAATACGTTTTATGGAAATAAAGAGGACAGATGAGAGCAGAGGCCAGAGAGTGATTATGCGAGGGAGAACAGCCACTCTCACGTTGGCACCTCCAGTGTGCGGGCCATCTGCTTAAAGGGCCTGGAAATGAGGATGACAATGCTAATCACTGCCATGGAGGCCTGACTGGTGTGGATGAATGGCCGTCCCAGGCTCTAAACACACTGAGTAGCGCTCATCACACAATGTTTTTGTCTGGGCATGCCAGGTCCGCAAGCCTCCGCCGGCCCCGCCTTTTTCCTGTGCACACTCCATCACTCAGTGGCAACATGTGTATGGCTTCCTGTCAATTCAGGAAGTCTTGGTTCATATCCCAGCCACATTAATGGACCAGGCAGAAGATACTTAGTAATTTCCTATTTCCCTATTGAAGCTATTGTTGTTGGCTATTCTCATTCATAAAGGTCATTATCTGTTTTTTGTTGCTGTGTTGGTTTTCCTGTTTTTCAAATTCAATTTGTCATCCTAGAAATCTAGCAGTTGCTTGCTTCAAGGTGCATTTTTTGGGTTAGTGACTTAACAGAAGGAAGCTCCAGGATTTGTTGTGAATGTGTAATTTGTAATGGAGTCTTAACATTTGTCACAGATGAATATTGTGGTGTACTATAGCCCCGGGTCAAATCAAATAATCAAAACAAGTGAAACTGTCTTGAGGATAAAAATCAATCTAGTCATATGCATTTTCATTACTAACAACTGAAAAGGCTGTGAGGTAGAAAAATTGTTTGCTTTGTTTATTGCAGAAAATGAGAGGAATGTATTTGGAATGGCTCGTTTACGCTCACAAATAAAGGCTTTGCCATGATAGCGTTTGGGCACAGGCAGCTTTAGCTTTTTCAGCCCGCACTCAAAACTTTTTATCCCGATGGTTTCCAGCTGTAGTCGGGTACATTGTCATCTTCTTGGGGCTTGCTTTTGTGTGTGTCCCCATAAGCAAATGTGAAGTGGACCAGCTGCCTGGCGGCCGGCTGCTCTTTGGCAAACCTTCGGGTAACCAGTAAACCTGTAGTAAAGTTACCCCACAGTCTGCCTTTTGTCTCTGTGACGTTACCAAATTAAAATAAACAAATTAAACACAAAACAAATGCTTTTTTGCTAATTCAAATGAAGTTACTTTTAAGGTAAACTTAAAAGTAAGCTGGTTCTTCTCATGTCTGTGAACTAGCACAGTTTTCAGTCCTCATCGGCAGAACTGAACACTCCCATCTGCACTTTTTCCCACTGGTGAGCAGCGCTAATCCAAAAATTAGCTCTGCAATTTCTAAAGCACTTATGTAAATATTTAGGTCCACGTCATCAAAAGCACTTATGCCATAGAAAAACTAGCGGAAGCTAATTTTTAAGTGCAAGTTCAATTTCACACTTACTAGCAGGCAATAAATCATGTACAATATATGCACATCACTGCCAATTAGCGGTATATGAACCCTTTTACAGCTTATTCCTACAACCGCCGATTGCTGGTGATGTGGGTTCCTGAAACAGACCTTCAGCTCCTGGTGTAAAATTAAAAAGTTGTTGAGGATTGCTGGTTCGGCTGCTTCTTAGTTTTTTCTTTTGTTTGTTGTAGATATTTCATTAAAGTAAAGTCATTTTAAAAACTGTTTAGTGGAAAACTCAAGCAATGCATTCTGGGTACGTGACGGATTTGATTTGAGACAGGAAATGAAAGCACAGAGTACAGGAAACTATCTTCACTTCAAAAATAAGAGCTTGGATTTTAAAGTTTTCCATGAAGTTGCTCCAGTTGACCACTAGAATTCAGTCTTCATCAACATAACATCTTTAAATCATTTCTGCGTCTCTAACCCCGTTGTTTCGACCAATAATGTCAAGTACTGAGCTCCAGCGTCAAAACTTTTTTTTTCAAAAGGAGCTCCGATTGTAAAGTAAAATAAATCAGTACATACAAAATTTTAGTATGGATTACAAACGTTAACTGTTTTAGCCAGGAGAGGGAGGTCTTAACACTGCCTTCCTGCTACATGAGCAGACATAAAGCATTGTGGGAAATGAGAACCGTGACCCAAAGCAACAGTCAGCAAGGATGTATACCTTTCCAATACATGTGTTTATCTGGGAGGGGTGCTGTTGGATACGTATATCATGTGTGTTGTGATTCATTGACAGCCGTACCTTCCGCTGTTCAAGATAATGAAGACTGGTAGATAATTAGTTATTAGTGGTACTGCATTTTAATTTTAGAAAACGCAAATTGCTTATGAATTATAAAAATTAGTAAGACTGCTAAAGCACAAATACAATATTTAGGTCGGCAATGAGTGGATTTGCGTCTTAGCGGGCTGGTGCTCACCACTGCCTTTTCCAATTTCCAACCAAATGCCATTGACCTGGCTATATACGTAATTCCAGACCTTGGTCTAAACCTCGATGGCTCACTGAAAGCAGGAAGACATACTTTTTACTGTCTTTTTGCAGCAGGTGCATGCGGCTGTAGTTCACCATTCATGTGGGCCCGGACGGAAAGCACTTCATTCTAATGTGCTGTGTGGCTTTTCAAAACCTAATCCCAAGTAAGAAATAAAAGCCCAGACAACTGCATTACTGWCCAGCCTGTCAGCTTTGTTAAATATAAGCTCCGTCCCGCCTGCCAGAGCCTTAAAAGCTACGCTGGCAGAGCGCAAGACGAGAAGTGACAAAAGCAGATAGCTGCAGCTGTGATTTTAGGGAGGGAGAATGGACACTTAAATGCATTTTCATACGTTTACAAGGAGTTCATTCTGTTCTCTATGAATCAATAATAAGCAGCATGCAGGGGACCTGAGTTACAATTATCCACTCCGGAGTAGCTCCTCTGTCACTACAATGAGAAACAGAGTCAACATGCTGTCAGGTGCTGTGGAGCTCATGTCTCCTCTTAGCTCCAGGACGCCTGTCTCAGGGGGACTGAATAAACCAAAGCAAACTGGAGATAAAATGTTTTCTTTTGCAAAATCACAAGTAATTATGATTTAGAAAAAAAAGCTCAAAGCTGATATAAATGATCGGTGTTCTCCTAATGTCTTGCATTWAATCATGCACAACAATACGCAGTTACTGACGTTACAGTAATAATTATTTTTGGACACTTGGYTATTTTTCTCATATGCTGTTTAGACTTTGTTCACAACATGGTGCGGGGATGTGTTTTTCAGAAAAGTACAGTTTTTTAAAGTGTATCTCTTCTAAACCGAATCTCTTCTTAATAATCTGAGCCTCAGTTTATTGGCTGAAATCCTTCAGCATTGTGTTTATATGCTGGTAGATTCTATTTAGTTAGAAAAACTTTGTTTTTAAAAGACATTCATATAATTCATTTTTCTTCAGGTCGTGTTGTAATAATGTTTAGGGAGCAGGACTTGAAAAAGCAAAAAAATGTCAATAATTTTATTTGGGTTCTATAGAATCTATGGATGTGTGAGCTGTGTGAATAAATGAGTGAACTGACTTTTTAGCTGTATAACTATGATGCAATAATCTTTCATAGCTGACCATTTCTTCATAGAATTGTGCATAAATATAGACTTGTATGTCCAGACTGAATGATCCAACCTGAATGAAATCTGAACTAGGGGTCTTTAAATGGTTAACCTGATCTGGACCAAAATGCAGCCTTTACTTTGACACAATTTACTTGTTAGATTTCAGCAGAATGTTTGTTTCTTTAATTTTCTCACATTTATGTACATTAGTGAACTATATGAAGCACACCTTTTCTTATATTTATGGTACTGGTCCTTTAAAAGTTTTATCCAAACCCAGACTGGTTGGTAAGAGTCAATAAAATGTTTTTACTTGTATTTTTTGTACCTGCATGTGTTTTCCCTCATTTAAGCTAATGTGTGGTAGGGGTCCTTCAAAGGTGGACCTCYGTCCAGATCCAGAGCCGAGTAATGGATCAATTGTTAAACTTCAGTAAAATACTTTTTTTGTTTGTTTGTCTTTTTAAATCTACTCAGATTACTGCATTATGGTAATTAGCAAAGCACTAGACCTTTACAATTATGCATTTATCATATTTTGATCAGTAAAAGTTCAAAGCATGATTGTTTTTTTTCTACCTGTACTCTCTTTACAGTATATACACACACAATATATATTCATATATTTTGATCTTTTACTTGAGAGGATTTTCTGTGCTTGGATCTAAGTAAATTTATTTGCATTGATTTACATTACAAAATCAACAGTGGATTTTTTTTTTTGATTTTATGACTGGAGTTATATCAGCTGCAGGCAATTTACTTAACAGAAAAAATGTTTTATGAAAGAAAATGAAGAGGGAAAAATMAATAAATGCTGGCCTCCAACYTTTAAACACTGGAGTTATTGCTGCWGCAACTACAACCCTTGTGAGGTCCTGGATCATGACCTGGTGTCGGCCTCATGATCAAGGTATAATGGCAAAGTAATTATATCAGTAGTTTTTGTTTATTTGTGAAATCAGTTAAAAGAATCTCTTTATAAAATTTAGACTATTGGTATAAAGATCTAATTATTCATAATGGTTGGTTTTAAAAAAATACATTTTATTAATTCTAACTTTTTGTGATTGTACCACAATTAGGTAATAAGAAACGTATTCAGGGAGTGCCTGACTGGCAGTGATTTGTACAAAAAAAAAACTGTTGCTGCAATAATCCCAGTTTTCCAGCTGCAGCTAAATCTACATAACACTTTTTAATAAGTTGRCAAGTGTGAAACAGTTGCTGAGACGATTGGGTTATCTTGAGGAGGAATTATTATATGATGATATTAGAAGTCTCATATTTCTACCATCTTAATATAAAATGAAATAAAAATCTATAGCCGTCAACGACTTGCCTGTAAATAATTTTTAAATCCCAATACAAAAATATTTTCCCTCAATATTTTAAATTAAAGGTAAWTTATGTTCTTACTATTATTTATTAATCTGTTGTTAACAACATATTTAATTTTAAAAGTAAATTTTCAGTTTTTAAATACAATCATGTATGTGAAAGATGATTAAGGTTACATTTTAAACAGTTTAGTAAAATATGTTTTTTTAACACTTGAACTGGTCCGTGTAAATTAATTTGGCTGCAGCAGCACAGAAAGCCTAAAAAGGAAAGATCCAGCTACAATGTGCTCGAAAGATGAAGAACTCCTTCCAGCCATTTCCTGCAAACCTCCACAAAGTGCTCCAAACTAAACCATTATACGATTGAGGTGAAAATATTTGCTTTTATCACCCATCTATTTGAACACCAGCCATAACCACAGCGAATAAAAATGCCCAGGTGTAGCAATCACATCCTGGCTTTCCATGTCATCATTTCCAAATAATTTAACAGCTGCAATTAGCAGATTCTAGTCATCAAAGAGGGTTTTGTGGAATTCTTTAGAAGAAAAAGGTGCTGGAAGAGACAAAAAATAAATGTGTGCATTAAAAAATGTTGTATAGAGTCTGTATATARATCACTGATGATTGCGCACACCAATTTAAAATAAAAATGACCTCTGCCTGACAAATTAGAAATAAACCTGCTTGACAGACCCCGTTAGGTTAGAACAAATGTGAGACATGAAAAATTGTTTGACACACTTTCATAAAAGCAAGTGGCGGCAACCCATCCTTTAGCATGTGGTAATGGCCTCTCGTTGTTAGATTCAATGGAAAAAGCTATTCATACTGTTACGTGATTGAAAAGAAAATTGAATCCTTTTGATGTTATAAATGTGTCTATTACCGCATTTGCACACAAAATTTCAATGGAAATTACAGAGAAAGGAGTGATTCTCTAGGAAACATTCGGGAAAGACATATTGAACTCTATTCCTGCCTGAATATCAATATGGTGTTACAGAACAACTCTAAAACTATATGATTTTTCACTGGGCTGAAAGGCTAAAATTACTATGCTACATAAATATAAAAAAGGTTAATGGTTAGATATTTCTTGTGTTCTAATGAACAGCCTCTTTAGTTTACTTCTGAAGTTAAGAGAAACTTTGCCGTCCATATGTTCAGGTTTTTCTGCAGCTGCTGCTGGAGTTCCAAAAATGTATATAGGAATTTATCAATGTGACATTTGGTGTCCGAAGTCTTTTTTTTTTAAAAAAGACACATGAAGGCAAGGACAATGTTATAGAGGGAACGAGTTTCTCTTTCTGAAATGCAAAAATGAAATGTAGTCAGATATTTGTGAACATTTTGCATTTAGGGATTATAAAGTGAATGCATTGTATCTTCTATAAGGAGTCTCATATTAGTTCATCTTTAAAAAATGTCCTTTAA
This sequence comes from Austrofundulus limnaeus, assembly GCF_001266775.1. NCBI lineage: Eukaryota > Metazoa > Chordata > Actinopteri > Cyprinodontiformes > Rivulidae > Austrofundulus > Austrofundulus limnaeus. The sequence goes on along the minus strand of NW_013952407.1, from coordinate 1,490,631 downwards.
ACGTTTTTAAAAATAAAGATTTCCCTGCACAAAAATGCCCTTTACAGAGGCCATCTCCCTGAAAATTCCCAAAGGAAAATCAACAAATGCAATGACAGACTCGACAGCAAAAGAACCTCCACGTTGCGAGGTGAATATTTTCTAATTCTTTTCACTTTGTAATAAGTAGTAATACATAAACTGTTTAACAAAATAATATTGGATATACATAAGATAAAAAAAACAGATTTTTTTCTGTTTGATTTTAGGTTTTTCATAGTGAACTTCCTATCTTTTTTTGTCACAACAGGTAATTTGTACATTTAAAAAGAAAAACAACAATTTCCCACTAACTTTTATTTACAACATGACCAAAACAGAATAAAAAAAAACAATATTTCAACCTTGTTAAGTGTGCCCTCTGATATGGTGATGTTGGGTTTAAGATTTACAGCCGGCGCTCTTTTTTTTCCCAAAATGTCACAAGCTTTCTCTGTAGTAATTTTGTGTTTGAAATGTTAAAAAATGTTGTCCCCATAAAGTTTATTGCGTTAGAATTTAGAGAAACATTTCATTTCTATCTGAATGTTTATTTACCTTCAAACCAAACAGATTTTAACTTGTCAAGTTAATTTATATTCGTATTAATTTTTTTTCCAAGCATAAATCTGGGTTCAGAAAAGGAGGGAAATTTGTTTATTTGAACTCTTTGTGCTGCCAATAACCTTCAAACAGGTTTCATTGATTATGCTGCAGGAGAAACTATTTTTTACTATTTTTTTATTGTAAAGGGTGAGGTAATATGTTTTACATGTGGCAAAACTACTCACAAAACCCCCTYAGAAACTAAAAAGGAATCTGTTTTCTGTGTAGCACACCTCATAATTTAACTCGTCGATGAACACAAGCTGCTTTCTGATCACTACACCACAACATTATTCAATTGCCTTAATGAGTGCATTTAAAAACTATTCAGCTGTGCTCTTATTTGATGTTTCGGGCCTGTTGTAAAACATTTTGAAGTCCTTGCAAATGGTTGTAATAGCTTCCTTTCAAACTTTTGATAATGATTATGGATGTATTCAAATGAAATTAAAATTTAAAGACTGATGCAAGTCAGTGTGACTAACTCAAGTGCATCAATCATTTTCTCAGACAAAGAGAGACAGTTGCGTTTGATGTCACACACAAAGGGATAATAATTGCTTTAATTCAAAAAGGTATACTACTTACAATTTCAATCAAATTTCAGTTCATGATTAAAAAGGATACGTTTGTGTTATGCTCTTCAGCGATTCAACCCATGAGCAGATTTTTTTCCTCAGAATTTTTAGTTATTAGAAAGGCAGGTGGCAGGWCTTTTTTCCCCTGCAATTAAACACAAAGTTTTCACATGACAGAACATAAGAGCATGAAAATATCATTTTAAACAGATATATTTGTGCGGAAATATATATTT
>NW_013952407.1:1484767-1489118 GCF_001266775.1 Austrofundulus limnaeus | reverse complement strand
GTTTTGGGCTGGACAGATGTATAAGCAATACAAAATTATAATCAATACTATATTATTTCTAGTTTACATTGGAAATAATGAGAAAGAGAAGCAAACATGGATTTTGTTGTTAACTTGGTGACCCGAGGACAACAGGACATTAATTTACAGGTTATTAGCAATCCTGCGACTGAGTGAAGGCAGAAGTGGCATGCTGTGGTGTGTTGTTGCCGTGTCATTTGGTTGTCATCCGTGGGGTGTGTGTGTGTGTGTGTGTGTGTGTGAGAGTGAGTGACAGTGTGTATTATACATGTGCACAAACGCATGTGTATTGGAGTGTATAACGTGCTCAGTAGCTGCAGGTGTGAAAGTAGCCCAGGCTGTGAACCCCACACGCTCCAGCATCCTCTCCAACCCATTTCTTTTTCTTTTTCTCTGATTTTTGTTTTACACCGGTGCACTCTGCTAATTTGCATCTGCTCCTAACACCCCTRGTAGCAGTCACAAGAAGCCCCACTAAGCACACGGCCTAGTTGACGTTCATTCTCTCACATAAAGGAAAAAAAAAGCTACTATCATCATTCACAGCTTGTGCCATCTTTAGAGTGCGATGAGGATGAAACTTGTAGTACAGAAACACCTCGACAGGGATTTCTATGTCAAAACGGCTAATATTTATAATATAATTATCATGTGAAAGTCGTTATTTTACAGCTGAAGTGATGCACGGACTTTATATTTCCCCATCTTTTAAATAAGGAAGGTATATTATTCAGCTTCTATTTTCATGAGCTCGAATGGGACAATAAAATCATGCAACTCATTCCATACAAATGTATTTATAGTCATATTTTTTAAAAGCAAGAGTCGATACTGGCTCTAAACACAAAATTATTCATCCAGCAAACTACAAACAATATACCCTTAAACTGTTTATTTTTGTCTGTGTCATTCCATAACTTGCTGCTTTTAGCTTCTTGGACTATACACACACACATATATATATATATATATATATATATAAGATCATCTGCTTGAATGCTTGAATTTAAGTTTATTAAAATGTGCTCATTTGATTTCAAAAGAATATAACTTAGTGCACGTACAACAGCCTGAAGACCAAATCGGTCAGCTTCTTCTGATCAGTCAGTGCTGTTCAGAATACTTCAATTAGATCTAATGAAAACACTAAATAATAATAATTATGCAGCAAAATGACAAAACAAAATTCATTTAGTCATGTTTCATTGCTCTTTAAAATCAAAGTTGCAGCAATTGTTTTTTTAATATTTGAAGATACTAAACATTCAGTTCAGCAATAATATACAGTAAGCGGGTAAAGGCAAAGTATTATCACATAAAACAGGCTATTTAAGACATTTACAACATCAGCAACTTKCAAAACTTGTGGACTCAGTTGATGCAAGTCGTCTATAATAAAACCTTAAAAATTACCTGCCAACAAGGAATGATGCTCTTGAAGTTTAACTATGTTATTACTATATATAGTAAMCTAATCACAAAAAAACTAGAGACTATCTTAGTTTTTTTTTAAATATACCATACAGTTTAAGAAAATGGATAAAGTAACACTGCAGAAGCTTTTCCAAGTCGCAGGTCAGGCTAATTATGTCTTCTCATGAAAAATAAGCCTGACCCTGTCCAACTCATACAATTGTGCATTGATTTTCTAAAGAAAGTGTGTTTAATAAATTTAGCTACAGGAGCAGGACCAGGTGGTCAATCATTGTGCCATTCTTAAAGCCCCTTGATGAGCGCAGACAAAGATCACAGAAATAATACGTCATTGTTCTGTCTAATTACAGCATGTCACACACAAGAGCACATTTGCATTTTAAACAAGCACTTGTTCTGATTGAGGAACAATTGTTACATATTTCATTAAATGCGCGAGCCACGCAGAGGGCAGTGCGCTCGTTCTAAACAGGAACCCACGAAGCATCCAGTTTTACCGGAAAGGCAACCCATCAGCACTACTTTTTCCTATATGTTTGTGTGTTTTTATTTATGTTACACTTATGCATGCTTTAGTGAAASTTTTCTCCCACCAGCGATTAATTTAATTTCCCAGCCCTCTTATTTTAAAGGTCTTTTTTGTGACAGCCCCCCAGCCCCAGTTCAAGCAGAAATGAGAGGGGGTCTGAGGAGAAAGGGAGAGGAAATGGAGCTAAAACAAGACGGAAAAATCAAATACCCTTTAACAGTTTCTGACTGCTTTTGCTCTATTTTCTTAGAGTGGATTTGAAGCAGGGCTGGGCTGCTTCCTGAATATCTTAAAACCTCCTCAGTGTCTTTATCTACAATTCCACTTATTTACAGATCACTGGTGGAACATCTGCTCCAACACTTGCCCCAAATCTAAGAAGTGATGTTTTTGCAATATACCATTTAATTTTTAATGCTGAAATTCAGTTCTTCTTCAAAACAGAGGAACTTTCATGAATGCGCTTCTTTTGATGACAACCAAACAACATCCAATAGCTGGGAAATAGATGGGATAAACAAAACTGCAGCAAACAAACAACTATACAGTCATGGTAAACACTGCAGAAGTTGACAATATCACAGCAGCATTAAAGTAGCAGCACTGCTTTTTATCGTAGTTTTTAAAAAGTTTGCACGCAGCCATTCAGTAAGAAATCTCAAAGTCAGACATTTTTTGTTTTTTTTTTAGCTTTGTATAGAAAAAAAGATTGAGCTTCATTATTTTTCATATCTTACAAGAAATGACTTTAATAAGAACAAACTTCTGCACACAGACTGAAGCAGCTGTTTAACAAAGTGACTCAGAGCGAGCCATCCAAGTAAATTCCTGTCATTGTTACTGATCCTTTGTTGTTGTTGTTTTATTCCCCGACAGARACGGGAAAGTTGTGTTGCACCTGCGTGTGTTCATCCGAGCAGACATTTAGGCTGGCCTAACGCCAACAGCTCCACACTTAAGCCAAATGCTGCGCATATTTGATTTACAATACAACATAATGGGCTATCAGCTTAATTATTACTAAGGAGTTATCATCCTGAACCTTTTTTTTTGCACTAAATTGCAAGAATGAAAAGAATGGCTCATAATACCAACGTTTGGAGACAGCTCAAAATCAAGCATCTTCATTCTGAATGTATCAAAACGACTTACTTTTAAAAAAAATATTCTAACACACTTGTCAGGCAAAGTGTTAGACAGGAAATAGTAAACATTTTTATTTTATGGGTATTTTGAATTCAGCAACAACAATTAAATAAGATTTTCAACATTTCAGCTGCTTTTTCCTCAAAACGTGACCCAGTGAAACCAGAAAGAAAAAATAAGATTCATTTGGTAAAATAATATTTGTTTTTTTGAGACTTACATCAAATTTATAGAGACATTTTAAAACCAGGTAATTTTAAGCTATCTCTTTTATGTCTTTAAGTCTATAAATGTTATAAAGTGGATCTAACTGCAGAAAATATAAYTTATTTCACCTTCTCTTCTAAAAGGTTAAAGTGAAAAAAGTTGGCTATAGACTTGTCTTTAATTCCATGTTTAAATAAGTAGTAGGTTAAGCTGGAAGTACCAGTATTTGTAGTATTGTTGTTATCTCTGCTGTCATTGAATTGTTTGATGCAGCATCTTTACCTTTAAATATTACAGTAAACTACTCATTTAACATTTAGTGCAACAAATTTTTTTGTCAAATTTCTCAATGAAATTGTACTGTATATACAAAAAATCAAAAAAAAAAAAACCTGTTAGTGATTTACATTTTTTGCTCCTTAATCATCTGTTTAATCCAAAAATACAAACTACAGTGTTTGTTAACACACCTCTGCAGCTGGTCTAAAGAAGTGYGGTTAGTTACCTCTTAGACAATTTGCCAGTCAGATCTAATGTTGTTGTATGCAGTGAGTCAGGAGTTACACCCCAACCAACTTAAAATACTGAATAAAGTCCTTAGAGAGAAGTTTGCCATGTATGTATGGAGCTGTTTGTGTTGGATGCAGGTTGTGGAACTGATTTTTATAACAACACACAGTCTGTCCACTGTGGGCTGATTTTTTTTTTCCATGGGCGGGCGACTGTGGCAGACTGGGGGAGTCATCTTGTAACTGGTGGGTTGCTGGTTTGATCCCTTGTTCCATCTATCTCAGTCGTTGTGTCCTTGGGCAAGACACTGATGGCAGTGGTGCATGGCAGCCCTGCCTCTGTCAGCATGCCTTAAGGCATCTGTGGCTACATTGTAGCTTATCATCACCAGTGAGTGAATGTGCAACATTTATCTGTACTATGTCAGAATATTTTCAGATTATTTAAAATACTATATATAAAAATATATGTATGTGTATATGTATGTATATATATATATATATA
>NW_013952407.1:1476184-1484576 GCF_001266775.1 Austrofundulus limnaeus | reverse complement strand
ATATAGATAGATAAGTCAAATTTTAGTTAAATAGCACATTTACAACAACCTCAGTTGACTAAAGTGCTTCACACCAATCACATCACATTTAGCTAAGGATAAAATACATACACACACACGCATGCACATAAAATTACAATAAAACTGAAATCTGTTAAAAAAGATAAAAACAATAATAGAATTGGCCGTAAGATACTAAAAAATAGTAATACAAAGAAAAACCAAAAACATACTTAATATAAGTTGCAGCAATTTCCCAAGAACTCATTTATTTATTAAATAAATAAATATTGGCTAAAACCAGATCTATGTCAGAATTTGAAAAAATCTAAAGCCTTCCATGTTAAAGACCTTCTTTTACAGCAACAGAAGTATATACTGCAGGCACCACACTGCACATTTCTTTTGTACAAAAAAACAAAAAAAAAGATTAAACAAACCAAAAAAACTAAGTTTGAATTGATTTTGAGCTGACAACAACTTACTCTTTTGGTTTGACAGATAAAAAACAGATGTTAAATTTAGCAGAAGCAGAAACAATCAGTTCTTGCAGCACAAACTGAGAAACACCCACTCAGAGTAATCACATCAGACCACCATACACAACATACAAGCAGCAGTTTGTAACAGCTGCTCGGGGGCTTCTAGTTTCTCAGTGAATACACATCAGTTTTTCCTCCTCTTTGGCTGTGTGTGTGATGTCATTGTCAGCTGCCTGTGTTTGTTTGACGCTCCTAATCACACCTCTTGTGATTTGGGACACTAACCATTTAGCATTGCAGCAACATTGCTCCTTCTATCTGTCAGTCACTGTCACAGCCGGATACTTTCCTCCGTGTGAGGTTGTCCATCAGGACAGGGTTCGAAAGCACATTCACATATGGCCTGTCAGCTGCTTTTAGATTGATACCATATGAACCTGACTGGCTTCTGGCTGCAGTTCACCTCCTTCACGCAGTCAGAGGAATAGAGATTCTGGCCTTGTATCCACAAAGCAACAACACGATTCAAACAAAAAACCCAGGTCTCTTTGCTTTCTCTGTTTCTTCTCAATGATCAATACATTGTGCAGCCGAAGTTGCTCCCACAAAACCAAGAATATGTAAACTTTTGTTTTACACTCTCTTTCTTTGGAAAGAAAAAAAAAAACTTCAAATAGAGAATACATCAAACAGAGAAGCAGAACACTTTGATCTGTCTCTGAATGCAGTGAAGTTATGTTGCATTAAAAATTAAAAACTGGACTTGAAAATAGAATACCATAGAGAAACAGGGTATAGTAAAGAAAAAAAAACTACCTGAGTATTGAGAATAATATAATAAAAATGTTCTTGGAGAACACAAGCTTCAATAAAACTTTTGTATCTCTAGATGATTTACTAAAGAGAGAGTCTCAGAGGGGTGTGASTCTGGTCTATTTTAATACATTATTTGATGAAAAGTAAAACATTTATAATTTTATATTGTATAATAACAGAAGGTTTTGCTGATCTACAGCCTACTAAGGGAGGGTTTTCAAACGGCTTACAGTAAAAAGTGGTGGATAACAAAAAAGAACAGGTTGACCTCCAGAGGTTGTAAAATCAACAATGTTCTCACCTCCACTGTGGCGAACAGGCTCCGCGCTGACAAATGACCCTGGCAGGCAAGACAGAATAATTTACCACAGATTAAACAGCAGGGCTCTTAACAGAGAGCCAAGGTTCATATGGTTAACACATTTCATCCGGATGCAAGCATATATTATTACATTACATTGGTGACATGCCCCTGCGGCAAACACGTGAAAATATTGTTGCTTGCTCTGTCAATGAGATTAACGGTGTACTGCAACAAATTGAACAAAACCAAACTGAGATCGCCAGGCTTGTTAAGATGCTGACACACACAAAAAAACTGATTATACAAGAAGCTTTCATTCTGATAAGGATAACACTGCTCTGTCTTATTTTAGACTTGGTTAGAAGTGATTTTTACAAGTATCCCACACTTTATTAAGACGTAAGGAGCCTTCCACTGCCTCGCTCACAGCTGCTGATTTGTCAGACGGAACAAGCAGACTAACAGTACAAAGTTTACAGCTACAACTGTTAACATATTTGAAAATGATTAAGTTTGGAGGTGGGTCTATATTTGGGGTGGAGATCTTTTCCATTAGGGGGTGATTAAATAATGATAAGCTTGTGAATATTTACTGTGAGATTACCGTGAATGTGGAGTGTGACCCACTTTAGACCTTCACATCTGAAAAGGATAAATCCTTTGATAATTCTTTGACTGTAGACACTATTTGACAGTCAGTTTTTTTGGAGGGGGGGGTGAAATGTGCTTCTCTGCCCCCCCCAACACACACACACACACACACACACACACACACACACACACACACACACACACNCACACACACACACACACACACACACACACACACACACACACACACACACACACACACACACACTCCTGAGTTCTGTCGAAGCCGGTCTTGCGTTGGGTCAAGAGACATGCAGTCCAAGGTAAATGTGACTGAGTGATGTGTCATATAATCTCTTGGACATATCTATTCCAGGAGGGGAGATGGGGACCGCCTCATGAAACATTTATCTGGGAAGAGCAGAACAGAGATGGCAGTGAGATAAGAGTGACAGAAAGAAATGAGTTAGACAAGAGAAAACAACGAGTAGAGTGTTTGGATGCCCATATTTCTGTCTTTCAGTCATCCCGTTTACTTTTTTCACTTTTTTTTTTTACTCACCACAAACCTAATTTATGTTGAATGAGCAACCAGACAAGCAGTAGACACTGCACACATTGCATATGAAGAAAAGTTACAAAGAAATGATTGTGCGTACAAACAAATGAACAGTGTGAGACATGTTCTGGGACGTTATTTAACCAATAAAATGTCTGCAGCAAAGCTTCGACTCTGGCCATAAATTCCTGTAAAATCACTAGCCGTGTTTCCACTCAATTTTAACGAGCATTTTGAGCAAACCTTTAAAATGTCGRGAAAAAAAATTGTACATCAGACATGTTTCCATCAACTGGAACGAATCAACCAGACTACGCAAAGTGTGTTTGTGTCAAACATTAATGCTAAGCTGATTGAGGTAGATTTTCGCTTAATCAGAACTTATACAGCAAATGTGTTTCCATCTCCCTTTTTGCTCTTTAACATTTTTTTTTTCTGAAAATCCAAAAACCACCTCAAATGAGCATAATTTTTTAAGCAAAATTTAGGAAGATTTAGCGAATTTTAACATTTCCGCTCACTTTTTCTAATGCAACACTTCAAATTGCACATAAAAAATGTTGATGGAAACACAGCTACTGAGCACCAAGGGCCATTCTGGATTTATTTAGTAAAAACCTTCCCATCTCACAGTAAGCCTGTTTTTTTTAACGAATCCACCTAGAATCTTTATAAATATTTGACACAAATCTAATAGCGTTATATTTTGTAAAAAAAAAAAAAAGAAAGAATGACTTATTTCTTTATTTCTAAGTTTAGAATACACCAGTTCACGTAGTGTGCATGTTTGTGTGTTATCTTGTGTTTTATAAAGAATTGTTTTTTTCATAGATCTGCAGAAGGAACTCCAGCACTTGGAGAAAATCCACTCAGGTTGTCTAGAAAACATAAAGTCCCATCAGAGAAGGCTGCACAGCTGAAATTTGAAGCAGACACATCATTGTGCCTCCCCAGTATACTGCATTTTGTTTATGCCTGAATTTAGTCTTGTGAGTGACCTTGAAATGGATGACTGAGGGCAGAAAGCATGGGAAAGCTGGCTCTTTATCTTCTTGCTTATGTTTGGTTGACCTATTGTGTGTGGCTCTTCAGTGGTGGACCTTCACACACCAGAGCCTGGTGGGATCCCAGTAAAAGTGGCTTCTTTCAAGAAGAAAAAATCCAGACAAGGTCATAATGGCCTCTTGTTATTTCTGGACAGACTGGGGGGGTGGTGGGGGGGTCATTTGTGTGTTGCAGCCATTAAACAGATACCAATTATGACCAGGCAAAAGGGCAAACAGTAAGTGGACTTGAATGAAGCCAGATGGGTCAAAGTGGTCATACAAACGAAAGGTCAGTGTCGTCATAATCTTTGGTAAGCAGAAGTTGTAAATAACTCACCAGATAAACATAAGAGCAAAAAAAACACCAGTTAAGTCCAGATTTCCTGGGTGCAACATGTGTTGTTCAATACAGCTAGTCTAGGAACATATTGTCAACAAGTGAATTGCCTTTTTCTAATCAGAATTATACTCTAATCTGCTCCAGATCAATAAGGGCTTTTATTATTTAGCTAATGTAACTATTCTTCTTGATTCACAGCATTGCAAAAACAAAAAGCTCACTAATATCCTTATTCCGTAAACTGAAACCACCAGCCTGATTTGAATGTGTAAACATGTTTGTATCAGGGTTTCCCCAGGGATAGAGACACAGAAAGTTCTGCAAAGCCTCAGCACAGTACTTAATACTGCAGTCACAGCTTTTAAAAAGTTTCCCCTGTTTGTGGAAAAAAAAGTATGCTTGTAGTTTTCTTCCAACTTTCAAAATAAAGTAAAAACACATACTATTRGACATGCAGAATGTAGGGTCAGTGATGCAGCAAATACAAGTTTTAGGAGTTTCTTCATCCTTGCTCCTGGCTATGGAGAGTCTCAGAGTAACGACAGTGCTTATCACTGCTCCTTCTCTTATCAGCAAAGTGAGAAAAAAAAATCTAACCCATTCACATCTTCTGTAAAGAATCCTGTCAAGCACCTGCTGTTTCACAGCTCTAATCCCATCAACAGAAGCATGTCAATAACAGGTTGCTGGATTTGCAGAGGAAAAAAAAACAAGGATCTTTGCTACATTTTAATCACAGTAAAAATAAATTATTCAATAAATAAATAAAACAGGTGCAAAAATGATCAGCACTCTGGTATGTGTCGCATCTCCTGCCCACCTGCAAACATATTCTCAGTCACTGTGAAATGAACAGATTTTTGTTACGCACGGATGGACTTAAGCATTTGCAAATAAACTTCAAACAAATTAGTGGCAATAATTTCAACATATAGCTTTCAGAAAATTATATATATGTGTATATATATATATATATATATGTGTATATACTGTATATACTGTATATACTATATATATATATATATATATATCACTTAATTAGTAATGTTGTAAACTGTTTTACAAAGGGTGTCACATAAAAGCATGATCCATTTGTATACACTGTAGAAAGCACATTATAGTTTTATATTTGGTAAATGTACTTCTAGTATAAGAAAGTATATGTGCAGACCACAACAGAAACAACAATTCCTGATATATTATTAGTTTCCTAAAACTGTTTTTACATGCATATCACTTATAATGTGCACATGTTATTGTTCTGAAAAAAAGTTTATTTAAAAAATTGAATTTGTTCCAGCACATTAGCATCATTTTCCTATTTGGTCCCCCTTTGTTTTTGAAATATAAATTGTTAAAACAATGAATCTTTGCGCTTGTCAAAAAGAAAAGAAGGGGAAAAAAAAAGAAAATTCTAGCATCACAAATCCAACATCTTTTCACATCTGCTGAATTTTTATCTTTACTCGAGTGTTAGATGTGTAACCAGGAATGTTCACACACCTCCTCCCATTCTGCTCTTTAATGCCACATAGGGGTGATCAGCTGGAGGAAATCAAGCCCCTCTCTAAATTTCCTCTCAACTGATTAAGATAAACTGCTTTTCAGCCATGGTTACCCCCCAACCAATCAATTAAAGTAATCAATTAAAGGCCTGCCGGCTGAGCCTTTAGTAATTGAGGGTTGAATAAACACAGGCTGCTGATACTGATGATAAAGCCGTAACAAAACCATAGGCATGAAAAGACCTTGAAAAATGTAATTTCTGGGATTTGGATAGGTCTCCATTGTAAGATATCTAAGGAAAGCTAGATTTAGTTATTTATTTGATTTCGTACCCAGCCGTGCTCTCTGATTATCTCCTYTTGCCAAAGATTCTGCCCCAGGACTTTAAATATTGAAGAAAATCACCAGCCAGGCCATCCAATTGGCCAAGACTGGTATTTGGGAAAAAWAAAATAAAAAGTGCCAGTCGAATTCAAACATGGCACTGTGTTCCAACATGTCCTCCAGTGAAAACAAATCCTCAGAGGCGGGTGAAAGAGACTCTTTGGCCAGCAAGGCCTTTCCACTCTTGGCTTCAGGTCCAAGAGGTGAGGTGGCTCTCTGTACTTCAAGGATCCTATACAGCCTCATAAGACTCCCTCACAGACTCACATTCACTCACATGTAGTTTTCTTTCATGCTTAATTATTTTAATGTTACACAGGATGAAAAATTTAGAATATCTTTAAAAAATTATTTTCATTTTTTCTGCTTTATAAATTGGTCGTTAGACATTTTTGGGGAGTTATTTTTTGCTAGTGGACTTTAATTAATCTGCTTCATGACACTCAGGTGGCTACAAAGACCTTTTAAATCTAAAATTATAGTGTTTTTTTTGTTGTTGTGGTTTTGGCAGAAAAAATAGGGGATGATAGGATGAAGCAAAATATATTTAAAAACCCTTTATCGTTTTAAAGTTTTTATTTCTATGTGTGTTCAGAATGGCTGTATGTAAAATCTGCCTCCATGTTTTCATGAGCCATGACATTTATATTTTAGTTTGACCAGCCACAAAGGTGGTGGCTGTTTTTGTGGCTTCTGGTTATAATACACGCTCATGTTGTAGTCTATCATCATATATGAATAAGACATGGGGACATCATGCAGAAGCTGAAGCTAAAACTGGATAAGTGTCCCCTGCAGGACAGCTTCAGTACAAGTATGAGTCCATAATTTAATGCAACTAAAAACACAAATATTGAGTGGTGGAAGGAAGAAGCAGGACAGTCCTACATCCCAAATACACAAACGCTGGCTTTGAATATACAACACAGCAATGCCCATAGATTGGAATAATTTGCCTTCAGTTTTGAACAATGAGAGGAGCTGACGAAACTTCATCCATCTTTTTTTATGTTGATGGTATAGACCAGCAATTTCCTTAAACAAACTGCCACGAGAATCACAAGGTGTGAAATATAATTCTGCTCGTAGAGGCTCGGAGTGAAGAGGGAAAGTGCTGTGCATGCTTTACCTCATTATCTAACAGCAGTATAACATAATTTAACATTTCCTTTGTGTTCAGGGACACCGCAGCAATTAGCTAACAAGTGGGTCATCTATTAAGCAGGCCCACGGCCCTGGGAAAGATTTAAACCTCCAGGGCAACACTCAACAATTCTCTGTAATAGAATGGCTAAGAGGGAGAGTCCATTAGTAAACATTTAGGAAATCAGTGAGAAGGCAGGTCTCTATGGGTAATTGTATTACAGATTATTTACAACACTCTGCTGTATTGTGTTTTGRCACTTCATCTTCATGATGTTTTCAACGTTGTTCTTTGTTTCCATTTGCAGGTGAACCAAGTATGATGTAAGTAAAAGTTTGCTGCGTTAGGACCTCTGTTGTGTATGTTTTACTTAAAACAGAGAATTCTATTTTCAGCAAAACACTGAATGACATAAATAATAAAAACCTGTTTGTTTCACAGAGATTGAAATTACACAGCCATGCAGACTGCGTTCAACTATCTTAGCTTAAAGCTGAAAAGCTTGGCAGTCACTTCCTGTTATTGACATTCTTCTRAACTCTCATTCTACGTTCACAGACCTAAACTGCACAAATAAACAAAGAACTGGCTGCACTGTTTAGACCCTGATTTCAACAGGGATGAGATAGTATGGACACCCCTTTGAAATAGTTTACTTCAAAATAAATACTTAATGCAGTTTGCTTTTTCTGATGAAATAATTCATTGAACACACTAACATTTGTAATAGCTAACCATACCCTCACAACGGTGGTAGAGTAAGACTCAAGGCTGATCAATAGAAGCCTTAGGGGTTTTATTTTCTGTTCCTTGATCAAGGCTGTCAGATTAGTATAGGTACAGTGTAAATAGGACTGCTGTTTGAGCACAGGCGGCGGCTCGACAGCCCAGGTTGGAGCATCGCTCCCTCATTAATATGATTAGGAAAACAGCCTTCGGGCAGTGAGGATGCAGAGCAGCCCACACCGAGGCTCGCTGGTTACCAAAAAACACTGCAGCTTCACAATGGAAGAATGTCAGTGGGTCTTACTGCTCTTCTTTGGCAAATCAAGAAATTTAAACAGAGTGGAGAAATAGAGAAGAAAAACAAATGTTTCTCTGACCATGAGCACGATTTTATTTCTTTTAAATAACCGCTCCAAGGTGAATGGAAAAAAAAAATGCAATAAATAAAGATTCCGACACTCAAAAAGACTGGTTCATCTCTATTTAGGAGATTT
>NW_013952407.1:1462539-1476068 GCF_001266775.1 Austrofundulus limnaeus | reverse complement strand
GTAATAAAATAACAGATTATAAAATGTGAGTGGCAATAAAGTTTTTATTTTAGTCTAGTTTCACAATCAAAGCTACCCCCACTCACAGAGTAATTGTCACTGGTCTGCACCAGGATGGATAGTGACGCTTCGACTGATTTCTTCATCTTTTAATGCAGACGACYTCTTTTCCCCCCTCAGAGGCTGGAAACAGGTTGTCACCTCCTCAAACTACAAACAACACAAGTGTTATCAGAATGTGTTCCATATTCAGCAAAWCAGGTGAAAGTGAAAATGGGCTTTACACATTTAAATATGAAACTCACTGATTTATGGCTATATATTATCAAAAGACAGTGTTGGTTATAATTTAAAGCTTAATCAATTATCAGTTTACTCATGTGTTTGCAAGAACATCCTTGTACAATTTCAATGAARGAGTCTTTGTGTAAAAGGTTACAACTCAAAACTATTTCAGCTGTGGTTGTTTTCATCAGATTTTACTTGTAAGAAAGTTTTGTTAAAATTATTTTCTCCCATTTTGAAAGAAAATAAAAACGTTTTTCAGATTTTTTTTGTTTATTATTTGGCAAACCTGAAAAGGTACAGAGAGCAGTCCTTCATGTTAGTTACCAAACAAAATTCTTGTCACAAATGATTAAATTAACCTAAAAATTTTTTTGTGTTGAATACAAACAAACCTTTTTGACTTACATTGTAACTTACATTACGTGCTGTATGAATTGTGTACTCTCACAAAGCAAACTGTACTTTTTTTAAAAACATTTGTACTCAATTAAAAGTGAAGTATCAAGAATTTTATATTTAATTATCATTTTAGAAGTGCATAAATGACTTGTTTTTTAATATTTACTGCGAGGTGAAGTCATGGGCCTTGAAGAATAGGGACGTCAAAATGTAAGATGAGGAGCACAAACTTGGAGTACTACTTATAGCCAGTAGATGGTACTATACTGTGGGGCTAAGTATTCCAGTGTAAGCGTGCACTTGCTGGTGAAATATTATGATTGTGAAAGAGTTTCATAATTAAATCTAACAAACTTATTTAGGATAATTTTCTAGAAAACGACTTTCTGACAGAACAATTTATGGGAGCTGATTTTTTGTTTGTTTTTGAAAAAAGAAGSGAAAAAACAGAATACAAAGAAAGACAAAAGCCAGAATATTCCTGTGTGTGCTGCCTGTTCACTGCAGTGTGTAAGTGACGGCAGCAGATGGCCCGTGGCTGGCTCCCTGTGCAACCCAGTCAGCAGGAATGTTAGGCAGAGGTTACTTCGTCCGGTGATGGAAAAGCCAGATTATTCTTCTCAGAAAGCAGCCAACAATGCAGCACAGCTCTTTGTTTCCCTGTTTTTCAAAGGCATTTGTTCTTTGATAAGGTACCGGAAACAGTTAACAACGTGTTGGTGGGAACCTATGGAAAAGAATACACTGTTTTTATCAATTGTGTGTTCCTTATCCCCTGGTGGCGTTCGCTGGGTGTGGGAATAGACAGCGTTCTGGGCACTGCTGCTCTGAGATAGCATTCACAGGCCAGAGCACAAGAGCAGGCTGTATTCAACCTGAGGAGCCAGGGGCCCGGCGCTGCAGAATTGTACACAGGGATGGACAATGTACACTATCTTTAGTTTGGACATAAAAAAGCCTTTTTAGATTTTATTGTAAGGTTTGGCAAGTCTTGTTTGCAGAGCCTCTCTCATTCTGCCTTTTTTCCCCCCCTCTCAATATTTCTCACTCTGTCCCTGAATTTACCTTTTTTTTACAGCAATTTTGTCAAATTGGTGTATTGTTTCATATTGTTTCATTGTTTCACTCCACTTTATTTTACCCCTCATCATCACCATCTCTGTAACACCCCGTCTGCTCGTTCTATACAAGTGGGATGCAGCACAAAGACAAATTTTAATTATGGTTTTGTTAAAATGAAACCGCTTTTAATTTCCATTTTTGTTGCAGTCATACAAAAAAAAAAAAGAGTAAGCAACACATGCTCAGAACCAGGCTGCAAAACATTGATGTTTATATTGATGTAATTGATTCATTTTTAATAATTGGCATCTCTGCGTGCTGAAAGTCTCCACTGATTTGTGATCCATTCAGTGCTCGAGCTCATCAGATGATGTGAAGGCTAAGCGTTTTTAATAGAAGCCGGACCMACTGCTGCCACCCACAGAGCCACCACATTGCATTTGGGTAAATTAGTATTATGATTTTAAGGGATAAATACCCGTTCCACCTAATTAATCCACCACATCACAGGATTATATGACACCAAGAGCCCCATAGATCAAGGGCCACAGATCAAAGGCACCACCACTGTTCGAATCCTACACAGGCGAGGAGGTTTCTTGTTTATTTCTATGTGCAGATGGCCTGTAAACTAATGACTAAAGAATAAAGCAACGTACGTAAATTTATTTATTGGCTGTTGACCGAAAATCTGGCATCTCTGGTCATGTATAATTAGGCAGTGGACTTCAAGACTGACATTTTTAAGGCTTGTTGAAATTCCTCGTCAGCAAGAAATCAGTTATTTTTTTCTAAAATGTGCACTTTGAATGATTGTGTAAAAATTAGGCTCATCTTCTTTAACTTAGATTTACTCGTTTTTTATCTTTTTTCTCCTACATTTTATTTCTTCATTTATTTTTAATTCTTCCCGCTCAGTAAAGCGATTGTTTAGTTTGGCCTCATGCAGAACTCAGAGAGCTGTTTTTAAATGTGAAATGAAGAGGCCAGTTATGAACACTGTTAACAGTGGCCTGTTCTTTGATTTTAAAGGTTTTTTTTCTAACCTTGTGAAAGGCATCCTTTTTTTCTTGTTCTTTGACGACATAAAAAAATATTTTCTGTCTGAAGCCTTGGCCAGTGCTCTAAATCTGCATAACGAATTAAAATGAGCAATAAATAATCATAAAGACTTCTTTAAATACAATGGAGCTGTTAAAACGTTTTATTCAGAATAATTATTCTATCTGAGTTGCGCACATTTTTATCAGTCCTTAAGCTGATACAAAGAAACTGCAAACTTAACTCAGTTTAGTATTTAAAACACGGGTTGTGCTTTTTGAAAGAACACCCCTTGTTCAGCCAAGTTTACCACATCTTCACTGTTTACTGAAGGCTGTTACGCATGTGGTTTTTGCATATGCTCTCCTCTCCCACTTAAATCATCTGCGGTCCCTGGGCTTCCTTTTGACATGTGCAGTGTTGATGCCGCCATCGCAGCTTAAATTTTTCAAGCAAAGAAAAGGCATGCGTATGAAATAATAATGACCATTTCAGACAGTTTTATTTTTTGCATCTGACTGTTATCTCTTCTTTTCTTCCTCCCTGTGTCCATCACAAACGCCCGACCTCCTCCGCACAGCTTCATAATGTTCTTCTGATATTTTTTGTGCACTTTGATTCATGGTTCTTTTTTATATTTTGTTCTTTGTTTTTGTTTTCACTCAGAAATTGTGAACTGGCTGACAAAGCTTTCTTGCGTTTCTAAGATTTATCCTAATAACTTGTTTACAAACTAAASAAATGCAGCCTCTGACAAAGACAGGACCTCCTCTCGGGGGACACCACCCCCTATGTGGAAGACTTGYGGTTCAGTCCTTTCTTCAATAATGCATTAAACAGTATTAAGTCATACACTATAACAAGTAAAAACAGAAACAGYCATCCCAAATGTAATGTTTTTCAACCAGATTGCTTATTTCATATCATTTTGCATAATCCTGTTCTGAGGACGTTATCCAGGGACAAGAGTGGAAAACTCAGGTTCTTTGTTATGCCACTCAAGCCACTCTCCATGATTTATTAAAGGTAGCATTGCAAAAAAAAATCCCCACCTTTGTCAGACAGAATCAGTGTAAATGATGAACACGTGTCTACTGGCATGACATCTCTCTTAAAAGTGTCTGTATTTGTTTTGTCGCTGTTCTTTTGTGTCGACACGGTCGGGCCATGGTCTCCGCAGAGTGTGGATGTCACAAAGCATTAGGAAGTATGAGATTCAGGATGTTACATTTAATCTCCTCGACTTCCCCGGCTCACAGCGGAGCCAAGCTGCAGCAGAGGGAGTCCCAGCATCCTGTAGAACAAAGCTGGCTGACATGATGTTTGCCTGAGGGGCCTGCACTCTCTCTCTCTCTCTCTCTCTCTTTCTCACACACACACACACAGGAATAGTGTGCAAGCATGTAAAACAATGAGAAACCAGCCAGCTGACAGATACACTAAGCTGCAGTCACTTTGAATGACAACAGTGCATGAGAGAGGCAGCAGCGGCCCCAGACTGGGACTCAGAACAAACAGCTCTGCGAGTCGACAGAAGGCTCTATCAAAGCTATCAATCACAGACTCCTCGGATCCCACTGTTGGAGTTTACTGCATTGTTGGAGCGCTGCAGAGTCATCACATATGTATTTTGTCAGCATTTTTTGCTTCAAACAACAGCAGCTTGTGGAGGGAATAGTTGCTTTAAATGTGGTTGTGAAGAGTTCCTTACTGCGAAGTGGAGCAGAGTGATAACCAGAGCGCTGATGTGACCTGGTGTTAAATAGGAGCAGATGCCTGMTTAGACAGAAAGGTGGGCGACTCCCCTGAGGTCTGGTCCACCTCCTCGTCCACCCAAGTTCAGTTTTCTTTCCATGTAATAATAATCTGTGGCAAGATGGCATATTTGACCCTTGTAACCTCAAAGGGTCTAGAAATTATAATCAAGGAAGTTATTTTTGACCTGACTTGATGCTGAGGAGTTAAAGAGCACCACTGCTTGGTGTCATGGTCTTMTCTGGTTTACCACCTACTTTGGAATCAGGTTACAGCAAAAAAAAAAAAACAAAAAAAAAAACCTTATAATGTTCAAAGAAACATTTTGCGCTTAAAACTTGTGCTCAGTTTATTAATTACTTAACTACAAAATCAAAAAGATTAAAAAAAACTTGATCACTGACAAGAGTTTATCTCACACACACATCGTCCCTCAGGAGTTTCGACWTAGCACCGCAGACACGCCCTCTGTAGGTAAAGAGACCCACTTGAGAAAGGTCATACGGCTCAGCCTTTGGCTCCTCTCTTCCTTCTCCTCTTTGGCATCTCTGGGGTACATGAGACTCTTCGGCATACACCACTTCTCTCATTAGCACATGCCAGCCTGCTAGTTGCTGTGGTTGAATCCAGGGCATGTCAGGAGCCACGTCTAGGAGCCACTTGAACTGACAAGATGAGAATGAGGGGCCAGGGGCTGGCATATGGTGCTGATTAGTAGTCAAGTTTATAGGGGTTCTCCAAACATAACATAATCAAATCTACCCCCAGCATCCTGCTCACTCAACATCATGTCACACATTCGTTCCCTCAAGACTACAACATGGCCTCTGAAAAAGAAAAGGATATCCTATTATTTGAAACTTTGCCCCAAACATCAAACTTTGTCTGTTAGATTTGGTAAAAACGTATTTTTGTATGATTTGCTTGTAAAGAGGTCTTCTGGAATTAATGAAAATAAAATAGTTTTCAGGCTTACCCTGAGGGATCGTGTCAAATGTTGATGGATTTCTGTGTGCACTGACAAGTGAAAAACTAATATCGGCAAAACAAGAAATCACAAAACTATTCTACATATTAATGAGRGATTTCAAACAGTCTCTGCCTACCCTAGATTCACCTCCGTCCCCCCCTCCCCCCGACCCCAGGCACAGAGCACAACTCCCTTCAAACAAAACTTTCAGTGCCACAGTCGAAGCAGCAACATCTGGCTCCTCGTGTAGGCACTTATTAGGATCAAATTAAGTAGAAATGAATAGGATGATACATGACAGGGTGCAGATGTTCAAAGCCGTGGTGTGAAAATCTGAGGGCAGAAAACAGCTTAATGAATTCTGCGTCTTACAGCAGGGGTGAAGCTTTGGGTTCACAGGTTAAAAAAAATTAATTCAGAAGCAGACGCCCAAGAAAATAAATGCTTTTGCTTGTCGTTCCCCTGTTAACAGTTGCATGCTAAAGGGCTCTGTTATGATTTGCAATTAATTAGCGATGTAAGTGAGCGGTTTGGTCTTTTGTGATTTTCAAAATAAATGCACGTCAAATTTGCAACGTCAATGCCCCTCGTGGAGTGATTCACATTTAACTGGTGATCAAACAGGTAAGCTTTAGAGAATTTATGACAATAAATGTTACTCTACACACACAGAAAACTACATAAAATAGGATTTGTTGTAAGTTACTCTCGTGAAGGTTAGTCACTGCTGYGTCTATTTTTATTTAATAAGTGCAGTCTAATACAAAAACCGTCTCCTGTAACGTGTGTGTGTACACAGTATATATACAGTATATACAGCATATTATATATACAGTACATATATATACAGTATACATATAATGTTATGTTATTCTATTTTTTACTTTAACTTATCCACTAAAATGCACAGACTGCAAATGTAAAAATAGGTTCCTATCGTGAAGGATTTCCCATAACAGAAAATATGTTTGATTCATGTTCCTAGAAATTTTCTTGTTTAAACTTTTTAGTTTCTAGATTTTGAATCCTCCACACAGCAAACAACACACTGGTTTKTTTTAGAATCTATAAAAAGTAAAATATTTGCTAACGGACCATCATGGTCAAATTTGAACAACACAGAAACATTTTGTTTACCTGATTATTGACAATCAGAGACAAAAAGTTTATGTAACATGTTTCTTTAAACTAAACCTGTAAATGTACATTTTGGAGGTTGCAAACTTCTTTCACTCTGACACTTATTTTAAATTCAGGGTAAAGTTTTGAATTGCCGTGAGCACAGTGCAAAACAAAGAAGTGTCCAAGGCCTCTTTAAAGGTGGCATCCAGAGGGACTCGTTCTTTTTTACAATTCCAAGTAGAGTTACGTGAGTTATTTCTTTGGCAGAGTTTTATGCATTACTGTGTTCCTGCATGTTACAGAGAAACCTATAAAATATTTGAAGTGCAGACCCAGTTCTCAGCACAGGATATGTATCATACTTTTTTCACACAAACACATATTTTTGGTAATTCTCCGTTCAGGTTAAATCCCCATGCTTGTCTCTGTTTCAGACGTAAAGGAAGAGATGGACACTGACATATTCAGATATACACAAACAGACGCACACACCACACTGCGCAAGCACACTCCATCGTTTTGGAGCGGCARTTTCAACAGGAAACTAAGTGTATTATGTGACACCATGGAATGTTAAAAGCAGCAGCTCATAAGCCCCAACCTACTCCTCACAGTGATACTTTTTGCTCCATACTGTATGTCCTTCAAAATCTTAGTTTTGTTCAAACACAAGTGTTACTCCACACATTTTTAACAGCTATAATTAAAAGATTTTCCCCTGGACAAATCACAGCACTGAAGGGAATTACACCATTCTCTCTGGGAGCAACGGCATGCCAAGGATTGTGTAAATGAAATTTAATTAACCATTAAAATTAAAAGGCTTTAGAACAGTTTWTATTTGTTCAAGCCAGTATAAAACGCATTTTTTTTGTACCGGTATTAAAAAAGTTTTATAATGAAAAAATAATAATTACAGGCAGTGTCTTTATGAGGAAGTATTTCCTATGACATTGCAGGAGAAGGATGTTTAAAGTGTTATTTGCTGTGGAAATGTCAACCTAAAGGTATCCTAAAAGGGAAAATTTTGGATGTGTAAATTTTTGTAAATTTTTTAATATTCAGCCATTTTTTTCTTTAATTTGTCTTATCGCAAACACAGCACGAGGGAATAAATGAACTGTTTGCTTTCCTTTCGCTGTCCTGAGGTTTACATTAGAACTCATAAGTTTGATTCTCAACAAAGTTATGAAGAATCTGCAAATTAATCTCTGATTTTTACGTGTTTATGTATTGATTAAGAACGAGCTTTCACAGCTCAGAGCAAGATGTTTAGAACATAAAATTAAATGTTTTGCAGAAATTTTTTTTGTTTGCTTGTTTTTAAAATAGTCTAAAACGTAGCTTCTTAACTTTTTTTGTGAAGTGATCAGTCAGCGCTCCAATAATTATTTTTTGCTTCTAAGCCAATAAATGCAATTTATAGTAAACTGCAATTTCAGCTGATGTACTGTGTGTATAACTCCTGTAAATTCTGTATGTTTTCTGGATTTAATGAAGCTGTATTTTCCTACTTGACCTGAAGCAGGGGATTTGAGGCTTGTCCCTGCTTCAGTGAGGTTTCAGCCACACAGCAGGAAGAAGATAAAAAGGGTGGCTTGGAAGGAGGAAAAAAAAATCACAGCGCATTAAAAACAAATCTACTGGGGGATCCACCAGCAGCTTAAGTGAGCCGAGACGATTAAAGGGTCAGTGGTCATGGACTGCAAGTTCAACATACCTGATGCCACTCACCTTGGTCCACCAGAGGCGTTGCCAAAACCAATCTTTCAAAATCAAATGCATACTGTACACYGGAGACATCATGAAGGTCGACACAAAGTTACTATAATGGCAACTGGCTCAGCAGACGTTAAATTATTCTTACAGTACGCAACTTGTGAAGTTCTTTAAACTAACTTTTGACCTATGACGTTAAATTTAAAGACATGTTAAAAAAATCCATAAGCAGTTAATCAGAAATAAGAGAAAAACTGTTTCCCCGATTCAACGGATAGACCATAGCCCACAGAGCAGAGGCCACGCCCATCACAGTCCTGATAGGCTGCATAAAACAGCTGTGAAATGACACGGTCCAGTTTTCAGATGATGTATGTTTGTGTGACCACACACCACGTTGTTATGTTAGCGATGTTTTCTATCACGTGACTTCGGACTTGAAATGCATCAGGACATGTATTCATTCGCCTTTTTACTGGAGGAACAAGTTCCCAATTACAAACTTTACACATTAATAAATAAATAAATAAAAACATGATTAATTTGGGTTTAGCACCAGTATCAGTACTTGCACTAACATTTTATTTAACATCTCATTGCAGAATATATTTCATCAGCTAAGTTGCTAAACTTACATTTCAAAACAAAATCTTCGGTGTGTAATTTTGGACACAGGACCACAGATACTCAGATGCAGCCTTCATTTTTGGGTTTTTGTGGGCCGCTTTGGTCTGCTTCATGAGAAGGAGCCCACGAAGTGGGACTGGGATTCTTTCTTCTCTAAAATAACAAAACAAAAATTCCCACAAACCATTAAACTTTCTGTAAAAATTTGTTCCAATATTTTGGTGAGATGACCTTTAAACGATGTTTGGGAACTTTGGGACCAGGAGGAAAGGGTCTCTGGGAGACGTCTGGGTTTCCCTCCTAAACCTGTTGCTTCTGTGACCAGACCTCATATCAGCAGGTATAAATGCATGGTTCATTCATCAGTTCCTTAAGATTGAATAGGACAAACATTCATTTTATTTTGAAGTAAAAAGTGAAATAATAAACCCCTTTCTGCTTTTACCTGACAGTTTTAGATATTTTTCCCAACTGAAACACAGAGGGTGGACTTCAGTGACTCAACATTTTAGTGTATCAAGAAATTCCTCCTTTTTTTTTCTTTCTGTCTGGTGTCACAAGTGATGACTATGAGTGGCTCCCCGGCCAAAGACCTACTTTATCAGGCAGCCAATTTAACAAGACAGCTCCTTTCATGCTTCTTGGCTTCACCAGTGGTAATAGATTTCCTCAATGAGCGTCTCTCTTTCTCCAGGTTTCACACTTCTCTTTCTGGGCTCTGCTCCAGATCAGATCTTTTTGCCACTTTGATTTCTTTAGGTAAGTGATCCATCGCTCACGGCCTGACCAGCATTTGCTGAAATTTGGCCTTACTTTGGCTCTCTATGCCTGATATTGTACACTTTAATGCAAAGTGAAGTAGCACATTTAAGTAGCCTGTCTCTCAGAGCTCGTACGCTTCCAACCCAAGCATCAGTGCCCCGTTTCAAAGCCTCTCCTACCTTTTCCTTAAATACAATCTTTAATATGCTCAGCTGTAATGAATTGTGTTGAATCTAACCAACACTTGATTAAGTAGACAATTAATTTGAGCTTAAACTTGGACCCAAACCCAAACTTAATACACTTTTAAGTTTTGCATTCTTTTAGATGATGCACTTTTTTTCTTCAGCAAAATGGGACTAGATTAATGTAATTTGATTTTATGTGCATATTAAGCCAAGCAGTAGAACCGCTGCAGGTCAGCTCAGTTGACTGGCTTCACTGACTGCACCTGTGAAGGTGTGGACTGAAAGTGTGACCTGAGGCAGCTCAGGATTCTGGGTGTTTGGCAGGCAGGTTTGCATGTTTGATGGATGGTTTGAATAACAAAAGTCTCAAACCAAAACTCTCAATTTTGTGTTAAACCCCCATTTCATGTGGCGGCCCACCAGTTTTTCAATAAACAGAACAGATCACTACTGTCATTGTGGCAACATAAAACAGAGTTTTATTATAAAATTGTGCCAAAATTTGATTATATTTTGCAGTTATTTCAGGAAGTTTCTATTCTTTTTAAACAATACAATTTTTTGACAGTTTAAAAAATATGTACGGATTATCTAAATCATCATCATAGTTGGACTGAATTCATTAATTTTTTTCCAGTACAGAGTAACATTTGAAAAAAATGGGTCAGTTTTTTCTTACCTCTTCAAACATCTGTTTTTCTATACTTCTTAGCACAAAACCACAGCAATCGTCACTGCCAAATGCACTGCACTTAACAGCAAAACCAATAAACTGATTAACCAATATTTTTCAGTATGACCTCAGTTCCCTTGTTCCCTTTTTATGTCTACTGCACATTATAATTAGGAACGACCACAGTTTAAGCAAATGTGAATCTCCTCTCTCATGTTTATGATTTAATCTTTTTCCAAGCCATATGCAGTTGGCCATCTTGCTTTTTCTGTCTTCTCTTTTTTTGTCTCTGTACATGGCTTGAAACAAAGACATTTTTGATATGATATAAGGTTTTTTTTTAAATTATTTTTTGGTTCTTTTTGATTTATGCACAATACACACATATTGTCATTTCTCTATAAAGTCTATCCATACAGTATTTCACAGCTAAATCTCCTTTTCTTATTCTGGTAATGATCKGCTGAATGCTGGTTTTAATTAGCAAAACTTTCTTTGTTCTAAGAGTTATCGCAAGCCTGGAGTTGAAATGGATGTGTGTTCCAGGGCAGATGCATTTGAATTCATTTTGATTGCACACAGGGCCTTAAGTCTCAGTATTCAGGACACTCGTGTGATCTTTCACAGAGAAGATTTTCTGGCCAGTACTAAGGTAGTGCTACATAATGAGATATATTAGGATTACGGTTGATATTTAAAAGGAAGCGCAAATCAAAAGGCTTTGCCACCTCTGGGTGGAGGGTAATTGAACTTGCTGCCTTTGTTCTGTAGCTCCATGGGGACTGTGAGACAAAGCCACACTAATCATGCTAGTATAATTGATACTGAGACTTCTTTCTGTTTTACTGGTCATGCCATGGGCAGTGCTGAACCTTTAACCATGGCATAATGTGTAACTGCTTTTGAATCACACACAGACACACACACACACACACACACACTGATTCAGTGTGTGTTGAATAATGTTATCTAATTAGATGAGAATAATGAAATTTGTGAACTTAGTTCTCAGAGTCAAACTCCAAACAGCTGTTTGGAGAACTGATTGTGCAGTGATGGGGTGAATAATAACAGAGCTTCCTGTTTGCTGACTCACATTTCTGAATCTAATTTACAATTTATATTCTACTCAATATACTATATTTTCATATGTGAATTATACAGTTGTTTTTCAAAAAAAGGGTTTAAAGTGAAATATATACAGTATATTTRGATTTTTTGTTAGCTAGAAAAGTTGAAAAGTTTTCTTGTGATAACAAAAAGTTGTCAAATCCATGATTTGAAAAAGAGCTTTTTATCGATTTAGCAACGTAACCGTGGCTTGACCTTCATGTTCCAAAATGACGGTAATGCTAACCYGTTAAATGTTTTACACAAAAAATTATTTTTAATCACAGCAAAGCCAGGTTTGTTTTCTTGAGAAAATGTGTAATTATCTAAAGAACAAAAAAGACCCTTTATAGGATAATGTTGTTTTACTATCTCAACACAACAGAATAGATAACTCATAATGTCAAGGAAAATCTCATCAAAAATCATTGTTATAGGCACAGTCTGTCTCATTCAAAGTGGACTTGTTTAGGGGATACTTAGCCTGGTTAATCCTCCACAGTTCCGCTCAATTCTAGTTTCCCGTCACTGCTTCATCTGGGATTTCTCCCATAGACTAAGATTTCTCCGGTAGAATTTTAATCGGGCCAATCAGTGAACAGGAGGASGGCTTGTGAACCAACACATCATTGGATTGCATAATCTTTGCCTCTCACACAGTACTTGCATTAAAAAAAAGTAACATTTCTCTCTAGACATCCATAAGAAAAGGTTTCCTGACTTTCCAAATGATCTAATTTGACAACATCTAAAATTAACTAAAAGTTAATTGCAATTCCTTTTAAAATTTGGAAAAGTGATCATTTTTTAATAGAAATCCATACTTTTGTGATGAAGCTATTCTGCAAAAACTTAGAAAACAAAACAGGATTTGCAAAAATGTTTCCTAATTCAT
This sequence comes from Austrofundulus limnaeus, assembly GCF_001266775.1. NCBI lineage: Eukaryota > Metazoa > Chordata > Actinopteri > Cyprinodontiformes > Rivulidae > Austrofundulus > Austrofundulus limnaeus. The sequence goes on along the minus strand of NW_013952407.1, from coordinate 1,463,457 downwards.
AAAAAATACACAAAAACTTAAGGATTTAAGAACTTKCAGAAAACCATTCTTTTGATTTAAAAAAAAAAGGACAACAGACTTAAATAACCAGTGATTGTACAGTGTCTGTGAAACTYCCTCAGAACCTTTACCAGAACAAAAACTTGTAAACACATGTTCTGCAGACATAATTCTGTGGATCATGTACAGAACATGATGCGTCCAACTTCAGTGTGTTAATGAACAGATATTTGTCAGTGTAACAGTCATCAGTGTGAGCATCTCCTTTGATGCCTCATCAAGCAGAAAGCCCTTAAAATGTTTGAAGTGTCTGCCTGCGTAATAATGATTTATAATTCTCTTGAACTAATGTAAAATTTGCTGGTAAAATTTTTGTGAAATAAAAATAAATTGTGCCCGGAGGGTAAGACCACAATTCAAAAGAAGATCACCCAYGAGCAGCAAATGATTTAACAAGCCACCAGCTCCACTCGGGCARGAAGAGGAGCAGAATGGAGAATTTCAAAGTGCATCTAATTAACATCAGTTTATTACTATGTCAATCTTTTCAGCTAATGTGTGAATGAGGGGAGGGTTTAAACATGTAGAACTGCTATGCATGAATTTCATGGAATAACACTTAAGTTGTTAGGGTAATATGAAGTATTAACCAAACCATTGCACAAAGAAACATCCTGTTTCATGTGTCTATTTTGTTAAATGAAAACGTAAAACCATCAAGCTTTTATTTTTGGCTTTGTTAGAAAAGTCATTAAATATAGAAAACAACTTCCCAGACTGTTCCATCACCATTATTCCTCAAGGAATGAGCCGCTGAATATTTAATTTTACTTCCATCTTTTTGATTGCATAGTAATTTTTAGAAGCCACAAAGTTGACAATCTTGGTGTAAAAAACATATATATATAGTATTTTTTT
>NW_013952407.1:1459693-1461626 GCF_001266775.1 Austrofundulus limnaeus | reverse complement strand
AATGAAACAATATTTTGTTTCATTGTTTTCTTTATTTTTTTCATTACCAGCATTTTATCTACAGAAACAAACAAAAACAGGGAGCTGCAGTAACAATTCACAGGTTTATTCTAATGATTGGGCTTAACATATTGGCATTTTTTTCCTTCTCCATCTTCCATTTTGACTTGTTTTCTTTTGAAATATACTGAGACAACTTTTAATAAATTTCCAGAAAATCTGCCAAATTGTTGATCAAAACCAACATAAAATTTTTGTTGTTGATTTAAGGAAACTTTGTAGCTTCCTGTACCGTAGTTTYAAGCTGTTCACAGGATTCTGTTTTTCTGGACGGACATCTCTGATGATGATGCTGAAATCATGAGCTGCTTGCCTTGTTAGGGTTTTGTAGACCCAAGGGCTCCACGGTCCACTGAGTGAGCTACATACATCACTCCCTTTTTTTGTTCACCTTCATATTTTTTTCTTTCATCTTTTTTTGTGTTTTCTTGACTTTTAATCTTCTTAAAGGAGGGTGGGGGTATTTTGCAAAATCAACTTTTTTGAGCTTTGTATCTGTGAGGTTTAGATGAGTGAGCCCAGGAAATAGGGAGAACTTTGGAGGTCAAAAATACAAACAGGTTTTATTTATAACTGGAAGAACTCAGAGAGTGCAAACCTCCACCAAGACCAATGTCCCCCATCCTGTAAGAGTTAATGCGCAAAAGCAGAGACGGAAACACATTTGCCGAATAAGTTCTGACYTAGCYAACATTTAAGCAYGCAGAATGCACAGGATTTCTTCTCGGTGGGGTCCAATGTGAAAAAGAAACAAAAGTCAGACTCGTCACCTGACGTTATTCACCGTCAAACTGGTGTGGGATTAAGCTCCTAAGTTTTCATCAGTCACATTTCACCATGTAAAACGTCGGTTTTATCCCCTTGTATGAGTTTGTAATGGTTTGACTCTCTTTATAAAGTGCTTCCTGGCTCCCCCGTCTTCAAACTTTGAGGCCCGGCAGCTCTCTGTTTACAAGCCTAGTAGCAAGAAACTGTTTTGATTGGTTGTTTCGGAAATGTGGTGTGTTTGAGGAAATGGGAGAAATTGGTTTCATGGTGCAGTCACGCACTTCCTGGTCACAAAACGTTCTCTAAATGCGCACCAAATGTGTAAAAATACGCACATTATGGCAAAAAAAATTTCATCATTATATCTGGTTTTAACATTACTTTTATAAAGTTTGAAGTCCATGCTGTCCAATCCAGCTCACAGTTTTTTACAGAATCCCTGTGAAAGCATCACATTTTTGCCGATCTCAGAGTGTTAAAAGAAAAAAAATTCCTGTATCCGCATCGTGATCCGGAACATCACCAAAATCTAAAGGTGTGTTCCTTGGCTCAGTACCCACATGTGGTAAAAATGTCATGACAATCCATCCACAAGTTTTTGAGTAATGTTGTCCACAGACAGACAGACAGACAGACATACTCGACCGAAAATATTACCTCGCCCTTGACGGAGGTAACAAAGTGCTGACGGGGCAACAATGCTGATTACATTTAGACTAAATTACAAATTTTAAAAAAATGACTGAAGTACTGTAATGAAGTAAATGTACTTAATTACCATACACCTGCTATTGAAATGAAGCTCCTCCCTGGAGCTCAGGCTGCAGCCGAGCTCCTGCCTCACAGAGCACCCCGCCCCCGAAACATAGTTGTGATAATGTGCTGAAGTCAAGTGAGAGTCYCTGCTGTACATGTTGTTCTGTGGGTGGAGATGGCCCTACCTGTAATTGGTGGAGGTCTTGGTGTGGGCGTAGTTGACTCTAATCGTGATAGGCGGAGTTGGTGTGTGGGAGGAGTCAGCCCAAATTGTTATTGGCAGAGATGGTGTGTGGGCAGAGTTTTCCCTAACCGTGGTTGATCGGATTGACTTGTTTTATGCGGGAAG
>NW_013952407.1:1453456-1459341 GCF_001266775.1 Austrofundulus limnaeus | reverse complement strand
CCTCATGGCTTTGTTTACAAGTTATAGTACATTTGCAAAAAAGCACAATGTGAATGCAAACCGCACCAAACGACAAAAAAAAAAAAAAAGTCCATTTTTGGTCCGGACCAAACAATTGGACCAACGGACTTTCCTGGTCTGAATACACCCTAAGAAACTCCTACTTAGTGACTGTAGAGAGGTTCCAAAAGAGACAGAGGAAAATTTCAAGGCATTTCGTTAGATTATAATACAAAGGAAAATTAACTTTTGATATATACAGAATTTTCATAAAAACTGAAGGTATTCATTGCAGTATAGAATTGAACTATGTGCCTGGAAAGTACTTAATACTCTTGATTTAAAGTTGTTGCTTTAGATCATCTATCACTGTAGCTTTTCTATGTTGACAACACAAATGTTGATAAGCTGCAGCTTATAGATCTGAAAGTCCTACAAGATCTCAGCTATGCCATCCTTCACCACCTTTGGAAGTGTTTTACCTTTTGATCTCAGCAGGTCTAACCAATATWCATTTATATAGCAGTCAGATCTGTTGGTTAAGATTTTTTTGGCATTCAAAACTTACTTGAAAGTAAACATCTCAYTAGTGCCCAGCATCTGTTCTTGTGCTTTGTAACATTTTAATATACAGTATAGCAAGAAGGGTGAGATATTCCGATTAAAAAAAAAACTTTTGTGAGGAGTTCTCAATTTGCACCACTTGTTCAAGTTATCTTTACGTCACTGGTAGCGTAATTTTTATCTATATTTTCTCATATTTACTGCATATTACACACAAAATAAAAGCCTATTTGCATTTAAAAAATTCAACCAGAATCTAATTCTGTAAGCAAACATCGACATGGAGAAATATTTCTTTTTAAAATCATAAGTGCACTTAAACATTCCACACAAAAATCTGACATTATAAATGTGATATTATGAGACATCTGCAAAAATACAAGCCTAAGAACCTACGCAAATTATATTCATTGAATTACAAAAATTACAGATSTAGCCCAGAACCTCTGAAAACGTGATGATGAATCTCTTTTTTTTTTTTCAACTTCTGGCTGATAAATCATCAGACTGCACTGGCAAAGTATCGGGCTTGTGAAAAATGCATGAATTACTAATTAATGAGGCATTCTCGCAACATTTACATATTCATAAAGGTGCGTAATTCACATATGCATGAGAGAACTCGGCGATAGCTTTGAGAGAATAACACATATTCTGGTGAGAAAAAAAAGCCTTTATTTTGTTAAATTCTTCAAAAAGCTGAGAGCAAAGATGCTTTTAAAGAAAACATTACGCATTTATGCTTCCCCCACAGAAATTCAGTCAAATGCTTAGGGAGACGAATGCACTGAGGAGGTGCAACGATGTGAAACAGTATGCAAAATTACATTTTCTGAAATATTGTCCCGAGTGGATTTTCAAAAGTTCATTTAGCAACCCCAGTGTTCCTAACAACTGTGCTCAGAAAATCTGATAGATTTGTACAAAGACAAATTTATTTTCAGTGTCATCTCAATTTAAGAAATTCAGCAAATGCTGAACAAAATGATCCATAACATCTGTGTTCAAGCACTTAAAAACAAACGGATCTGCTCACAATTTCAGAGGTTATATTATGCATTTGAAATGTTGAAGCGAAGACTTTACCATTTGAACATTTAGACGATTTGTCTCTAGTTTCAATTTGTTATAGAAATACATTTTGATGCTATAAATAAATACATTTACCACAAGCTGCTTCATTTGCTTTTTCACCATTGTTTAAGTCAACCCATAGCTGCTGGGTGATGTCATTCTCTTGGAGAAAAACAGTTTCAGTGAAGCAGGTCCAAGATGGTTTGGCCGATGTTGAAGCTTGTCCCTTGCTAAGAGGGCCTCTCCATTGTTTCAGCCATCCCACAAAGGCTTTGTGAAGGCCGTCCTGAATATGGGTCAAAAAACACAAATAACATTCAGATGGTTCCTGGGCTTTGCTCCCAACTATGCACCAAAGAATGACAAGTCCAACAAAACCATGTTGAGTTTTTCACCCTATTCAATTGTCTTTCCAAATTAACTCCAAGCTGGGCTTTTTCAGGAAGGCCAGAGTTGTGTCATGCCTACTCGGATGTAGACCAACTCCAGCTGCATGCTTGGCCTGCTGAAAACACCACGCAGAGTCTGATTCACCCCTCCACACTGGTGCAAAAAATGGCTTTTGGATGCATTGTATATGGTATCTATAAAGAGCACACAATGAATCAAAAATAACAAAACGAAACAATGAGTCTCTTTGGCCAAAAGAACACATTTATTATTCAGTGAATTTCTTTTTCCTTCACTGAAATATTTTAGCTGAGGATAAAAAGTACTCAATCATTTATTTTCTGTACCCGCTTTGTCTTCATCAGGGTTCACAGGGGGCTGGAGACTATCCCAGCAGTCAATGGACAAAACACATTGGACAGGTCCTTAAACAAGACCAACACAGACACATGGGACAAACTTTGAAAACACACTCGCACATGAAATTCACTTGGAGTTACTAATAACCAGAGTTGTAAAGTAACTACAGTAAGTACTTTTGCTACTGTACTTAAGTAGAATTTTTGGGTATCTGTACTTTACTTGAGTAATTATTTTTCAGCCTACTTTTTACTTCTACTCCTTACATTTTCACACAATTATCTGTAATTTTTACTTCTTGTCTTTTTTAAAAATGTAAGAAGTAGAAAGTTGTTAGTTTTATTTCATTTTTGCTTGTTTTCATTCCAGCTTGTTATTGTAAAAAATAAATACTATCCATATAAATTGTGCCTCCTAGATAGAGTGAATTTAATTGTGGTTGAATGAGAAGTATAAATATATAAAACTCTGATACTGTACTAGTTTGTACATAAACAAATCATGTCACACTCCAGCAGGACATAATTATTAAAATAAAAGGACTGTTCTTAAGAAGTATTTGTATTTCATGAGTTATATTATTGCATTTGGCCGCAGCTCTCAGATAGATTTTCCATCCATCCATCCATCCATCCATCCATTTTCTGTACACGCTTCTTCCTTTTCAGGGTCGCGTGGGTCACTGGTGCCCATATCCAGCAGTCACAGTGCGAGGGGCGGGGTACACCCTGGACAGGTCGCAAGTCCATCACAGGGCCCAGATAGATTTTCATTTTGGGGAAAAAGTCTGTGCACCCTTGATAGATAAACTGAAACAGACTAGTGCATCCTAAAATTAACATATTTTTTTTATTTTAATACGACAGTTTCTGCATTTCTTGTGGAGGTCACCTCCTAATAAATGTCCTTACAGAAACTCTAAGTGCTCACTTTAAATCGATACTTTTACTTTTAATACTTAAGTACAAAATATCAGATACTTTAAGAGTTTTACTCAAGTAATATTCCTAAAGCAGACTTTAACTTTTACCAAAATAATTTTTTGGTACAATACTTGTACTTTTACTTAAGTATCACTTTGTGGTACTTTACAACACTGCTAATAAGTTGTTTTTTTTTTTACTCCGGTCAGCCTGCCACGCCCATCGTCACCTGATCCTTGCTCCCCTGTCACAGCTGTAGCTTCTTCTCTTGTTAGTCCCAGRTTATGGATTCACATCAGTGGAGCATTATTGGCTTCAGTACCATAATCTGGTGGTTTTCTCTTTGTGCTCTTTGTGATTCCTTTGGAAGTTTGTGCTGCCTTGACGATTTTTCGTCTTTTCGTCTCCATTTGTCTAAATTTGCTACTGACAGTGGCAATTGTTTGCATCTACCAAAAAAAAGCCACAATTTATTAGTTGCTATTTCTCAAGTGTMTTATCTGACAGTGTCAATTTACTGCAACTTAAAATAGTAAGAAAAAAATGTTTGCAAGTTTTAATTTACTTAGAGAAGAGCAACAAAACTGAATTTGATATGTGATTTAATAAACCTGCTAAATGTAATAAAAATGCTTTAAAAAAGCAAATAAGCAGTTTTGAAAGTGGTCTCCCCGATCAAACAAAGAAAAACAAAAGTTTTATTCAACGGTACTCCACATGCAACAAACCTGAAAATAAGGATGGCCTTTTAAGATCCCAAAGTTTGAGTTTAACCTTGCTGGACTTTTGGAAGGCACTTTTGAGCATCAGGCYCAGCGTTTTGGCAGCTGCACAGGGAGCCTGGTGGGTTAGCCCTTCTCTGCGAGCTGCTACTCAACACTAATCTATTTTAAACCATCTGTGAAATTAGCAAGATTTCCTAAGTCCTTCACCTCTAAGGATTAAAACACTGCTAGGAGTGTGGGTGTTCTCATATCATGTGTGATGACTCCTGAGATCTGTTGCATTTTGTTTTCTTTCACCTGAGCTCGAAATTGCTAGAGTAGCAAAACATTTGAAACATCTGGATGATTTTGTTCTGAACATGCTTGGACAGAAAATGATAAAATATTGTTTGAACTTTTGTGTAATTAAAGAACTGGACCTGTAGTACTTACACATTCTAAGCAGCCAAACCGCAGTTGTTTCACAGAGAGGGGTACCCAGACCTGCAGCGCCTCTGCCAAACTCTGTACAATGAAGTCATGAGTCAACTTTAATGYGAAAATCAGATAAATAGCAGCTGTTCATGGGGAAACGGCGCTGCCTGACAGATTCAGCGGGTGCAACGACTGTAGCATCGAGCAGGTCCAAATGTGTAAAATATCGTTTCAGAGCAGCTCTCTCTGCTCCCCTATGTTTCCCATGTTTAGTCATCAGAGTTGTGAAAAGGCAGTCCTGCCGCGACACAACAGCATCACCATATTTCTTATTTTTTGTTCTTCACACATTCGCACCTTCACACAGCAATAACATTRCAACTAAAGAGGCCTCCTACAGACAGCAGGGTGTTAAACCAAAGCTCACCAGGCTTCTATCTATAGCTCAGTCTGCTATATAGAAAATCAACAACCAAATTGAAAAGCCAAAATGACTGTTTGAAAAAGGTGAAATTTTTATCTAGTCAGTTTGGTTTAAATGTTGTGCTTTTGCATGGACAATAATATAAATGTCCAAAGCATGGAAGTTTTAAACCTAACTTTAGCTGGCATGGATTTATGAGGAAAAAGGTGTGAGTCTAGTTTTCCACCCACTGCAGGAAAGAAGTATCATATAACTTTGACAGACATTGTTGTTAAACTGTATTTGTTCTGGCTCTCTGGAAAGCAGAAGGTAGTTAAATATAAATTATGAAGATAGTTAAATAAAAGAGAGAAAAAGAATCCAGCATTGAGGTGTTCTTAAAAAATTCAGTATTTATTTATTTATTTATTTATTTATTTATTTATTTATTTATTTATTTATTTATTTATGTTTGGAAGTTTATGTTCTGGATTACAAATAAAATTGTGGGCTGATTTAAAAACATACTAATCCCATGCATACTAATTACTTACTAATATATATACCGTATATGTGTGTCAGTTCAAACCTTTCATACCTTGGTCCTAAACCTAAACCCCCACCCACCAAAAATGGCATTCCACCATAAGGACCACTGGTCTTGACAAAGTGGGTGTGTACATCAGAAATAGTCCTAAAAAAGTAACACATACAAGGACACACACATGCAAGTTGTTTTTTCTATCCCTGTGGGGACCTTGCATTGACATCCAGTCATTTTCCTGTCATTTCTATATCCCAACTCTGACTCTATACCCTAAACCTAACCATCCGAACCTAAATCTAACCTAAACTCAATTCACATCTTGGTCCTAAACCTAACCCCTGATCCAAAATCAGTATCCCAGCATTGGGTCCCAATGAGGCTGTGTTTTCTGAAAAATGCTCCCCACGATGTAGCAATAACATGTACACACACACACACACACACACACACACACACACACACACACACACACACACACACACACA
>NW_013952407.1:1437074-1453446 GCF_001266775.1 Austrofundulus limnaeus | reverse complement strand
TATCTTATCTTATCTTATCTTATCTTATCTTATCTTATCTTATCTTATCTTATCTTATCTTATGCACAACAGCAGTCTTTTCCTATTGACAAAAAGCAGAAAGCATTTTGACAGTTTGCACGTCTGATGATTTACAAAAGATTTTTAAAACTATTTCACAGTATGCACAAACTCCACTAAATACCTTCTAACAGTTAAACAATTTCTAGTTTTTCTTTTCTTTTCTAGAATCAGATTTTTTATTGCTCCTTTAACATACAAATATATTTTTTACAATTCATTAATTTTTTTCTAACAAGTTTTTTGAGTAAAACAAACTGAATCAATGAACATAGTCAGTGCTATTAAAGTATTGATAAGTGTAAAAAGAAACCATGTTATATGTCTGAATCCACCTGTATATCTAGGCCGTTAAGCTCTTGAAATGGAGATGTACAGCACATTACAGCTCTCACTTGGGACCCTGTCAACACCCATGCTCCTCACTGTCTGTTTCAGAATCTATGAAGAACAGGGAGGTGTGTAAGTGGGGGTTAGGGGTGTCAGAATCACCTCCCTTCCTTCGTGTTTCAATTTGCTTCTCGAAGGGTTTTAAAAATAAACTGTAAAAAGTTTTTTTTTTAATTTTACAATCAGAATGACTGAGCCTTCAATAGATTAAAATACAAAAAGGGCAAAAGAGAAACAGTTGTTTTGCTGCCATTGTAGTTCAATGGGATATTTAATAAGAACACCTTTCAAACAGTTCCTTGGATTTGATCTGTATGGATTTGGGGATTTGTAAAAAAACGATGAAATACCTCAAAACTCTTGAAGATAACTTCTGATTCTGACATACCTTTCATCTGAAGACAGGATTAGCAATAATTCACAAGAGTATTTACATCTTCTTATTTTAATAAAAAATAATGTTGACACTATGTTCGATCCATAGTCCTGGATAAATTACTTTGACACATTTTCTGTTGGAGGAGTTCAGTCATATCACCAGGATAGACTCCAGCTGTTGCTGTAGGAACTGAGAGTTAGCACTTTGTCTGCTCCCCACAGAGCTGCACACCGAATGCCTGCGAGCAGAAATCACCTTTTGTGATTCATTTAAAATAGAAGCGATCTTGAGCTTGCTGGCAAACTTGGTCGTGTGCAGACACTGACACACACACTAAAGCTGACACTAGACAGTGGGATACACCTGTCACTGTGCACACAGTCCATTGGGTGTACACAGTACTGCAGCCTAACCAGGAGGAAAATTACTCAGTGGAAGCATTTCTGCTGAATACTCTGCTTAAGAATCACCCCTTCTCTCGCTACACTAAAACAATCAGCGGTTCACTGAGCACACACCGCTGCTTTCCTACTGCTCACTCACTGCTTCAGTTTCTTCARGTGGCAGACACAGGCATTGATCAACGGAGATGCGATGGTGTTTGGATTTGTCTGTAACTAATGGTAATCAGACAAATGGATCAATAAGGTTTTCGAGCAGACTTTGATGCTCCAGACTGCTGTGTTTGAATGAAGGTCCTCATATTACCACCCACTCAACTGAAGCACATTATTCCTGCTTGTCTGCTCTGAGGATTAGAATTGGGAGTACAAACACACTGGAGAGAGCTTCAGGTCACCAACAAAGGGCCCTTGTCTTCATTAAGTCTCCGACCTTTRATCATAACTTCCTTTTTGGATTTGAGTTTATTTTATGGCATAAAAGTCAAAGGATAAACCACAAGTAAGAAAAACCTATTTGTTTGGCTGTAAATGGTTTTAGTGCAATAATCACAGATTCTGTTTATTTTCGACTGAGTCTATAATGGTACATTATCTGTGCGGTTTACTGGGTTCTGTTTAGGATGAAATGCAACAAATCCAGACACTCTGTGAAGTCAGGCCATCCAGTAGGAATTGCCAATGATGACTTCTGTTTCCACTAATTCCTTCCACTGTACAACAAGCCCTTTTGGACAACTGCCATTCCAATATGTCTATATTACGTAGACAGAGGCTTGAAAGCAGGGTTGTGCAACTCTTTGACACGCCTTACACACTCCACCCTAAATCCCTCCACTTTCTTCGGTGCTACCTCAGGGCTCCTCCTGAAATCCCTGGAATCCTGGATAAACTGCAGGCTACTGTGTACATAAATACAGTGCCTGGCATTGACGAGACATCTGTCCACCCCTCCGTTTTAATCTAGTTTTAGAATCACAAAGAATCTCAACTTTAAATGAAACTCAAAAAGACATGGAAAAAGGCTTTGGTAGGATTGTCTTTATAGTAGTTGATTTAAGATGGTGGAACCCATTTGGACAAGCAGTTAGCTTTTTGTCTGAATAATATGAAAGTTTAAACTGAGGTCATTAAAAGATTCCAGATTCAACGTGTTTATTGTCATGTACACAGATGAAAACTGAGCAAAGAGCAGTGTGTTTCTGCATTATTGTCTTCACATCCAAACCAAATATACAGAAAATAAAAAACCTTGGACACTTTCTGCAGTGGTGCGAGTGGTTCTAAAGAACATTAGACATGGGATAATCACAAAGGCAACCTCATTCATGTGGTGTGAACTGTGCTGAGGAAGAGAGAAATATAGGCYTTTAAGTCTGTGAGGCAAATAAAAGATTTAAAACTTTGTGCAGAGGGCTGGAAAAACTTTTGTATTTATTATTATTTGTTTGCGGAAAAATAATTGTGATAGCATGGCGGCGCAAGAAGGAAGAAGATTACAGGTTCGCCACCTATCCATTCAATGTGGCTGTAGATATGTCACCAGCTCCCCCATAACCCGGAAAATAAAAAGTAAGTAAAGAAATTAAATAGATGGAAATAATATTTATTCCAGCTTGGCACTGCATAAAGTACAATACTACCATCTAAACTTTTTCAAAATTCCAACAAGGCAGTTTTTTAAATGAATAATCATATGAGACTCAACAGATAAAACTGCCATCAATTTGTATGATTTGATTGTCCACGCAGTGGCTCAGTTTCCCGTTTTTCTTAATGATCTGCAATTCTGTCTTGATTATTGAACCCCAGCTTGTAGGGCTGCACAACAAAACAGGGTCCATTCTGTTGTTCAATAGAACGACGCCAGTCTGGACAGCCAACTTTGTTAGACACACAAGTGTGCTCAGATTTTCAAAGATGCCCAGATATCAGTGGTGGGCAGCGCTAATCCAAAAATTAACTTTTAAAAATTCTAAAGCGCTCATGATAATATTTAAGTCTGCATCTTCAAAAGCACTTATGCCATAGAAAAACTAGTAGAAGCTAATTTTAAAGCGTGAGTTCGATTTGACACTTCCTCGCTGGCAACAATTCATGTACAATATATGCACAATACTGCCAACTAGCAGTGTTTGAACTCTTTTACAACTTAATTCTACAATCCCCAATTGCTGGGGATGTGAGTTCCTGAAACATCCCTTTTAGTTCCCGGTGTAAAAATTTAAATGTTGTTGAGGATTGCTAGTTCAGCTGCTTCTTTGTCTTTTTCTTTTGTTTGTTGTAATTTTTTCATTAAAAAAGCATAAATAAAGTAATTTTAAATCTGTTTATTGGAAAACTGAAGCAATGCATTCTGGGTATATGACAGTTTGATTTGTGACGGGAAATGAAAGCACGCAGTACAGGAAACTACCTTCCCTTCAAAATAAGAGCTTGGATTTTAAAGTTTTCCAAGTAGTTGCTCCAGTTGACCACTAGATGTCTGTCTTCACCAGCATTACATCTTTAAATCATTTCTGTGTCTCTAACCCCGTTGCTTCGACCAAATACGTCAAGTGCTGAGCTCCAGCGTTTAAACTTTTTTTTTAAAAAAAGGAGCTCCGATTGTAAAGTAAAATAAATCAATACATACAAAATTTTAGTATGGATTACAAATGTTAACTGTTTTTTCTATTGCCTTCCTGCTACATACGCAGACACAAAGCATTGTGGGAAATTAGAACCCTGACCGAAAGCAACAGTCAGCAAAGATGAATACCTTTCCAATAAGTGTGTTTATCTGGGAGGGGTGCTGTTGGATAGATCACGTGTGTTGTGATTCATACCTTCCACTGTTCAAGATCATGATGACTGGTAGATAATTAGCTGTTAGCGGTACTGCATTTTAATTTTGGAAAGCGCAAATCAGCTTATGAATTATAAATATTAGTAAGACCACTAAAGCGCAAATGAAATATTTAGGTCGGCAATTAGCGGATTTGTGCTTTAGTGAGCTGGTGCCCACCACTGCCAGATATCATGGATGATAAGCAAGAAAAAAAGCATGTTAGTAAAAGATTGAACAACACAGGACTGCCAACAACATTAGGATTTTCTAAAATAAATTTATGTGATTATTGGGAAAAACATTGTATTTAGGGAATTGAGTAAAAAGGAACAAACAAAAATATTTTGCTGCCATAAAGTAAGAGGGACAAAACCGTTCATTGTGCTCTCTTGAGGAATGCTTGGACTCTCCTCCACCCCGAAAAACAAAAAGCTCCTTTTTCGCATTAGCCATGGGCTGAATGCTTTGCTTTGCCACCCCTGCCCAAAGAAAACACGCGCCTGTTTCTCGCTGCTTGTACACAGTGGAGTCTGTTATTGCAGATCCTTCTCCCTGAGAGCGTGCCCACTGCTGAGGTTGACGACCAAGCACAACCAGTGCAAAGACAAAACAGTTTGCACAACGTTAGCAGAGAAAACACAGTTAATGCAGCGAGGGAGAGGAAACTAAGTCAACATCACACTGGAGGATGTGTTCTCCCTCCACTGATATTTTTCCTTCAGAGGYTTGGGGTATAATGGGGATATGTGTAACTGTTTTTCCTCATTCCTGAYAGCTCCAAACAGGTGCAGCATTATGATGCTAAGATGTGAAAAAAACTGTGTAGCACCCTATTTAGAGTATTTGATCAAAATGTGTCTTCATTTATTAGGATTATTTACCATCATGTGCAGCTCAAAAGTCAAYTTTCAGATAATTCTTTATCTTGTATTTTTATTTGTGAAAGTTGTGACACATTTGTCCCCAGGCTACTTTATAAACCTCCTCAGGTGACTAATTCTAAATAGACCCTCAGGTGTGATTTTTGCAGGTTCCAGCCGTTCATGTGGCACTGCTCATATGGAGCCGTTTAATTATCGCTACTTAAACTGTGGAGGTGTCAGAATACAAAAGCAAATTGCGCAAATGCATGCCCTTATTGTGCAATTTGCAGCATTAATGAATGTGTTTGTCTAATTTCCTAGCTCTCTGGCAGAGACGACACGAGCAGGCATATGTTTCTTTTGGAAGACACTCAGTTGGTAGAGTAGATCCTTCAGTCTTGCCAAAATRGAGGCTTTTCTTTCACATTACAGACGTACATTCTGGTTGTTTGCAAACCATCAGTGTGAACGCTACCTCTTACTYTTTTTGCGCACCATTAAGTTTCGACAGAACCGTGATGGTTCTGTTCAAACTGCACGTGATTTAGTTTAACGTCAGCAATGAGTTGCYTTTCATAACTAATTAAACGGGTCCTGTCTTAACCATAGAGCCCACTAAACGGAAGTATTTGTATCYCAGTGTCATTATATTAAATAGCAAAAGGCTAACGAGTCAGGTCACTGCCGTCTTTTATCTGCAGTCTTGCTCGTGCACGTCTTCATCAGCTAACAGTCTTCTTAAGTGGAGGATGCAAATGTTGGACTGAGGCTTCCTGGGTGAGTGCCAAGCCTGTCTCACTAGGCTGTTAATGCCCCCCACATAATCTTACAAGCAGACTAACACAGCGCTCCTCAACAAACACAAGGGAAAGAAATGGAGGCACGGTCTCAACAGAGGCACAGGCGTGCACGCAGCACCACACTTAAAACACACACATTATCATTTTCCTACTCTATTATTCTCTTATTATCATGCTAACAGTTCTAGTCAAGCTCCGCTAATTGGGGGGGGGGGTTTAGATATTCTCTTTAACAATGTCTTTTTTTATCCAGTTCTTTAATAAGCCTCACACTGAGAAAATCAGTTGAGCTGGGGAAACAACAAAAGCATCTGAGAATACACAAATTAGTGCTATTATCTTGATGTAATTYCCATGCAGCCCTGTGTTTATTTAAATTCTCTGAATTGATGTAAAATATTTACCATAATAGTGTAGTTTAGGATTTCTTTTGTTTCTTTAAATTGGCACCAAACAGAATTAGATCTCGGAATTAATAGAATAGAAAGCATACTATGCTTGTTCCTTTTTATAGCAACAATCCAAAGAGTTATAAGTCAGTTTATTATTTAAACAATATACTAAATTCACATTTTACACACATACAGTTCATTGCATAAGTATTTGTGAACATCGACTCATTTATAAAAACCTGTTTAACAGTGACATAGACCTATTAGTTTGATGATAAGTGATGCAACAGGACTATGACCCTGACCCCGATTCCTTTTAAGCTAAATAAATGAAAGGAGAATCTGAAAACCTTTTATTGGAAATACTGAATTAGGAACAGGTGTTTGAATTTGAGGAGAATGATTTGATGAAAGCTTTTTGAGTTTCTGACATTAGAACTAATCCTTTTTAAAAACTACTAAGAAATTGTGACTCATTTGTGACTCATTGTATGCAGTATTTGGAGTGTGTTTGCTGACTAATTTTACACTGGGATCTCTTTTGGTAAAAACCTGAAGCAAAAGTGATAAATATTACTCAAGAAAGAAAATAATTTAAAAAAATTATTTAGAGCATAATACAGTATGTGGTGACACATGAGCTCGCTTTGTGTTCTGGTTTCTATGCATAAAATAGGAGATATATATTTCTGTCAAAAAGTTTAAAAAAATCCACCCTAAAATGTATTATGAAGGAACAAATAAGCTTATTCTGCACTTTAGCACAGTTTGGACTGTATGGTTTAAAACCCATTTTAGTTTTTTTTTTTTTTATTTTTTTTTTATGGTGGATTAGTGACAGAGTTTAAAACAATGTGAGAGACATATGTTCTTAATTACATTAATACTGTGGTCCTGGATTTACATGAACATTTGTGTAGTATTTTCTCATTCTCGTGTTCTACCTCATCTGTAACTGTGTCTTCGAATCTGCCTCTAAAAGTATTTATCTTTTAATTGTTGGTTAATGTTAAGAGTAATTATTTTTCCCTTTTAAATCTTGGGATCTATTAGCATTGAACTTCTTAATGCCCCCCACTGTTCCTCCACCTCATTAAAGACATGTGAGAAAGCCTCTGCGACTTTGAAGTGTGCAGTGGACAACAATAAACTGGCCTTTTTTTTGCTTTTAATCTCAGTTTTCCCTTTTAAACAGCAGAGATAGACACACGCTGTGTTTATGTATCCTTGCGGACACAAGGTTAAAGGTAGGATGTCCAGGCACAGATAATGCGTGTGTAGTGAGGTTAGAGTTTAAGGCCAGGTCACAAACAGGAAGAGAACAAGGGGTCAAAGGCAGATAAACAGAACCAGATCCAAGTGATCATTAAAGGTTTCAAAAACAAGTGTGGTACAATGTTAGTTCTGCTGACAATGATGCACAAAGTTTTTTTTTTCATTTCTCAGATCTCAAATTCCACATCAGTGCTGCATTCAGTAAGAAATAACAATGTCATGACATTGTGGCTATTAAAAGGCGTTTAATGATGTTTAACATTTAAATTAAAATGTTCTGGATAAAACATGCCCCATTTTTTTTTCATCTGTGAAGCTGTGCTTTCTCCTGTCTGTTTATGAAGATAAAGTTCACCCTGACCTTTCAGCCTGGATTTATCCTCTTGATGTGTGTATATCAGTGTGCATGAGGTCCTGCACACAATCACCTCAGGGTGTATGTGTATTGCATGCTGCAAGACAGTCATAAGAGTTTGTATCTTAAAATCTTTTAAAAAATACCCAAACTTTCATTTTTACATTGTGAGGTTGCAAGGCTTCAGACAGAATTGTGAATTTAGTTTTAAAAAAATCACTTAAAGATACTGTATGTTCAAGTTGAATGCGACAGAACTGAAACAAATTAGAAAAATGTGATCCGCGTTTTTATTTTTATTGTTAAAGAGCTATAAACTCGGACAAACTAGTTATCAGTTAATTTATATGCTGAGTTAAAAAATCTGGAGCTGTGTTTCCAAATTTCAACTAAATCAGTTAATCCAATCCTGGGATTGAATTAATGCCAAGATGATTTCAGAGATGAAGGGAGGGACTGAAGGAAAACAAAGATGCTGAGTGAAAAACACACAAAGCCTTGAGCTCTAATTTTTGATAAGCCTCTAACACTTCAATCTGCTATCTTAAAACAAGTGACATTGTAATCCTGCGGGACAAAGACTAAATCTCTCCCCCTCTCTTTTAAGCATGACGAGAAACGGATAAAAAAAGAGAGGTGGCGATTCAAAAAAAAAACTTAATTGAATTCCATGCTGCCTTGCTCCAAAAGCAACTACCGTAAACCTTTGTGCCCGCACACTTCTGAAAGATTCAGACTTTCATTCAAAAAGCCCTTGAAAGTGCACACATATTGTGCCAGCAGCAGTCTCCGGTTGCAGTCCTTGTGGTTTTATTGTTCGAGCTGTTTACAATGTTCACCGTGTGATCACTCACATCATCAATATGAGGCCTAACTATGAGGCTCTCGCTCGCCTTTCTCCCTGAAGCTAAACAGAAGGACTTTGATAGCAGTAGGGTCTCCAATAAAGTTTAGTGCTTTCCATGCTAACAGCACAGTGACTCCATCCCTCAACACTGCTCATCTTGTAGCTAAAAGTCTGTTACATACAGACTGGAAGCTTGTGTAGAGAACTAATTAAGTCAGAGCTGTTATATATTAAGATGGCCTGGGCACGTTTAAGAGGCAGTGGTAATGGAACAAGAGTGGCAGGAAATACTTCACTAATTTGGCCCTGACTCTCTTATCTGCTCGCCTTGACACTTCATCGCCACTCTGGATATTTGGAGGAACTCGGTCAAAGAGAGAGAGAGAAAAAAGGACATGCTCTGTTTTAAATAACTTGTTGGATAAACAATGTTCCACAAGGTAAAACTTGGGTGGTATCCCTGCTGTAGAGTCAGGGGAGGCTGATGGGCAGCAGAGCAGATGGTCTGAACACGAGATTCTTTTAGTTAATTGTGGATGTGCTCTTTTTTTTTTAATCCTACAAGATCCGAGGCGCATTTTGTCAGGGGAAAAGCTGGATAACTGGGCTCTGTAAGAAAAGGAACTTTGCTTGTACCTCTGTTCAAGTGTTTGAAAGTGCATTCCAATACACACTCAAATCTCCGAGCTCTTTTTAAACTATGCATCAAGAGGAATTTTCAGGTATCATTTGCTTGTAAATTTGTGATAAAATCAAGAGTCTCTTAACATGAGACTTTTAAGGGCTGTGCCCTGATGCTCATTGAACATAAGTAAAGGGTTCTCCATGAGTATTTCCAGTTCCTCAGAAGTGTACTTCTTTTAGGAGTGTTTTTCGCACAAAGTACAACACTTTGAGCTTGTCTTTAGTCGACTGCAATATGAAATATTTTTCTAGGAGACTTTTTATTAAGTAAAAAGTTACTGACTTCAACAGTGTGTTTAAAATGATGACCTTCTATTTGAAGAGACAACTGATGCCCTGATAGCAAATCTGGTTTTAAAGTAAACAGCTTTTTCAGCTACAGTTTCCAAGCTAGCAGTTTTTTTTTCTGACTCAGAATATCACAAGACCTAACTGCTTTTACTGTGTATAACGCAAAAAAAAAAAACTTCTTTACAAAATATAACATTAACTCATTAAAAAAACAAAAGGTTCAAACTCCTCTGTAAATGCTGGAACAGCAAGATGCTCAGTGAGACACTTTGACATTGTTGCTGTAAGAACGTTTTGCTGCAAATCAATGTTTAATGAAAGTAGAGAACAAGGAGAGTTGACTGTTAGAAGAACAAGCGCAGGAGAAGGAGGTGAACAGAGAAAGATGTGCCTGACACCAAACGCACCCAGTGGGATAACATTAGCTTCATGACAAGGTAGCCAAGTTCCCAGCCTTGACCAGTGCAAGTGACCAACCACAGTTTGAACACATCCAGCTACACTCACTGCTTGGGTGGTCCTTCATAGCATCTCTGTGTTCTGTGCCATAGTGCATACAAATAAACAAGGCTAGCATGCAAGTACCTGGCATATTTTTTTTTTTTTTGTTTTCAGCAGGTTAAGTAAAGCGGAAAAAAATGCTGAAACAGTGCCAGACATACTGCATGATGACAATGCAACTTTCAGCAAGTTTTCTATTGTGAGAATGACCCTCACCCTTCAGGGATGGACGGATTTCAGAGTTATTTCACAATATCTGTAACGTCCTCCACCTTCAGGGTCTCCTCCATGTGCAGGACTTGCCCCTCACACACACACATTTGTTCATTTAGATATTAATTATTCACTAACATATTTTACAACACCTTTGATTACAACCAGCTGACATTTGATGAGAATGAGGAGTGACATTAGCTGCGTTTCCATTGCAAATGTGCGCAAAACTTTGTCAATATTCTGTTAATGTCAAAAAACACAGTTTTGCAACTGCAGTGTTTCCATGAAGTAAGAAATGCTGTTAAAGTCACGCGTGAATACGTTTGTTCTCGTGATAAGTCATTACAAACATGGCGGCAATGGATGTAAACACATAGCATGTTGCTACAGCGACACTAGCGCTCATCATCAGAGGAGACGTCGGCGTCTTTTATCGAGGCTTTCCAGCGACAAGCCCCTACTTGGGGAACGGCTACGTATGCTGTGTTTTTGGGAAATTGTAGTCGGTGAGTTTATTACTTAATTTTACTACTTCTGTGATATTACTACTACTTCTACTTCCTGTTATCTTCTTTGTTGTCATCTTTTTCGCCAGTAGAAACAGATGGTTGTTGATCACATGACTCCCGTAATGCGAAAAAATTGTTTCCATTGCAGTTTTGCGAAAAACACCAATTTCGATACGGCCGAAAAACCACCTCTTTCTAGCGCTAAAACATTTTGTCGAAAAATGTGTTTTTTTCGAAATCACGTGTTTCCATTGGGCAAATTTATTTTCGAAATTCTAATTTGCGCATTTTCATGGTCAATGGAAACGCAGCTACTGTGACACAAAATTAGAAATACAAAATGCAGGAAAAGAAAAGAAAAAAGAAAAATATGTATCTTATGATGGCATCAGTACTCTATGAGAGCCCAGAATGGATGGACTGACCTGGATCTGCTGCTGGAGGAGGTTGATTTTGTGCTGCTGCTGCAAAAGCTGCTGCTGTTGTCTTGCAATCTGGTTTAAAAAAACAAAGGCAAAGAGAAACATTAAGACTATTTTACATATTAGAATTCATGCTAAACTGAAGCAAGTTTGTGTAAAACATTATTGCCATATTGATATGAACCACAGTTTTGAGGGGAAAAAAGCTGATTTCGACAGTGATGAACCATTAGCTGTTCTTTCTGAACACCATGTGACTTGTGCAGAAATAAGAACTTGTGGCAGAGCAGACTAAATGATTCACAGGACAATGTATGTGGTTTTGATGGAGATCTCTGGTACCGGCGGCGTGTGACTGACAGAGGTCCCCGCTGCCCCTGAGTGACGCCCAGCCTCACCGCAATTTTTCCTCAACCCGCCTCTGCCTCCTTCGACATGCTCACTTCATTGAGCATGACAACCGAGTTTTAAGTGTCATTTAATTTTCAATTTTAAATATAATTACAAAGTGTTCACTGTAAGATATCTGCCGTCTGCAAATGTGTCAAGATTAATTTGTGCTGGCTTCCTCACGAGTGTCAACAGTTAATTACTGTGTTGTATCTTGATGGCTTGGTGACATTCTGGCTCTCAGCGGGCTTCCCCCCCTCCCTCTCCTCCGACTCCCCCACCACCCCAATTTTAATAATATTCTTCCATTTTAAAATAAGATCAAATTTCTTATATCGCTGCGCAATCATGCTGATATGTCCACAAAATCTTAAGAGTAGTGTGTGTAGTTTGCAAATGAACATCATTGATTGAGAAAGAAATCAATACTCTTAATGTATTATTAGTGTACTATGACCAAATGTATCATTCCAAGGAATATGGTCTATTTCTTCTTTTACAACAGGAAGGTCTGAGAGTGGGCTGTGAAAACTCTGAGTGAACTCCTTGCTGATAATTGACTCATAGCCATTAGAGTGGCTGTTGATAATAAAAGTGTCGCCCGTGTGGATAGTTTGCGTCCTTATTTCTTCCCAGACATTAACACACTTCATGGCCTGTGCTAATTTGCTGATTTGTACAATATGGCTCATTGGCCTGATTTGTGCTGCAAATCTAATGTCTAGCTTGTTATAATAGGAGCCAATTTATAAGATATAGAAGACTTCACATGTTTAATATAATGTTTAATTCACACATTGGCTCACATTTGTTGGTACAAGTCATAATAGCGTTTTTCCTACCACGCAGCATAAACGCGGCTGAGCGAGCATGACTGAAATATCTGAGGCAACACAGAGTGTAGAGATCTCTTAAATATATTATTATTAGAGCTCTGAGATTTTATTAGCATACCTCAGGCATGAAATACAACAGCTGAGTGACAACTCGCTACAAATGGATTTAATAGCGTTTATTATTGAGAGGAGAAAGGTAATAAAGTGAAGAAAAAAAAGGAGGAACAGTAATACGGAGGATAAAACAGTGAGGGAAGACGGTGAATGGTTACCTGCTCCTGCTGTTGTCGGGCCAACTCCATTTGCTGCCTCTGTTTTTCCATCTGTGAAGCTGCAAGCTTCTTCTGCTCATCATGGGCAGCCAGAAGCTGTTCGCGCAGGCTGATCAGCTGGGTGATCATTGTGGAGAGCTGGTGTTCCTTTTCTGCCAGGCCCTCTGGAGTACCTGATGTTTGATAGAAGAAATCAAAGTCAGAGGTGAAAAGAATGAACACGGCCATAAAAAAACAACATATGAGTTCTGAATGCCCAACAGAAAAAAAGTAAAAGGATTTCATTGTGTCTATGATTTACTAACCAGGCTTTTTGGACGAAAGCTGCAGAAGGGTCTTGAGTTTGTATGCAGCTAAAATTAGAAAAGTGACCATGCTGTACACACCAATCATCACATTGTGCCATTGTAGTGTACACAATATTTAATACAAAGAAAAGCACACGGGAAGAAACCAACTGCGGAGAATTCACTGGAAAGTGTTAAGGTCACACACAGCCTGGAGTTGACGATTTTTGCTGTAGCTGGTGTTCACAGCTTTCAGAGGAAGAAAGAGACGGGATTGTTTCCGGCACACAGACAAAGAGCTGCAGGGAGCTGTCAAACTGAGGTGGCAGCTTGTGTCAGACTTCCAGGGGTTATTATCGAGAAGGTGTTAAGAGTCACTGTTTTCACTGGGCTCTAAGCTGTACGGGTTATAGATATGGCAATCACAACATCAACACACTGGACGTTTTTTGCAGAATAGATCAAATTGAGATGACAAAATATTTTTTTTTTTACCAAAAAAAAAGAGAGATGACAAAATAAAGATTCTTGTGCACCAGGTAGTACATGTGCTTTAAAGTCAGTATGGCAAACATCCAGAGAAATTCTGGTCAACACACTCAGATCTTTGCATGTGCAAAGAAAAGTAACGAGGGGCCAATGGGCTTTTTTTTTAACTCTACAGCCTCATAACCACTGTGTGTGTGACAGAGAGAGCAGCTCTGCTGCACTGTTCTCTCCCTCTCTCTCTCTCTACGCCTAATCAATGCTAAGTGATCCTACCATTGACTTACACAGCCAACATAATTGCCCATGAGAGGCTAGACAGTAACTCAATCTCTTCCTACTGCACTCCGGTGTGACAAGCTGATCCTGGGGAACACAGAAAAACTGATAAGGACACTGATGGAACAGACAGTCGGACAGAAGGAGAAAGATAATAGCACTGAGATCCAGATAATAGTATGGTAAAGCATGGCCCGGGGCCAGCGGAAACTGAATTCTTTCCTGGGTGTCTTCCTCTCGTTTCTGTCCACATCTGTCTTGAGTTTCTCCGAGAGCTCCCAGGGGCCCTCTTTACTCAAACTATTTTAATTTGACTAAACACCTGATTTATTCTATCTCTCCGATGAGGAAAGCCGTTTGTCTTAATAAGGCTTGTCAACCTCCAGAGCCCATTCAGGGCAATTTACTGGCAGGATTGTCTGAACTTCAGTTTGCCCTGCGCTGCCTGCTGCAATAGAAGAGAGCTGTAATTCTCCATTTATCCTTCTAACAACAAAAAGAACCTAAAAAGCATCTATTCATTCGGCCTGTGGGCAGTCTCCAAGGCCTGAATTGACTTCTTATTCACCCGATTACACTTGTTGTGAATGGCTTATCTGTAAAATTGATACAATCAGCACCAATTTTATTAACCTTTGGCTGTTTCTATGATGGAGCTGCCTTTTACAGGTAACCAACCAGAGACTGTGGGTGATGTCACAATAAATCACAGCTATCAATACTGCTGCTGGAAGGAGGGAACAGGCCCATGCACTAAAAAAAAGACAGTGGAAGAGGTAAAAAGGCAGGAGGAAAAGAACGAGCCAGGTCAGAAGGGACTGTGAGGTGAAAAAACAAAACCGGACTTCCATTCTGTTTACATATTTCTGAAATCATGCACTTGTTTACAACATTACATTACAACAAAAAGGTTACAAAATGATACATATATAAGAAAAGTAGAGTTCTGTGCACTGTGGGCAGGAATTTTCAGGGTGATGTGTGTGAACGGCCTGATGGGCTATCCTCAGAGCAGGGTGCCTCATCCTGCCCAGGCACCACAAGAATACTAACAGAGGGCTCATTGTTTTAATGTTCAACAGAACTGTGGGAAGTCCAAAGGATCCTCTTCAATTTGAGCCATTTTCTCTCAGTCAAAACCTTTTGTCAACTTTTTTTAATTGTTTATTTCATTATTTTCTATTGATCTAAAACTATTTTGTAACACAAGACTTCAAAAGTAGTTCAGAGAAGTGAAGGCTGAAGATGATACTTTTATCAAACAATGAGGAAGTATTTCACCTTGGAGACTGCGCACTGCTGAGCAGAAAATCAGGCGCATGTTTTTTTTTATTACTTTTTTTATTTATTTTTTGGCTGGTTAGTGTTAAAATCTCTTTCTTCCGGCTTTGAATTATGGATCAGCTTTAAAATGCAGATAAAACTTTTATTGGGTGGTACAGAAGAGAGGAGTCGTGGTCTGTGTCTGACCAGCCCGCTGACAAAAGAGGCTGTTTCCTGCATATTGCATGGCTTTTAACAGCAGTGAGGCTGGGGTCTGCCTGTTAACATGTCTCCTCACATTGCACTTCCGACGGCAGACAGACAGCTCGGAGGTGCCATGGCACTACATAAACCCCAGAAGCCTGGACAGACCTAACAAGTTGTGACATCCCCCTGTTAGACAACTGAGGCCCGTTAGGACAATACCAGCCCAACGCAGGAAGAACTGCCCGGAAGCAAGTGATCAAACTGCACAAACTTATTTTTTTGTTGTTTTCCTAGGCCAACTTCAAACATTTTTGATTGACTCCTAGAAGGAGGAGACGGCAAAACTGTGTTGCACAGTTTTCAGCCCATTTATCTTTCACCTTTTGAGATTCCTGCCTCTTCTAAACGACACAAAGTAGGGCAGAAAACATCAACGAGTGACTAAATAAATGATAAGAGAAAAACAAGCAGAGCCATGGTTGCTCAGGGATGGACTGGGGTATTTGAGCCTTGGGGTCTTCGGATAAAAGGCACTTTGTAGGGGTGAGATTTGTTTTGTCCAATACTCACATCTCCCTCTCTCTTGGCTCTCTCCTCACTGCTCTAATCAAGCAGTCTCTAATTTGGGTTCCAAGTCCAGTACCGGGGAAAAAAGGAGGAGGCTTGTTACTTTGAAGAGTCCCGAGTGAATAACACAGATAAAAGATTCAGGCACAAAAAAAAAAGAAAAGAAGAAAAGCGAGGGAGGGTGAAAAGGGGGAAAATCACAAGGCGCCCTATTCTCTCGCCTTCCTTTTGGTTAGGACAGCTGAGCCATTATGACCAGGTCTGAATTGAGTTTTTTAGCACCAGAGGACTGGAATTTCTTTGTCTCTCTATCAGTCAGCTATTGTGGATCCTTCCATATGCTGCAAACCCATCTTTAGTAAATCAGGACTTTTCTAAATGCTGCAATTGTACCAAGCTGTATCTGCACACACTGCACATAGCTTGAATGCCATGCATGCTGAGGGTCTCTGTCTTTACTCTCCCCCAAAATGTGTAAGAACATAGACATGTGTGTCCACAAATGTGTGTGTGTGTGTGTGTGTGTGTGTGTGTGTGTGTGTGTGTGTGTGTGTGTGTGTGTGTGTGTGT
>NW_013952407.1:1430929-1437064 GCF_001266775.1 Austrofundulus limnaeus | reverse complement strand
GTGTGTGTGTGTGTGTGGAGCAGCCTGCTTCAGTCAAAAAAAGTACATGGGTTTGAATGGATGCATGTGTGTGAACTCTGCAGTCACCTGATCCCTTGTGCATTATTTCTGTGGAAAACGAACAGCAATTGTCACAGCAAGCTGCATTTATTGCTACCTTCTTTAGTGTTTAAAAAAAAATTAGTATGCAAACAAACTCTAAACTCACAAAATAATACTGCAATTAAATAATGCAACATAGACCAATAGTTTTAACAAAATGTTTCTTTTTTATTATTCTTTTTTGTTATCACAGCAGTATATTTTAGGCCAAAAATGTTGAGAATCTACATTGACAGGAAGCCTAAAAAGACACGTGTTTTCACTAGTCGTGCAGCAGTTATACAAGGACATATGTGTTTCCTGTAATATGGTGTTAATATATCTCCATGTCCTTACAACCAAGACAATATGAGCAACAGCTGTTTTACCTGGCCTGCTGCCTCTGCCATGATACAAAAGCTGTTAATCTTGCCAATAAAACCTCATTAAACGTGCAGAAGCAGTGAGTCACCGGCATGTCAGCTACTGCCGGCACGTTCTCTGTCTCTACCTATGTGTGATGTATAAACCCATGAGCTTGTTCATGATGATAATCTGTCAATCTGTTAAACCATTAAATCAGACATGAAGATGTTATAGGTTTCCTACTAATGTGTCACCTGCTCGGCAATAGTTTGAGATAGGCATGTGAAGAGGCAATTAATAAAATCATACTTCTGCTACTGGGATTCTACTGGTCATGGTTAATGCTAACAGATATTAATGTATTTTGATGATAGAGGAAACCTCACTCTTCAGTATAATTATGCTAATGTAATAGCTCGAGCACTTAACTGTCTATCCATGACACCGCACAAGGCACTTTATCGAGGCTCGACCTGAACACCTTCCTTCTGTGAAGAATAAAAGTGGCCCTTTAATCTATAAAAAGGGAAACTCAACACAAACTTTTCCTCTCTTTCGTTAGTTTAAAACATTCTTAGATTCTATAACGGAGTGACACGCCAGTTATCAGCTTGGGAGACTGTTTACTGCAAGGTAACATAACTAGATTGAATTTAAAAGACAAAGACATTTCTTTTATTTTTTTATTATTATTCACTGCTTTTATGCTCTGACCTTTGTGTTTTGTATATATAGGTGGAATCCAAAGTTTTCAATGTCTTACTGAAATAAAAGCTCGATTAATGGAAAGGTTCACTCTCTGTAAACTGTTGAAGTAAATTAAGAGTTAGATGTTATCTCAATCTTTTCAAAGAAAATTTATTCATGGTTCTACACAACTGATAAATTCATTAAAATGACCTTGTTTTGTGGTTGGTGCTAAGGAGATTAAGCTGTAGACTTTCAGACCATTGTGTTGAATAAGTATGTCATCAATACTTGTGTTCTGTTTGAGTTTAATCCAAATTACAACACCAAAAAAGGAGAAATSACAGGAAATAACAGCACCTGACACACACACACACACATGCATTCACTCCAGTCTGCAGGCATCTACACCAACTCCTGCATGGTTGGCAGGCTCTTTTTACAAATTATTTGACCTAACCACAGATCATAGCTGCTTGGATTACACCTCAATCTCTAATCTTGACATGTAACATGAGTAGCTTTTGTTAGGAAGGTGGTCTTGAATATCATGGAGATGCTATGATCACAAGGAGCAGAGCAGCTTGGCTTGCAGAACAAGAGGAAAGGGCATTGCAAGTGTGCAGAATTGGAAATATTGGTTGGTTCATAACACCTTGATAAACATGCATAAATAAAATGTTTCTTTTATAAATAATTAAGCATTATTTGAATTATGACACCATAGCTTAACCTTCAAAAATAAGAAAACTAAAAGCAGAACGCTGTACATACAAATAGTGACGTACACTCAAAAAACAGTTTGTTGGATTTCCTTAACCAATGTTTGTCAACAATTGTCACTCAACTGAGTGAAGTGTAACACAACTTTCAAATTTATTTTTAAAGAAAATGTGAAAGTTTATTTACACTTACTCATTGCAGTTTAGTGGAAATTGTTGACAAAACTTGGTTAAGTAAATCCAACAATCATTTTTTTAACATAGAACTGTACAGTATTTCTCTGTTAAAAATACAACACGATTATGTAATATATGTCACAAGAACAAAATAAAGTGTAAAATATGTGGTCTGTTTGATAATTAGTTTTAACATTTGTTGAAACTTTGAACTAAGAAGGCAAGAATTCTGTA
Organism: Austrofundulus limnaeus; assembly: GCF_001266775.1. NCBI lineage: Eukaryota > Metazoa > Chordata > Actinopteri > Cyprinodontiformes > Rivulidae > Austrofundulus > Austrofundulus limnaeus. The sequence goes on along the minus strand of NW_013952407.1, from coordinate 1,434,797 downwards.
ACCTTATGTTACCAAAACATAATGAAACAAGTGTCAACAACCAAAACGACTCAGGACGAAGGGATGCGTCAGCAACTCATGTGACCTTAAAGGCCCTATTATTGTTGTTGTTATAACAATGATTTAGAAGCCTCTAACTCCCAACTATCAGTCGTAACTGGAAAGGTTTTTTGGACAAGAAGTAAAACGTCTTCAAGAATCAAGAGAATAAGTCCTGTTGCCTTCTACTGAACTACTTAGGGTAGCCATCCATCCATCCAACCATCCATATCTGTCATCCTCTTTCATATGGGCACACCAAGGCCTCTTTAGTAGAACAACCAATGGCAACCTAATTAAATTCAATTGCAATTTTACAGAATTACACCCCTTTTGCACACATACACAAACATACATGAGCACAGGCAATGCCCCCTTTTTTACTTCTACTGCCACAAGCTAAAATCCTCAATTCATTAGAGGAGAAAAACACACAGTCCAACACTCACATGCATTCATCTGGCAAATGTGGCCTGAGGAATAATGATTTACTGTGGCTCATATTTCACCTGAATGCACAGGGCAAACAGTTGACTGAAGTGTTGTAGAGAAATGCTAACTGAGGCATTTTTTGACTGGAGCAACCGGACAGGCACTGTTTTGTGCTATTTGTGTGAATGTGTTTTTTTTATACGTTTGAGTAGATATAAAGTGTGTAATACACAGTACGCAGTCAGGACACAAACCATTTCGAGTCTACTATATATTATTGTGTCGCAMGAAAATGTACTTAGCTGTGTATCTGCATGCAAAACATCACTTCACACAGCTCATTAAGTTCAATTTTAAAGCGAATGAAAACGTTTTGAAGCAAACCCAATGCGTCTCAACAATACGGGCTCTGTGTTCAGACAGTGGACTCTTTTCTGTCTGCGCAGGAGTGCGGCCAGAGCAGGTAGGGCCAGCATCAAATCAGTCTCAGCTACCACCCTGCCCTGCCCTCTGTTCTCCTCCTAAAGAGCTTCCACTTATCTGCCCGCTACAGGACTGTCTGTGCGCAGCCGACCACTGTCATGTAGAAACCATTCTCAAATTGATTGTGACAGCGCGGGGAGTCCGGATTTTTCTGCTTCAGAATTCTAGCTGCCATTTCAATGCTTACAGTGTTAAGCTTTTTTTTTTCTTTCTCACTCGGTTTTTTTTTTTCCAGCAGATTCCTTCAAAATGAATACAGCTTGTGTTCCAATTTAGTAACTACATATTTCCCTCCAGTTTGTGTAAATGCTTGAACAGAATGCATGTTTTTTGCCCCCAATGGGAGGGTGGTAAACTGGCACTCAGCAGGGAAACTTAAACAGCTCTGTTGAGTATGAACCGCAATGATGGTGCACAGTGCAAGCATGCAACAGAGGGGGTACTTATCTTCTATTGGACACTGTGCACTAGATTCATATACATTTTCCATAGTATATATGTATTACTTTTAAAATAATATATTACCAAGCAGTATGTGATGGAAGTCTGAGCATCCACGTCTGATGTCTTTTTGGCCTACTTCTTTCCCCTGCACTCCCTCCACCTAGCCTTTTATTATCTACCACTTTGTGTGGCTTGGAGCCCTTCCAGTTGGCCTGCCTTTCTTCTTCTGTGGTTTTGTTCAGGAGATTTCATCGTTCCTGCAGATTGACAGCTAAGCTCAGGTATGAAAACAAACAGTTAGCTCAGGAATTGACGGGTGAAAAGAAATCCGCAGCTAATGCTCCCTCACAAACTTTTCTTTTTGCCTGCTCATACTGATACTAAGCCTTTAAAGCGAGTTAGAAAAGGCAGATGGAGATTTGAAATCATTAACCTCTGATAATACAATCCAACATGTTTGACTTAAGCGCGTTGCCTCTACAAGACCTTTGTGCTTGTTTCTCCTGACTCTATACGTCTAAACCATTATGCAGCCTAACACCCACACTCCAATAAGCTATAATTACAGATGTGTCGTCTGCAGGAGCTAAAAGGCTGGGTTGGCAGACCTTGAAAAGCAAATCTTTGATGCTGTTGATACGATTGTTTTGCTTTGTTTGTTTACTGTACTTTTGTGTTCACTTCAACAGGATAAAGCATTCGAGGCATGTTTGAACACAACCTTGGTAAAAGAATGTCTTGTTTCATAGGTAAACCCTCAGGTCAAGTTCTATCACACCGATCGATTTTCATTTTAGATTTGTTTTCTAAGAAAAGCTAAATAAAATAAATTTACTTTCACACCAGTCGCATTCCAACACTTGCTTTTGCAACAAAATTACTTGTCTTTCAAGGTTTTCATGAAACAATGTCCAACGGAAGCGTAAAGGTGCCTGGTATAATTGGCTGAGGAATCAGTCAGCGATCTGCGTAGAATTATGCAAGGCCACTCAGCCACTATACTGTAGTCTTTATCTGCATGTCAGCCTTTATTTTCTGCTATCTTTCATCCATTTGAAACCTACAGGCATGTTTGCCTTTTGTACTCGTTTTAACCTAACAATTAATGGAACCTCTAATTCATCACAACACTTTAGATCTTAATCATAAGGTGTTTTCTGCCTGCTACCTTTGTTTGTGTTTTAATTAGGCAGACCTTGTGCATCTCCAACCCTGGGCTTCTTTTTAATTGCCCATATTTACATCAGGCCGACATCAAACGCAGAGAGAGAGACATTTGTAAGGGTTGAGCACAAAGCAGCCCTTTGAAATGTCTACAGTCATATGAAATGGCATGCTAATTAAAAATCTAAGGCTGCCTCAGTGATAGGAGAAGCGTTTATATTTGTAACTGTGGCGTATAGACCATCTCCATAACTCATCAGCACACAGAAGCCATAGTGTTTATTATCAGGCTCCCTATACCTGTTTACGGACCACCAAGTAACCTTCCCGTTTCTCCATTTGTCAGAAAGCAGGAAAGTCCTAACTGTAATTTAACACCAACTTTCAAAAGGCTAAATCATCTTAAATATTTTTACACTGTGCACTTTGCCATGTGCATGGTTTGTCAGTGTAGATCAGACACAATGAATCTAGTTTATCTAGAATTGATTTGTTCTTTAGTTCATTAAGGTTATTGCCAATGAATATACCTATGAGAGCATCCAGCAGCTGTTTATTCTTCCCTCTGCAAGTGCAGAAATGACAATTCATTTTTACTTTAGTTCCACCCATAAACAATAAAGCAAAATATACAAAAAGCATGTTTTCTTTTTAGATTTACGGACTTTATGAACTTTAAATTAGATGATGTAAAGCTTATTTACAGTTTCTAGATTTTAGTTTGGGAGTCTAAGGTTTACATGTGTGGGGTTCAGAAAACATGTAAACAAGCCCTGTGATGGACTGGTGAACTGTCCAAGGTGTATCCCTCCCCTTACACATTGACTGACTGCTGGATTTGGTGATCCCTGTGATCCTGAAAGGAAGAATTGTGTAAGGATGGATGGATGGATGGATGGATGGATGGATGGATTCAAAAACACACTTATTGATTCACTGATGAAGTAATTCTTGTAAACCTTTAAGTCCCCTTCAGAATACTGTCTCAAAGGATCCAAAGTGGACACCTTACAAAAATGAATGAAAAATTTTGGTACTAAGTATTTTACATTTTTAAAACAAGTTAGGTGCAAAAGCATTTAATGATCATGTTGTTAAATAAAATAAAATGAGCTGGGGTTGTATAAGCCATTATGTGAAAAATGTTTTTGTGAGATTGATACTCCCTGTACAAGTTGTAAATGAGCATAAAGTTGAAATATTCATTTTTAAAAAGGGGCATTATTAATGATATAGTTTCCAAAAATCCAAACACACACACACACACACACACACACACACACACACACACACACACACACACACA
>NW_013952407.1:1428070-1430878 GCF_001266775.1 Austrofundulus limnaeus | reverse complement strand
CACACACACACACACACACACACACACACACACACACACACACACAGAGAGAGCGAGAGAGAGAGAGAGAGAGAGAGAAAATGCTCACACAAAAAGCTATCCTATTGAGATTTACTGAATGTGAGTGCAGGAGCCAGTGACAGCCTGGTGCGATCAGTCAGCTGATTTGGAGCTTTCCTGCACTCTATAAACACGCCTGCTTTCAGTAACAGTCAGTGCTAAGAACTGAGCAAAAGCCCTGCCCATCTTCAGCCCACCTTCACCCGGTCATAAACAGAACACTTTGGGGGAGTGCTGGGTTGCTTTGCTGCGGTGTGCTCACTACGCCGCTCTGGGCGTTCACCATCAAGAGTTAAGACATTCCACTTAAACGCGGGTTCACCGAGGAGACGACTGCGTGCGTCTCCACACCGTCTCCTCTCCTATCAGCGTGTCGTCAACCCTGCTCGGCTCAGCCGCGCACTGTTTACATCAAACACACTTTGGGTTCAACAATTGCCGAAGCGGCATAAAAGCTCTGCGTGTGCCAGAGCGGAGGAAGAGGGACGAGCACGGAAAGTCTCCGAAATTTGAAGAAAAAGAGCTTAATGAAGGAGTTGGACATTCAACAAAGATGAGAAACAGTGAAACAAGCAGCTGAATGTTATGTTTCAGTGTAGAAGACATTTTCTGATAATACAGTACATGCTGGATGTTATATAAGTCTGATAGGAATGAGGAAAGTTTTAAGATGGCTCAAAGACTTGTTTTGTGCTAAATCTAGTTCTGATGATGCAGTCCTTGTAATCCTACCTTTTACTTCTGCCAGCAGCTCACTGGTGTTGAGCCTCTCCATCTTCTCTTTCCAGTCTTTAGAAAGTAATTTTTCCATGCATGAAGATTCTAAAAAAAAACATTTGAAACCATTTATTAGTATTTTATTTATTTTTTATCTGTTTATATAAGGTAGCTTCACTTTGAATAATTCTGTGGATGCCATAAATGTATTCAGTCAGGGCATCAGATGAAAGGAAGGTATTTTATTTGATGGCGAACATTAAAAGACACTGTGCCTGACTGTTGAGAGATGAAACCAAGGATGGAGTAAGGAGGGAAGAAGGCTTTGTGGTGATAGCTTAAGGGCAGCGGCACACATTAAGTGAGAGGAAAGGACTAAGGACTGGGTACGTCCAAACCTTCACACAGCTGCCAATGATGAAAACAATTAACATTTGTCCAGCAGACAATGAATCAGAGGAGGAATGGCTGCAATCTGCCATGCTGTCGCTGGTGTAGCTGATAAAGAACACACTGGGCTGGCTGACCCAGGCCTCCACCATCTCTGCATTGTACCGGGTTCAGCTTGTTCCCATCAAATACCAGCAGCACATGCATGGCTCCAACCATTCCACCTTGAGTCACTCCTTCCACAGTCTGTCTCCAGTCTGGACCAGAGTCTCACTAAGCATCTTCAGCTAATTGGGGATCTTTATAAACATCAAGAAAAAACAAAACTCAAACTTTTTTTTTAATCATAAGAAAATATATTTTTTGGAGTGGAGCGCTTGTCTCGCTGTAAAGTGTTTCTGAGTTAACGGCAAACAAAATGTTTCTAATTGACACAAAACATTAAAGACACACAGAAAGTTAAAGAAGGAGCCCATCACATGCAGCGTTCTGGCCTCTTCCAGTTTCCATTATCATTCCTGACATCAAACACAGAGGAGATTTATACAGTCGAGGATGTATACAAGTGTTGTTTCCTTTTATCCGTTTGTTACATCTCTTGCCCGCTTCCACAAAGCAAACACCACTGTTCCCTCCGACAAACACACTGACTTCAGAGAAACTGGGAGTAACAGAGGGGGGTCAGTAGTTCTCGTGGCCTTGTTTAGAGATGGCTTTTTGGGAGATCAAGCAGAGTCACCATTTTTGTTTGATTGTCCACTTCCTCCAGTGTGATGGGGGTCGACGGGACATCTTCAGCTTAGGGTCATTATAACATTACTTCTGCTTTATTGACTTTCCAATTCCCAACTCACAGTTTGTCCCCTTGACCCCGAGGGAGGGAGGGAGAAAAGGCAATGTCTTCTATGTGTGTGGGTGTGTGTTGGTGAGTGTTAACTCCCTGCGTGGCACAAAGATCACAGATCTTAAAACAGGGGTTAAGGGCAGAGGGAGTAGCAGAGATCAGCTCTTCTTCCCTGCATTTCACCCCTGGGTGAGATGGTTTCCTCTTCCAGAACAACAAAATCCCTCTTTTTTTTTTGTAGACAAAGCAGCAACACTGTTTGATAAGTTTCGCTTAAAACAAACCAAGGCAAACATATGATGTTTGTTTGCACACATATGCTCCCACTCTCAAACACTCACACATATGTACGCCCTCTTTCAGAACAGATGCTCCTCCAGCACTTGATCATTAAGGAATGCACCAACAGTTGAAGATAATGTGGTGCCAGCTTCCATTCTACTCCAGTCCTCCCCCTCCCTTTCCACCTCCCTCCCAGGAGAGCTGCCGCGCCTTCGCTTCTTCATCCCCTCCGCTGGGCCAGACACAACCCGTCAAGTCCTGCAGCACGGGAAGCTACAGCTGGAATGCACTGCTGTCCTCCCCGAGCTTCCACCTGAGAGAGGTGAATAATGACCCGGATTAATCTGTAAAATAACTCTCAAACGCCTTTTACTGTTCTCCCAGCGCAGACAAAAACAGGCAACCGAAAATGGGTTTGGTGAAAAAGGCAGCAACTTTGTGTGTGTGTGTGTGTGTGTGTGTGTGTGTGTGTGTGTGTGTGTGTGATAAGCTTTAATCCGTCCATTAGAATGGAT
>NW_013952407.1:1425473-1427959 GCF_001266775.1 Austrofundulus limnaeus | reverse complement strand
GTGTGTGTGTGTGTGTGTGTGTGTGTGTGTGTGTGTGTGTGTGTGTGTCTGAGAAAATCATCTCTGGCTTTTTTCAAAGCCCCCTTTCACAGCCTATTTTTTCTTCAAGAATTTAGATTAATAGAAAGAATGCTGTTTCATTTTTTTAAATGCACAACTCTTTCCTCAGGAGACAGTGAAAATGCCAGTAGAAATACTGTTCAGTATCAAACTGTCAGTTTATTGAAGAGATTGTTGAAAATGGATACCCATTGTATTTGACATACCATAACATATAATTTGTGATAAAATAATCCCACTTGACTCCTGATTGTGGGGAAGTTGGAAGGAGAAGGAAGTGTGGACATTTACAGCTACATTTCTAAAGTTTTTGTGTCAAGTTCGCTGCTGTTGTCCTTTCAAAGTAGGACATCACATTCTGGGGAATTAGCTTCAACAACAGAAGAGTCCAGTGAGTTTATTTTTATTTTCCTATAGGGGCTATTAAATCTCTTGCACCCCCACCCCTTCCATTTTTTTCCCTCCCTCTCTTGAGATAAAATGCTCTCAGGCTGGGGAGCAGGTCATTCAGCTGGGATGAGAATGGAATGAAAACAATAGGCCTTATCAGGCTCTTATTTACATTTTCCCAGCGTCCCTGCTGTAGACAGCTTGGCTTGTCACCAAGCTCAGATCGCCCCACTGGACCCAGACCAACTTCCTCCAGCCCCAGCTATTCCAACGGTCCCTGTGGACCCTTGCCTGGCACAAACCCTCTCTACTCTGCAGCTAGCACAGATAGCAACATACAAGACAAAACTACTGGAGTGTCCGTCCAAGACATGTTCCCATTGAGAGAGGAATGGCTTCTGGAGTACTAAGCCTGTCTGGGTCTCATTGTTTCCTCTCTGGGGCTGCTGCTATGTAAGCTGGATGAATGCCCTGAAACCCTTTTTTTTAAGAGTTTCCAAATGGCACTCAGAATAAAGTGAATATCCATGACTGATTTAATGCTGCCAAAAATCAGTATGTTTCTCTCCTATCGCGGCTGTTATCTCTGGTGTGCAGCGTTCCTATGCAGGTATTGTGTGATCCTGTTCATGTAGGTGAACAGGCAAAAAGCTCAGATAAGTTAAAAAGATTAGATTTCTTCTTCTTTGACTGTACCAAAAACAAAGCAAGCAATCCTCGTAAATCTCAACAATGGAATGTTTCGAAGTTGATGTGTGATATAAACAATACCCTCAGCACCTGGCAGCAAGTGGTGCCAGAATAACATGTTCAGTGTAAACCAAAGGAGTGAAGATGTAATCAGAGGTAAGTTATCTGTCACATCAACACACACAGTGTTAAAGGAATATATTGGTTCAGTTTTGGGCTTTTCATGTAACATTTTCTGCCTTGTTGTGTATTATCTGTTTGTATTCTCTGACATTATTATTATTTTTGAGTGAAAATTCTTTTATTAAGCTGAATGCTACTGTCTATGGTTGAGAAGTAAAGACAAAGTCCTTCTTAAAATGTATTTAAAGTTTTATTGCAGRGGTAAACGATCAGTGTGAACTGAAGGGCTCAAATTATCCTACYATAGGCCAAACTGACAAATAAACACAGGCCTAAACAAATCAAATTCTGTCACTTTGGAGTGTGCAGTAAAAAACAGATCCTAAAAATTTATGATGTGCCAGTTTTCAAATGACTGTCCAGACCAAATTGTAGTCCTGAAATACAGTTTGTGTTCAAAAGCCAGTAAATAATTCTGCATCGCTTTGGCATTTTCACTTTCACATATTAAACTTGTCAATTTCTTAAAGGTTTGCTGAATTTGTTGGTGCAACACAACACACCATCATGTTTCAGAAGACCATGACCGCCTCAAAGCACAAAAATGGTTTGTTGCAACACGCAGCAGCGGGTGTTTTATTACCCTCGGTTGTCAGCAATGAAAACGTTTCAACTCCCTGCCACCACATTCTGAGCCGCTCTCTGTGCGTACTATTCTCCCGGGAGAAAGATGATACTTGTGTTTGAGTGTTTGTTGTGTTGAAAAGCCATTGGCAGAGAAAAGGGAGCCATCCGAGAGAGTCAAGTTAGCCATAAGTCATGGATAAGAAACTGACAGACTCCCCCTCCAGTGATGGCCTTGTACAGTATATCAGTTGTCTAAGCCTCAGGGAAAAGCGTGTAATTAGGAAATCAATGATCAACTGACACTGACAATATAAATTATTTCCTRTCAACAATGCAGCAGATCAGACAGTGAGGGAACTCCAGGAGCCGTGTGCATTTTCAGTGGAAGGAACACAACATTTTAGGGTTTTAAAATGTGCAAAAGTCATAATAGGGAACATTGTCTGCAGTTTGTCACATATAGATGATTTGATCTAAATTATTTTAAATATATGCATATTTTTAAAAACAACTGCAAACATTAATAAGTATAAATATTTATCTAATTTAATGTTTTATATATTTTTTATTTAAAAAATACATAAAAATGGGCCTCC
>NW_013952407.1:1396848-1425348 GCF_001266775.1 Austrofundulus limnaeus | reverse complement strand
TGTGTGTGTGTGTGTGTGTGTTGTAGATGAATTTTTGAATATGCATTTCTTCATTCCATGTAAATTTGCAATCAGATAAATGTGACAAGCTACTGTTTGTATTTAGAAAATGTGTTAAACTTGCAGCCCTTACTTTCARCAATCAGCTTTTCTCTCTTTCATGCATATATCCTGTCTCAGAAATAAAACTGTCAAAATCTCAGTCAGACAATGATGCATTAACTTCTGATTTCTCATCCAGTCTGAACTGCACAGGAAACAAATCAAAAGTCGAGTTTGATTAAAAAAAAGATGAAGAAAATGACTGTGACACACTCCAAGGAGTCCTTTGAATATCTTAATCACAGGCACACTAAAAACAAGACCCCATCATCAAACCAAATAAAACATAATAATTACAAGAGGCAGGCAGGGAAGTGAAATCCAGAGAGAAAACATGTTTTTTGTCATTCAGCCGGTAGTCCCTGAGACAACAGCTGTTGGATGCTGCAAATACTCCTGAAGTCTCCATAATCATGCTGTTATTGAAGTGAGGACAAAAAGGGCACTAATTGCATGGGAGCAATCGGAACGCAATAGGTTACACACCCGGGTGATGCTTCACAATGCAAACTCTTAAGAGGGAGCGTTTGGGGGTAAGGAAAAAAAAAACATTCAGAGCACAACACCGCGTTGTCGCTCATTTTCAGGCAATTACCTTTCCTGGTTGTCAACAGTTGTAACAACCGCAACGGTTTCCAGAAGACGTTTTGAGCCAGTTAAATAATTCAAGCTTTTTAATATGTAATTACTGCTGCTGGTGTGCACAAATAAATAAGTCCAGCTCTTTGCTTCAGTGTCAATAAAGTGGCAAACACCTGCACTTTGTGATGGGCTTTTTTTTTACCTGACACCTAATCATTATTCCACTTGGTGAGCATTTCTGTTAGACTAATCTGTTTGGTCATGTAAACAGTTGCTATAAATATATTGTAGGTAACCTCAGTAAGAAGTGTTTATCATCTCATCTGTTCCAGTGCCTCCTTTCTTATGTTCTTCACTTCTTACTCCACCCTGATTTCCTAAATCCCTGCCAAAACCAGTTGTTAGTTGATCGGATAAAGTCAGAGGTCTTTTCACGAACAGGCATTTGAGGCTTTAGAAAAGCTTTTATGGAGGATTAAAAGTTAAATACAAAGTAGTTTACACTTTAAATACTACCCACCGCCTAATATTTGGTTCTGTGTTTCTGCATGTTCGGAAACATTTGCTTCCAAGGAATTAAACTCTGTTTCCTCTTTTTAACTCCAAATGAGTTCTGGAGTTGAGTCTGAAGTGAACTAAAAAATGGTTTGACAAAAACAAGTAGAGGTCAAGACTTTTACAAACTGAGTTGCATTTTTTTTTTTACTTCTTGTTTCAGGAGCATAAACAAACWGGCCTCTGTGACCAGGAACGTCTCCCCTTTCCCCTCCCAGCTCCATCTCCACTGACCAACACGTTAATCCCACAAAGCTGACCTGTCCATTCTGCCGAACCGTCTACACACACAGCACCCTGACCTTTCTAAATAGGACACGTGTCTATCAAGCATATATGAATTAAGCATCCCCGAGAGGTTTCACCTCCTGAGCCGAGCAGCATGTGACCTCTCCCAATCCATTTTACTGCGGCACTCTGTGGCAATCAGGCTTGAATTATTAAAGTGAGCAGTGAGCAATGATCAATCCATRGCGGCCCTTGCTTGCCGGCTGCCTGGCTGTACTTCAGCAGAAATGACATTGAGAACACTTGAGTATGCTTCCAGACAATGCACATAAATGTGAAATATGTCAGACCCAATATGTCAATAATCATAACTGTACAGGCTGAGGCCATGTCCAGGCTAATCCCACTGAAATGCTGCTAGATGACTGCAGGCTGAGCACTATGATTCCTTACAAATGCTTTCTTCTGAGAAAGAGAAGGGAGATGATGTTACTACATGTTGACAAGRGCTGTGAACTTTCCATTTTGAAAGAAATGCTTTTATGTTTGTCATAATGATTATTCTCTGAACGCTTTTAGCATATCTTGGAAGAGCACTCGCAAAGGCTTGTCGTCAAATTACAGTTTAAGATTCCCGTTGAAATTATGCAGGGGGGAAAATATAATGTGAAGAAGCTAGAGGAGAAAAAAATGCAGGAAAGTGCGTAACTCGAGGAACCTGGAAGTTGGAGATAGTGATGGAAAAAAGGAAACGCTCAATCGAAACTTAGAGGAGGAGGAGATGAAGAGCCAAGATAAACCAGTACTCAGAGCCCCCAAAACTGCAATCTCCCCTTAAGCCGGAGAGTGGCAGCTGGCAGAACAGCTGGTGAATAGGATTAATGTCAGAAGAATGAAATAAAACTCAACATATGTCCGAGCCTGAGGTGTTGGGACTGTGCGTGATTGTGCCCCCGATGGATGCCATGTGTGCAGCTGGAAGGAGCTGCTGTGCTGCTCTGCTTTTCTACCGCACAAGGTCACTTTTAAGAACCATTAAACGCTTGAATAGCAAAATGAACTTTTGATTCTGTCAACTTCTTCGCTTTTAGGCAGCTGAGAAGTTCTCATGACTGACTTTACACACAAAATTTCTTAAAAAGTTTGTTTTGATTCAATTGAGAGGAAAAAATGTGGGAAAAAATATCTTAAAAAACATTATAAAATGCAATTTTATACACAGGTGAACATTTAAATAATGGACACTCTCCCCTAAAAATGCGAAAGGCGATTTGTGTAAGAAGAAAAACACATCGGCATCACCTCTGGATTTTAAGTCAATGCTGATGAGGGGATCAGCACTTGGAAGGATGAACATTACAAGTATATCTCGACTCAATTTCAATTTATAATTTGCATTTCATGTTGGCAATCATCACGGTCCATGCGCTGTAATAAATGATAATAATTTCACACAAAAATTTAATTAATAGGTACCTTGCATTGGGGAGAAATTTTTTTTTGGGGTGGGGTACCCTGTAATTTAACTGTCAGACATAAACTTGCCTGCTAATCAATGCTCGAAAACATTCACATTTATTCATCTATGTTAAATTACAAGATGTGTGAAGAAAACGTGGAGCACTGTGATGATCACAGTTCAGTGTGATTTAGTAAATTAATGGGTGCCTGACTCCACAAGAACAAAAAAGAGACTAACACAATCGAGTGTGTTTAGACTTGCAGTGAAGCCAAGTGTCTGATGTGAACACTGAAACCTGGTTTCAGAAACACCGGACAGCATCAGCAGAAGAATCATCTGCAAAATGAGCTTTTTTTCCCCCAGATTTGAGCATCGTATTGTGTTTGACAATGTCAATTGGATTTTTTAAAATTAAACTGTAAATTCTAGATGAAAAAAAAACAAGATATTTCTATTTATTTAAATATTTTTATTGACCCTCACAACCAAAGTTGTTTACTAAAATGCCAGAGTTCAGGATAAACATAAAAAAAAACTAACTGGACCATAAAACCCAGCCACATTTTTAGATAATGTTAGTATACACCAGAGAGTTTATAATGAACAGAAACCCTTATGCATGCCTCGCAATTGAAAAAAAAGAGGAAAAACAACACAAAGTTACCTTAGTATTTCTAAAGGTTAAGCATTCCAACTTTCAGAAAGTCCCCATTCATTTGCCCTTGGCTAAGTGTCTCAATGTGCTGTTGTTCAAGTTCAGCAACAATAGAAGCTGTATTTTTCTTTTCACTCAGTCTATTCCCTTTCGGTGGGGTACAGAGCCATACGGACTGCAACCTGCTGGGCAAAGATGGAAAAATTTGCTTCTCATGAGAGACTGAACTTATTGGTCCAGCTCACGATGGGGAAGCTAACAACAGGCTTGCAGCACTGGCTTTGTGGAGCAAAGTGCCGCCCACCCAGAAACAATGTGACTAAAAACGAAAAGGAAAAAAAAATTTAAAAGGAGGAAGATGAGCAAAGCAGTAAACAAAAAATAAGTCAGATAAATGGATGTAACAGTCTGKTTCAAGACTAACAAAAGGTCTGCTTTAACAAATCATTAATTATTTTTATTTAAATATTAGGATAAACCCATTGACTGACCTCCATGATAAGCAACTGGCAAAGTCCCATCATCTTGCGTATTAAATGGTCGTCCAGAGCAATCTTCAAGATTACACAGGCGGCTCGGCTTAAGAGTGATGATATTCATCAAATGATTATTATCATTGGCACTCACACTTTGCAATGCAATAAAACAGAGCTCTATTAATTTCTTTTGACATTTTCATCACACCTCCTTTGCGCATGTAGCATTATTAAACGAGGAGAAAGGGGGGAAAAGGCATTGAGTGGGAGGAGACAAGTTTTATCACTGCTAATTAAATAATCTCTTTGTTCAAGAGGTAAAGTAGCTTGTCAAAGTTTGCCGTAAGATATGCATGCTTGTTGTATGGGGAGGGGGGAAAACAATAAAATGTGTTATTAAGTTACATCTAGTTGTCATGTTTGGTTGCATCAAGGCGAATCTTTTTTGCCGGATAGCTGACGTACCTCCGACTTACAAAGTAAGCCTGAAATGTGCTTCGAAATCATTAGTTGGGCCACAGAGGCTGTCTGTGGCCGGGGTTTGAGTTACGCTCACACTATTTTGATCCTCGGTCAGATGACACCATTTCTTTTGTCAAGATATGTGTGGAGAATGCTTGCGAGCTGAATGCTGCAGCTCAGACAGTGATACTCAGCTGGCACATAAGCCTCACGGTGTAACCAGGATCACACAGCAGCACACATGTGCCCCCGATCTGCTCCACATCCCACCGTGGAATCGCCCCTGTTCTTCCTTTTTCTGACCACCTCAGCACCCTCCTCCTCCGCTCCCCTGACTTTGTGCATTTTGTCTGCGCATAACCCTGCTCAGGTTTCTTCTAACTGCAAAACAAGGCTGTTATCTCCTCCTTCTAGCCTGTATGGCCTAATGACAAATATAGTAGCATTAATGGCTTCTGCATTCTTACATGTCAGCACTGCACACTTCACCAAAAACTGTGCAAACACAACAGCCAGGTCACTATGAATTGCAAAATCATGTCCAKGTATTCTTTTGTTTTGTTCCAATAAAATGGTTTCAATTTTAGCTAACAAAAAGGTAGCGATGCCGCTTTCTGTGTTTCATTAAAAATGCAGTTAACGAGGCACACCTACACCCAGTGTGTAAGTATACAAAGACAAGTAAGGCTCTGTGTAACACCCTGGCTGTGATTTCTCTCCTAGAGACACCCGTTTCCTCCTATCAAGAGGTTCCTGTGCAGCTACTAAGCCAAGATTACAATGTGAGTTTTGTGCTACATGGGTGCAGGGGGACGCACAACAGCTGAAACTTGGGAAGATGGCCCCTGGAATGCTCCACAGCAGTTGCTACTGTTGACTAATCGGAATATGAGACGCYGGGAAGGTGATCTTGAATGCAAAGAATGGCACATTGAAGAAGCAGCTGCTTGTTTTGTCATCTGAATGACCAAGACAGCAGAAAGGGTTCCCGTTTTGAAATGGGCAACACAATCTACGTCTTAGCTTGTGTAAATTAAAACCTGTGTTGGCCTTCGTCGTCTCCCCCCCCCAGAACAGGCTTGGGTTATGTGATGGCTGTGTTTTGGAACCGATATTGAATGCATAATTCAGCAATGGAGCGGGCTCTCTGGGCTGACTGTTCCCCTCACTGCAGCCACTCCATTTAGCAGTGGGCTCTGATCTCTCAGCCTGGCAGAAGAGCAACTTTGTCGCTGGAGAGTCAGAACGAGTGGGAGACAAAATTTATAGGAGAAGGAAAAACGTTGATCTGGATTAGAAACGGGTTAGAAAGATTATAACGTAGATGATGAGCTGGGGGGAGAAAAGACAAGACAAAAATCAAAATCCAGAGAAAGGAGAGGAGAAATGAAAAGTAAGAAAAGAATGGGAAGGAATGAGGAGCCGTGTGTCAGTTTTCTGGAAGTTCACATGTCAGGCTGGTGAGCTGCCCACGGCGTACAGCCGAAAAATCTATTTAACGTCTGCTTCGGGGGGTGGCGAGAGGGTTGATTGGCAAAGAGCAGAGAGCCACTTTTGATCATGCGACCTAACAAGCGATTCCAGTTCATGTCTCCTCAGCCTGAACAGATCTGCATTACCTATTCAAACAAAAGTGACAGACCAGAGCACTGCTCCACTGAGCTGCTGCCCAACACCACAGGGCAAGACAGATCACACATACGGGAAGTCTCTCACTGACACATACAGTGTATACAAGCATGAACACACACACAATACAATACAGAATTATTGGCCATTGATCAAATGTTATCCGATTAAAAAAAATTGCTCAAACTTTTTGACAAAACCAGCAGATTATCAAACGTTGCTGGGACGTAGTGAGAAGGTTGTCAGAGGTTTTGCTTTTTTTGTTTATGTCCCAGAAGTTTATACGATAAAGAAGGATGCCGCAATCAGAGGCAGCACCGAAAAATGTGTGAAGAATCCCTGAAAATCAGCAGCCAAGGCAACTGGATTTCCAGTCCTCATTGCATATGCATGGAGTCAGAGGCTCATGCTCAGATCATTATAACAAAGATTCCTATTAATTAGGTGGGATAAAGCAGAACCAGATGACATGGCAGCTGGTGAAGAGGCAAGAGGGGAGAAGGGCGGGAACTAAAAGAGGAGGCAGAATGCGTGTCAATATGTTTTGGAGTGAGGGAATATACATTTTTATAATAATGTATCAGAGAAGTCAAATGCAAGAAAAAAATATTAAAACCTATTTAATGCCGTATTTCAACTAAATAAATGTGCGGAAATAATTCTGTTGACATTATCAGCACCTGCAACCAATTTCCAGTGAGGCTCTGCATAGAATCAGCAGGGGCTGTGACACTAAGAGGGAACGGTGTTACAACAGAGTCAAGAGTTCATCAGTGCTAATCAGACCACAAGCTTAGAGCTGATCCTATTCTCCACCACAGCTTTCACCCAACCCAGAATCTCATTACATGGCATGTTGTAATAGCGGATAATGACCTGGGGCTACTCACACAATGCAGATCGCTCCCCCCACACTCAACCTACTGCACAGTCATTATACAGTGATAATACACAGTCACACCAGAGGGATTACACTTACAAATAAAAAAAAAAGAGGAAGACAGGTCTAAGTGGTAACTCAGAACTGAACACAATTTAAACYTATAACCCTGTGCCCGAACACAATTAGTCTGGTGGCACACCCTGTTGTGCTGCTTTTTGTCACCAGCAATGGTTAGATTACCTGTCGATTTAATAGGGGAACTCTTTTTTTTCCCCTGTAGCCATTAAATATCATTCTACCTGAGATTTTTTTTTAAATCAGCTTCAGTTTGCCTGGTGGTATGACTCTCGCTTTGCTGAGGTAATTAGCTGTGACTCTGTCAAAGGGCTTCCAGTGTTGATTATTCTGGAACTGTATCCACTTCAACTAGCCTAAATTCAAAAAACTTAGATGCTACTTTCTTTTTCCAACTTAAATTTGGTTGAATTTTCACCATTCTGCTTCTGGACTTGCCAGTTTTCTGAGAACAGAAGCCAGCATAAAAGCTAGGTTTTTGGCTATTAATAGATAACATCTGTGAACTATGTGGGAAAAGTTTCCTTTGTCAAATGTCTTCAGGCCACAACAGTTCACTGTGTTGTTCTCTCAACAATTTCTTAGAAATGTGGCCTGATCACTGTGTTCCTTGACAGCATAACTACATTAGTAAACATAAAGAGGTCTGGAACACAAGATGACAACATTTTATACAGTGGCTTTGTTTACTGAAGCTCTCCTAAAAATGATCCCAAACTATTTCATTGTTTTAACAAATTAATTGATGTTTTCTGTTRCCCTGAGATATTTTTAATCACATTTAGACAATGACTTAACTGATAAAATCAATAAAAAGGACGGAGATTACAATTGTTTCAGCTCATCATYATACAAAAGAGACAAAACTGCGTGGTTCTGGGTGGGTTGCAAGAACCCAACAAGTCAATATCAAGCCCAGGAAAATCCCTTAAAGCTACGACAGAAGGGTGAAACCCAATTACCCGTCCTTGTCTTTGGGACGATCATAAAAACTCAACACACAAGTATTTCTYTGTTGACTTACACAGTATTGATTCATACTTTAGTGCATTATATAAAACTGTTCTAATTGCACGTGAATCAAAGCAAGGTCACCTTGAGTTTTTATAATGGTAGCTATTTTTCTTTTTTACCCTAATACTTAATACTGACATTTTTAACTCTTGACAAGTGCTGTCTGGAGACTTATCCATAAATAATGCATTTACAATACCTAGTAAATAAACATGGGGCACAATCGTTAGCCCTGCTGGCAACTCGGCCTAATAGAGCTTTTACAGCAAAGGTGACTATTCAGCTAAATGCAGCGCTCACTGCTGGGAGGACATTTTCATTCATTAGCACAGTCACAAGCACTTAAAGCACTTTAAGGATCAGAGATGGGGAGTAAGGGTAGAAGGATAGAGAGGGTGAAAGGGTAGAAATATAAAGAGATTAAGGAATGGAAAAATTACACCTATAACAATGAGCAATGTCTCCATTGTTGAAGAGCGTCGTGGCAAACGAGGTGACATGGATGATGTCTGCTCAGTCCTGCCTGAGACCAGGTTCAGGGTTTCTAGTTTGCTCAGTAACATCTGCAACACAGGATTGCCATCCGTCCCTGACTGTGAGGGTCTTTCCAGTCCATCTACCGATGACTACTTCCAGTTTGGGTTTTTTGTGACTGCATGGACTGTGTAAACCAACGAAACAATGTGCAAAAACAAATCTCCCCTTTAAAAAGTGGTGCCAAACACACACACACACACACACAAAACCTTCTTCCAACCAGAGGAAAAACAACACAAATGTTAACTTTAACAAAATTGTGTGTGCGGGAAGGTTTTCACTGCATTCTTTAAAAAGCTTAAAATTATTTGTCTTTTCTTTTAATAGACAGCTGACAAACAAGCGTATTACTGTCACCAATCGAGTGACTCGTGCACAACAACACAGGTGTCTCATAATTTGTATGCACACAAGCCTGTGTGTGTCAGAAAGGTTCCAACGCTTTGTGCGGTCAGACACAATGCGGCCATTTGTTTTTATTTGCATGAGTTTCCGTGCAATGTTGCAGGTCCTTTGGTGCCTGAGAGTCAGGGTACACCCTGGACAGGTTGCGAGTCCATCACAGAGCTACATAGAGACTAATGACAGACAACCGTTCAGCCTCTCACTCATTGGCTATACGAACAATATTTTGTTGATAAGACCCGTAGATCATTTTATTTTCCACTTTGGGTCATTTCTCACAACTTGAGTACCTAAAAGACATGAAATTATTTAGACCTTAATGAGAAACTCAGAAGAATGGCAGCAGYTGGTGAAGTGTGTCCTGTGAATCCTGACCAAGCAGCAGAATGAATTAGGCACAYCAGTTGTTATCCATGTACATAAGCATTATATTTAACTTTCTGATGCTTGTGACACCTTAAAAAACACCATTTAGACAATAAATGTTTTTTCCAACATCCTTGTATGATCTTTAATCCAGCTCTTTTCATTTCTAACAGCATCCCTTCTCCGAAAACAAAGATATGAGATTACAATCTCTGAAAAGTTGCTGTTAAGTTTTCTGTAGGCAGTTTGGGCGAGTCCTCCTCACTCCATCTTTCAGTAATCACTGATCATCACCACTGAGGCTTCCTCGAGAGCTCTCGACAACACAGTGACTCTCAGTTTGTACAGAGTGGGGACAGCATGCTGAACTTTACAAGACTCTTGTCTTCTGCTGTGCTCTCTGCTCAGAAACAACTTCCCTCCAACAAGGGAGAGGTTTTTGTTGGTGATGATACAGAGTGCATGAGACACACCAAGTCACTATTATTAACAGGAGATTAAAACAGCTGTATGGCACTCCAAAGGCCCTCTCTCCTCCCTGCACTAACATACGGCTCAGGCTCACAAGCTGCACTTGACCATTTAAATTACGGCAACAACCAGCCTTCACCAGCTGGGGCTCATTAACATAATGTCCACAGTTACTACTGAGAGCGCTGACACAAAAATCATTTCAGCARGGAACAAGACACGTGAAATGTATACTTACTTTATAGTGAAACAAAAAAGTAGTAGGATTTGGAAGCAAAACCATATAAACTACTGTATTTATTCGTGTATAATATGATCTCATGTATAATATGACCCCCTTTTTTGAGCTTAAAAAGCATAAAAAATTTAAACTACCTCCAATTTCATACAGACTTCAAGATTTTTCAGCCTTTGCTGTCTTTATACATACCAGCAAAATGATCATTGGACTGTTCATTTTATTTTAACAACATATGTACTAAAAGGTATTTTGACAACAAACATATATCAGCAAACTATGGTTTTGAGCATCAAATGAATTCTGGCATTTTACACATATTCCACCAGGATGCGCCACCAGAAAAATCAGAGACTTCACATGAGATTTGAGACCATCTTGTGGGGGAAAAGCAGATTACTTCCTACTCGCGAGCGCCCCCTCTGGTGGGGAAACATTTTTTTAGGGATACAAACTTTTTCAGAACACCGGTAGACGGCAGCCATTACAGACGAACGTGTGTTTGTTGCTYTTCGAGGAGCGGCCCGGTCACATGCTAATGTCATTACTTCGTTATCATTACTGAGGTGCAGGACTGCTTTTCCCCCCTTTTTTCACATCATGTCGCCTGCCTGGATCTGTTATTATCTCGCTCTGATGTARGGAGGAGAGAAAAGGTCGTTTCAACTGCTTTTTACGACGCGGTCTCATTTAAGGAGTTTTGTGAATGAAGCTGAATTTTCAGTTAAAATACATAAGTAAAAAATATTTATCCAAGTATAGTAACACCCCCCAACTTTATGGATGATTTTATGGATTTAATTTTACGTATTATACTTGAATAAATATGGTAATTATTTTCCTGTGAGATGATGTGGTCCATCATTCTTGCACAATAGGATCAATTCTAGATTCAGGCCATCAGCAAGAATACATCATAATCCCTAACCATTTTGTCTAGTTCAAAACCGAGCACCTTTAAGAGAAGAAAAGCTTTATCCAACAGTAAAATGTATCTAACGTTGGAATTCTTATCAGTTTTCTGATGTTTACTTTTGTAGTTTTGTTTTCTTTACACCTTAACCTTAATGGGTCATTTGGATCAATTTCAATTATCTATACTTTCAAAGGTCTGACAGGAAACCTCATTTATTGTGGTTCTGTGGAACATGGGACTGATTGCTCCGTCTGATAATATCCAAATAACAACACGAATCATCAGTCAAATGAGGACGTGCCTAAATGATTATCGGGTGAGTGGTTCTGTGTTGCTCTGTTACAAAGATCGCCACATGCGCACTTAAAAAAAAGAAAAAAAAAGAAGTGGCAAATTATTTTTAGGCTAACAGAGGTCTAATTTATTCGTCTGATGAAGTGCTTAAGCTAAGAGCTCCCCAGACACTAAATGAGACACATGTGTTCCCAAGGGGGTTTAACATTTGATTGGATGTAGTTATATTACTACAGCCCTAATTAAGAAGGGGGGATGTGTTTCAGCAGCTCTTTCAAATATTTGTTTTTCTGCCATACTCTTGATAGACTGCAGGCTGTAGGAGGGAGAGCCAGACAGGGTGAAATGTTGCAGATATGACGGAAACCTAACAGTCTTATCAAAGAAGAAGAATTTCTTATTCTCAGTGTCTGTGATGTCTTGAGGAAAGATGAACTAATTAGGTACATTAATTGGTTTAGATCTTTGAGAAGAGCTTGGGTTGTCTGCGAGACCTTAACTTTGATGTATAACTGCTCCGAGTGAAAAACAGTCTGTGTGGCAAAATAAAAAAAGAGGTAATGTTCCTGGCATCAGGTCAGCACTGTGAGTTTTACAGTCAGAGTTTCTCTTGGCATGAAAGAGGACCACACTTCTGCTGAGGTGCACTGCCACACAGCCGGCCTTTGTCACACTGGAGGAGGTGCAAAACAAACTGGAACTACTGGAACGTCAGTAATCCCGGCTTGTGTGAGCGGGCATAAGTGTATGGGACGGAGAGAAAAGAGGCAAACAGTCAGGAAGAAGGAAAAAAAAAGTTTTAAATAAAAGGGCGGATATTTAGCAAGGAGAAGGCATTCCGACACTAAACACATAAAGAGTCATACCATCTTGTTCTGTCTTTGTCATCTCCTCCAGCTTCTTCTGCTTTAGTGAGTCCACAACGTCTGCCAGGCTTCCTTTGCGACGCTCCGGAGTTCCAAACACTGATCCGCTCAGCAGGTCACTTCGCTCCCGGGCCCCCTCCTCYGGCTTGTGTGGAGATGTAGAATTGTTCCGGAAGGAGTACAGGGAACATACTTTATTGCTGTCAGATTCCTGTACGACAAAATAATAATAATAATAATATGAAAAGTTGGTAAGGGAAGCAACACGGGATGTGTATTAAATGATTAGTGTGTTTTTGTGCTGTCTGAGCTCTGAGCATTTTGACAGTTTTTCACTCAAATACGGTGATTGCCAGGGATTTTTCAACTCACGGCCGATTCAGCCATTTTAAATGGCTCCTCCCTGGCTTTTAACAGCAACTTCTGTATTTTCAACAGTGCTGGCATAACAAGTGAAAAATTGAGATGAAATGATGAGGTACATTTTCATAGGACATATCCATAATGTGCTCAGCTTTTGCTATTCATCTGCACAGACTATACAGAGAAACCTCCCAACTATAATCTCTTAAATTGCTGTTGAGAGTGCATTTGTGTTGGGGTGACTGCTGTGTAATTTGTTCATTTTCTAGTAGAGACCTATTCTCAGCTGAGTGCCTCGTGTGTTCGTAAATCTGCGTCCTGTCTCGGTGTGTTTGTTYTTTTTTTGTCCCACCTGTGCATGGTTTAGTATTTAACTAAGGGTCCTGTCTCTGGCTGACTGGCTGAGTGCTCCCTGTGCACAAACAGAGACATGAAGAAAAAGGGGGGAGAAGAATGGGGGAGGAGAATACTCTGCACATGGGAGTGTATAGTCAGCACACAGACCACGGCTGAGGCCTGCGACTGACAGAAGGTGGTGTTAATTATGGTTTCTGGAGGCTGGAAAAAACAGAAGGTAGCTAAGCAGCCAGGAGTTGGAGCCTTTAAGTGGGGAACTGTTAGGCCTGATATTAACTTTGGCCCACCAGTTAAAGAGAATAAACTAGAATATATACCAAATACATGCTGCACATTTATTACAAATAAAAGCGTTTTTTTAAAAAAAGCAAAAAATAAACTTTTGTTCAACAACACAAGTAAATAAATCCCAACATAAAAAACTCAAGAAACCAGTAAACTAGACTGGAATGTTCACGGTGCCAACATCTCATCCCTATGTGGCATGTCGGGCTCAAAGCAGACTCGCAGTGGCGTGCAGGGTGGTTCGGTACCAAGTGGTTGGATGGCACGGCCGAGCAGCACCTCCTGGCCCCGCGTTGGATGGTTATGCAGCATAGCAGAGACGGTGAAGAGAGCTCGAGGGGAGTGGAGAAGTGCTGGGTTAATCAGCTGGCACGGGTTCAGAGCACAGCCCACACAGACGCATGGCACAGCAAGAGGGTCAGGTAATCAGCAACACTCCCATTCCTTCCACCTTGTGTCAGTCCAGTCTCTTTTTCTCCTGCTACCACTGGCAGTCCACAAGTTAGCCTTCCTCTTTCTTCAGTGTGTTTTTTTTATTAATATAATGTTTATTTCAATTATATTTTAGTTTGTCTTTTTAATATTTCTAGACAATATTTTAGTTAGTTTTGTCACCTGCCACTGCCTAATTATTTATATATTAATATAAAGCCACATTTCAGCAGGATATTTTTGCTCAATTAAAAAAAATAAATTACATCATATTGTAGAAGTTGTAAAATTTTATTTTTATATTTATGAAATATAGTAAGTACTCCCTTTTATTTTTACTTGTTTATAACCATTATGAACATTTTCATTGAACATTTTATATATATATATATATATATATATATATATATATATAATTTGTACTGAATAAATATCACAACTCCCCACTGATTTGAATTTTAAGGTCTGAATATGGAAAACAAATACTTATTCCATCATAATTATTTAATAACATATCTTTTAAAATTACTAAAAGTAAAAAGAATAAATAAATTCTGGTTGGTAGAGTTAATATGCCACTTATAATAAACATCTGTGTTGCCCACCCCAGCATTATTTAAGTATAGTCTGCCACAGCTCTGTGTGTGTTGTTGARGCGTTGAGGGTCTCAGTAGCCAAATGATGAGTGACATCAGAGGCTCTCTGGGTTGTTGGTATTTTTTTCTTCTTCTTCTTTTTTTAACCAAAGACCCGTCTGTCAAAGACAACCACCTGCCTCCTACAGCCCACGAGAGCCTGAGCTCGTCCTCGCTCTGCTCACATCAAAGCAGCCCCGCGCTCAGGATGCACAGTGTCTGGGGTCTTGCTGTAGATGTAGCTCTCGCACAACAAAAAAGTAGCTCGCACGCAACAAAATTGAGACGTTTTTCTAAACAGCGACAAGCATCCAAAGCATGCGTGTGAAGCTGCATTTTTCTTTCATCGAAAATGCTGCCATTTTTCTGCGCCATCATTCAGAAAAGAGTAAGAGATCCTCAGTTTGACCCTYAAATAGCTCATGATGTAGTGTTTGGCACAGTTTCCTTTTTGAAGATCCCCAAATCCCCACAGCTCAGGAGCATGGAGAAATCACAGGGCTTGAAGGGGCAAAGATGGAGAATTAACTGAGGGTAAATCCGTAAACCAGAAACAACGGAAGCCTGAGAAGGCTGGATTTTAAAGGGAGGACAAAAATACAGAAGTGCTTTACGAGTGTGTATTTGGCTTCTACAAATGTGGTTTTTGAAAATGCAAATTATATTTAAATATCTAAAATTGCTGTCATTTTTTTAAACCTAATTAAAATATGCATGTCTTACCATGCGCTGCTGTGCTGACACCAGGCTTTCCCAGTCGCTCTCTGGTGGTACGCTGCTGAGCGGCTGCATTTCATCGGGGGCTTTTCCATGGAGCAAACTGTGCAGGGGCAGCTGTGGTGTGCCGTGAGCTTCTGCACTCTCATCTTTTTCCCAAGACAAGTGCTCCTGACCCATGGCATCGTCGCCATCAACCACAGAGGCAAAAGGAGATGTGGCTTGCTTAGAAGACATGACTCTGCTGCAGAGCAATAAAAGCAGAGAAGAGGAGAGGGYAAAAAAAGAACATTAAATTAGTGAAGAAATCTATTTAATCAATTTTGCACATAAGAAGATAAAACAACTTTAAGTGAATGCCTCCTTTTARTGTCACCTGTTGCTGCTCTGGTCTGCAGGGTCTCTAATCTTTTGTTTAATGCAGATGGATGAATTGATCTGAGTCTGGAACGTTGCCTGCTTGGGTTCTGGCCCAAACCCCAAGACAGGAACTCAGACAGCAGGTCAGCCAGTGAGTGGGATTGAATCCACATAAAAATTGAAAAACCTGATATGTTAACTGGTTTTTCAAGGGGAACATAAATTAATGTTGCTCACTTCCAAAATATTTTCTGACACTACCTGAGGAAGAGTTCATTTTTTTAGCTAAAAGATTTTATTTTGTCCTTCATTCATCTTGATTAGTTTTCTTGGGTGAAGTAAAGTTGTTGTAAACATACTTTCCTTTATTGTAATCAACAACCAGGCACGTGTTCTTTGGTTCCAACATATCAAACTGGGAACATCTCAAATACTTTCATGAATATTACTGTGAAAAGTACACTTGACTAATCAGGTGCAAAGAAAACCTATTTCAATTCTAATTTGTATCTCTTTTTTTTATCTTCGCCTTTTTACAACCCATCTTTTTTTCGCTCATGTACAATTAATCCAACCAACTCCACTGTTTTCTCACAAATAATGAGGCTGCACTCATGCTGTGTGTTACGATGAATGAAATTAAACACTGCACCAGGAAATCTAATTATGCATTTGGTATTAAATTAAAAAGGGGGAATATTATGGTCTTCCTATGATGTAAAGTGGAGAAAAGGAGCTGGAGAAAATTTAGCTCTTAATCTGCATTTTCTCTCTAGCCGCTGCTCTGTTTATTGCCCTCAAGCTGGAGGATATTGACCATTAAAATTAGACTATGATTCAAAGTTCAGTCTTCTCTGAACGAAGAAAGAAAATTTGGTCACTGATGACTTGTCACATGTTACGGAGTACGAAGAGCAGTTTTTGTAGCACATTTTGTCAGTGATCACCACCTGCCCCGCTTTCCTGCTCTATCCACAGGGGTCAGAGTGACAGCACTTTAGTTCAACACTCAGCTTGTTGGTGGGGGTGGAGTGTGCGGGGGTCCACAAGGCTGAGGCAGACTGAGGTGCTATGGTGTCCTTGCACCAAATTTAGGAAAGGATGTTTTACCAACAAGGTTTTATGGTTTATGGTCAAGGAAATCGGATAGATAACACAATTTGTGCACAAATACTGGTAAAAMAAAGTATTATTGTTAGTCACATGGAAAGGATTCTTCACACAGGACTTTTTTTCTTTTTTTAAGTAAATGACGCAATGGCACATTTAGTGGAAAATGAGACTTAAAACAATATGTGCAGTATTAAAAGAAGTGGGAGTTGGAGCAGACACTGTATACACAGAGCAGGCACGTGGACTTGTGCCTAACTACCCGTCTGTCTTTCTGTTTGTCTGCCTGTCTTTCAGCCTCTGCACTTACAAGTGTTGTCGGCTGTGTTTTCAGTAGGACTTCGCCCTCAATTTTAATCAGCCATTAAATTGTTTCCTGTAATTATATCAAACAGAAACTGAGCTGAAAATTGTGTACTGTTAATTGAAAATCAAGAGTCGGAGCAAAGTTCAGGGCATGTACGTAATGGTAGTGTAAATGCAGTGTGTGTGTGTGTGTGTGTGTGTGTGTGTGTGTGTGTGTGTGTGTGATGAGAGTAGGCCTATCGGTAGAATCGAACATATTTTTTATTCATGCACCCAAAAAGCTTGAGCCCGAAGCGAAACAAGCGCCTTGTCTTCAGTGGAGTGTGAGCATGAAACAAAGCAGTGCTTTTGTATTACACAGTAAATCAAGTGGTATTATTTTACCACTAAAATATTCAGTCTCTGAGGCACTTTTACTTTGGTCTCCAGCCATCAGTCAAGCTGCTGAGGCGTGAGCGAGAGAAGACGATAGACGGAGGAAAGTAAAGAAGACYGGGAGCAGTGGAGACTCCATCCTCCTGTAACATGTGTCGACTGCAATCTTGTTAAAGAATGCAACAGATCTGCAGCGGGCTCCATAACAGTATTTGTCAGCAGGAGTTAATAATTTATTAGCAGCGCTGGGAGGGCTGCGCTCAGGCAGCTAAAGAGTGCAGAGAAATCTTTCTGCCCCACCCCCATTTCTGACAAGCTCCATACAATACTACCTCATATTATTGAAAGGGAAAAGGGGAAGTGTGGCAATAATTCTCTGAAAATATCTGAGGGCAACTGTACAGTGCTTTTATTCCTCATATTTAGAGTGGGGATCACACAACTCTGAGATCTAAAGAAGCGTGTGTGCAGAAGATCGGCGCTGACACAACAAAGACTTTTGACGAGGCGCAAAAGAGAGAGAGAGTGAGCTAAACTCGGTTGAAGCGTGTGGAATTTGATCATATTTTCTGATGGAATAGCACTGTTTACACTGTTGGCCTCCATGCTTGCAGGATAAAATCAGCAAAACAACCCTGTTTGTACAACTGCAGTGTATTCTTGAAATAACTTTACTCACATTAATAATTTAATCAGTTTTGCAAGGAAATAAGCTCAAGTTTTTCTATACAAAATAAAATGAAAGTAGAGTGAACTGATAAAAAAAGCTCATTCATTATTGACAGTCTACCTTCTCTTATGTTTTACTGTTATTCAAAAAATGAAAAAAAAAAGTGTGATATATAGGACCACTTTTTTTCTTTTTCCAAAAGACAAAGCCTGAGTTACTTTGAAGAAGCAAAGATGAGACAGGGTCGGAAAAGAAAGCAACATGGCCTAAATATAGCTGACAATATTGCYCACATTTGAAGGATTAGGACTTCAGTTCTCGAGCCACGGGCTCATATGGCCTGGAATGGTTTGAGTCATGAATTGTTCCTCGAGATAACGTTTCATCATCGTGCAAAACATCCTCTGCTTAATTGGTAAGTATTAGAGTATTGCTGTGCGCTGCTGGTCTCAGGAGGGCTTGTGACTGCRGGGCCATGTGTCCCCAGCTATCCCATTTCCTCTTTCATCATAAAAGGGTCTGACCAGCTTCCAGCCGCTGGATCTGCTCTTTCACACTGTTTACCTTTTATAGACAATGGTGATAAGTAACTCCACACCGTCTCCCCCACCAGCCCGTCCCTCCCACTTCTAGTTCAAGCGCTGATGTCATGCACATTCAACTTTTGATCACTAGCCCCAGTGTTCTCAGAGAAAATAAAATGATTATGATGACAAATGATAACGTGTGTGTGTGTGTGTGTGTGTGTGTGTGTGTGTGTGTGTGTGAGAATGAATGAGTCAGACAGTGGGAAAATCATCTGTGTGTTTCCCTTCAGGGGTTCCTCGTGTTCTAACAGGTGTCATGGTAGGGTTCCTCTGGGTTCTTCACCTGCCATAATGAGATATAACTACCTGACAGCTCCCAGCTGGAGGAGCACTGACACACAATCCACCGTTTAGCACAATTAAATTATCACCCTCCATTGTAATTGTGCCATGCTGTGCGGCAGCCAGGTTTCTGGATACATAATCGACTCGTAATGCGGGCTGTGTATTGCTCACGGTGTCTTTTTCACTCACTCAGAGTGCAGGCTTACACATGTTTGTCTATTGTGTAACACCTGGGATTTCAAAAACAAAATGAATTAAAATAGATTTGCCTTTTTTTATTACCAGGCAGCAATATACAAATTTATTTATATCTTTAAAAAAAGAATTAAAATACAGTAAATGGCTGAGAAATTACCAACGAGTGAACAACTGCACTGAGATAGAAGACTTGTCTAAATGAATTTGTTTAAATTGTTGCTCCATTATTGTTGACCTTCCCCTGCAAAAAGTCAACTCAATTACGGTGGCACTTCAACTTCACTTCACATTCTCTCGTGGTGCCTTCTCCATTAGAAACCACTGCGGCTGCTGCAGTTAAAAACCACACTCGAATGATAGCCACCCAGAGCAAATTAAGCAAGCCACCTGAAGTGCATACTTTACATATTGAGCAGAGCATTGATAATTACTTTGCAGGGCAAATTATTTTCAATAATATGTTGCTGGAGGAGCTGCCTTGTATCTCACTTTAAACACTTGTGCAGCTGCCGTGACTGCATGGCTGGTGTCCTTGCCCCCCAACCAAGGCAAAAGCTGATGCAGGTGTGAGAGTGCTTAAAAGTCTCTGCCTAATCGGGAAGGGTCGATGAGCACTCACAGACTGGATCCTTCCTTTACCTCCTCCTCTTTCTGTCTCCTTTGCCACTGGCAATTATTTATTTATTTAATTTATTTATTTTGTGATCCCAGAATACAAGCTCAGACCTTGATGGCAAAACAGCCCCTTAGTTCTTCAAGACATGTTTAACACATGCACGTGTATGAAGCCCGCGCGGGGACATGGGAGAATTTTTTTCTTTTGCGTTCCCACGCAATAGTGTTGCGTTGCCTCGCAATACCTTTTGCGTTCCCTCGCAAAAGTGGTTTATCACTGTTGTGCCTGCCGTTTTATTAACGAACTCACATGTTCACCATTAGTGAGTTAGCCTACTGCTTTAATTCAGCTTCAGAATGAATGTGTCACACAACTACGCATGGAAATATGTCATATGCCGATATTTTAACACCGTGCAGCCACGCAACATCAATGTCAATTTCACGAACTTGTGGCGACACATCCTGTTTTGGTAACCGGATATTTCAAAATAAAAGTCTGATTCATATACAAAACAATCTTTTGCGTGGGAACGCAAAACAATTTTGCGAGGTAACGCAAAAGTATTGCGTGGGAACGCAAAAGAAAAAAATCTCCCCATGTCCCCTCGTGGGCTCTATACACGTGTACTAAAAAAGGGGGAGGGGGGAGCAGCACCAAAAACCAACGGTCAGTTTTCTATTGAAATGATTAATTAAAGAATTGAAGCTACTGTTTGGAATTTACCGATCAGAGGGCACTGACACTCATATGCAAACAAGTCCAGTAAGACTCGTCACTTTTCTCTTATTCTTGGCAACCTAATTTCCACATAAGCCTCAAGTTGCYGCTGCAGCACTTAAGCAAATCTTGCAGCAAAGTCAAATCATCAACCGACACTATGTTTGATGAGAGCAGCGGAGCTTTGTGGCTCGCCTCGTACTTGACATTAAGTTATGAGCACTTTGTGAGCAGGAGAGGGAAAACAGAGAGTGGAATTTGGCAGGAGCGTAATATACAGAAATCATCTGTTCGTGTGATCTGAAAATTTTCGTGGAAACAATCGAGCATTGTTGCAGGAAAGAAAAGAGGTGGTGACAGATGACATGTAGAGTGGGGCGCCGTTTGTGTTGAATGTTAAACAAAGCCCCATTCAGTCCAGGTCCATTCTGGCATTTGTAAAGTTAAGTTCCTCAATGCAGTAAAGAATTCACTTCCAACAAATCCAGAGTGATATCTGGTGCAGTTGGCCAAAAAAAGTGACTAGAAGAGCTGGAGAAAAGTGATGAGATGCATTGGAAGTCATATCATTGCAAAGGAACCAGAGAAATTTGGAAAAAGTAAATGAGAAAAAAAAGAAGGAATCTAACATTTTACAAAAAAGGGAGTTTTGATTTCTTTCTTTGCCTATTAGCTCTAATGTATTTTTATATATAAGATGAAGAGCTGGGACAGAGTTGAGGCGAGTAAAGGGTAGCCACCTTTCATGTGACACACCGATTGGAAAATCAAAACCAGGGTAGTTCATTTGCTCCACCCAGATGAGGCCATCTAGCTGAGCCATGATGAATAGGGGTCAGGCAAACCACACCTCAAAGATTTATGATTAAGGCTTATTATGTTGGGAAACTGACATTGATTGCTGATTTAAACTGCTGAAACCAATTAATTTGCCCCGGCTGAATAAAAGCATGGTCAACAGTGTGTGTCAGTCTGACAGGTTTGATGGGAAAAAGCCAGGCAAAAGGAAAAGGAACCAAATAAATGGCTGGTAACCAGCTCTGTTTGAAGGTGGTTAAAACTTACCATGTGTGATTGACAGCTGATACAAAAAAAAATAGATTGGCAAAAAAAGAAAGAGGGATCGGAAGAGTAAAAACCATGGCTCTAACCACTGATCTGAGTAATTGCCCCCAAAATTTGGTTCACAGAATGCATGTACATGCTGCTGTTTCAGCAACGCTGAAGTGGTTTCATTCATTGAGCGGCACTGAGGAAACCTGAGTAAATGAATGTGAAACATAGCCCTAATAAAATCAGAGAGCTGACAGACCTGACCGAACAGAATAAGTGCTGTATTTCCACGCTGAGAAATCAGGCTTTGTAGTGGATTAAATGCTGACTGAAACACAACATGTCTCACCAGTCTGCTGCTCTCCATGACTCTGAATTCTTATATCGGGCTTCAACTCCTTCTCTGCATTTGTCTGCAGCAAAGACCAAAGGTGTACAATGTACCAAACCAGAGTTTTAAAAAAAAGTTATTTTTGGGGGGTTAATTCATAACAAATGCTACAATAAATCTAGCTGCACGTTTCTTCGTTTTGTTTAGTTCTTTTCACTGTGGTTGTTGGAAAAGAGTTCAAAAATACCTTTTTGTTTGTGTTCAAATGTTTTTGTGTGTGTGCGCTGGCTCGCTGAGGGGACACATGCATCATGACACGGTTCCAAAATGAAATCATTAACAAAATTGCTTTCTTAAAAAGCCACAAGTGTGGAGCAGGATCTGAGAGTGTTTGGCTGTGGGCCACAGGCCTCTTCTCAGGCAGCCTCTGCTCCGGCTCTGTTGTGGTTTCCTGCCACCGCACTCATTATGCTCAGACTCAGCTGACAACAGTGCATGGATGCGGCTCGCCTTGCTTCACTCCCTGGTCTGGAAAGGGATGATATGGTACTCTCCAAATTCTTTGATTATTTTTTTAAAGACTAGCTAAATTGCAACAAGGAAAATCAATCAAAACCTATGAAACTGATACCATTTTCCTGTACAACGGACCTACTCAAACAATTGGTTCTGTGATTCATCAAAAAGTTGAAGAACTTGAACTAGATTTTTTTAAGAAAGCTAAAAATGATAAGTTAATGCACAAAAACAGTAAATCCACACAGATGTTATGTAACAAACTTTCTGAAAACTTTATCAATCGGCCTGAGATAGGTTTCAATAAACAAAGCAGACAGAATAGAAGGCAAACAGAGAGTGAAGGGCAGACAAATATTTGATATTATGTTAGTGACTGTCGCTAAGTGGTGTTGCAGGGTAGCTGTGGACCCCATCTTACACACACACACACACACACCTAACCCATAACTGTGACTGTGGATCTGCTCTCCACTGAGCTAAAGGTAGCAGATGTGCTGTTCACAGCCCCGAGTGTGTAACCTTTCTGCAAACAATAGATGGAACTTGACAAAGGTCGATGCACTTGCAACACACTCTTTACAGTAAAAGGTAGTCAAATACAGCAGTCACTTCAGAGCATAAGTCCCTTAGTCAATAAAAAAATAAGAATTTATCTAAATAAATTTAAGATTTTCCATTTGTGCTAGTCAGATCCTTATTTGTTATAAATAAGCAGTATTTTTAAAATTCATTTCCACAAAGTTTGAACAACTAATTTGTTCTCTTGTTCCTAAGAGTGAGTTTAAACATGTTCAGTTGTGTTGACATTATAGTGTACATTGGCCAAGTATTTTCAAGTGCCAGCACATTTTTGAGCCTTAAAAATGGCATTTTACTGAGCTGTGACTGTTAGCGAAAAGATTTTTTTAAGAGTTTGAGTGTTTGCAACGAAGTGACCCGGGAGCAGGGAGAGCACATTTTGAGTGGCCAACATTTGAAAACCTCTGCCTATTTTTGTGTGCACAGTTTGTAAAGCCACATTTTTGGTTGTGCACTTTTTTGTTGCCCACCTCAGTTCGCTTTGTACCCACCTCAGCAGCCAAATGAATAGGTAAGTAGGCAAATTTGGATCATTTTTGTAATAATTGTTGCTTCTCATCCGAATGGCTGTCAGGCCAGGACATTTGCCTTGAATGCTTTGAAACGGGTAACAGATGTTTGCAGCAAAATGTAGATTGTTTTGAGACAGATCAAAGACATCCGTGACGTCTGTGTGACTATTTTAAAAGAAAACTTCTTAAACAAAGCATGTTTAAAACACAAGCGACAGGGCTGCACACCTAGGAAGTTGAGAATCCCAGATAAGACCTTCTGCAAACTCCCTCATGAATGCAAAATGCCAACTAATAACAGTATGCATGTTTTAACAGCTTTTTTATATGCTTATTTATTGAAGATGATTACATATAGTGTCTTCATAAAGCCTAGTGTTAGCAGCTACATTACTATCGTTCCCACAATTGTGTGTGAAACTAAAATCTTGCCGGACTAGTTTTATGGGGAGGTAAAATATGAATCTGTTGAAAAACAAGTAACAATTTCAAAGTATTGTGGGTGCAAAATGCAAAACATAGCATGAGAAACATTTTGTCTCCCTGCTTGAAGCCCAGGTTTCAGCAAAAGCTCTTTAAAAGCTATCAGAATTTTAAACATTTCCCACATCCTTGTATGGGTGTGCCCGTGAAGTGCTTCACTCCCTCTCTTGAGAACCTCTCAGAAATTGCATCATGGGATGGTGAGTATGATGGTAGCAACATACTGTAACATGGGGGAAATACCTCATTTTGCTTGATTCATAAACACCTTGTTCAGGGGCCAGCTGGCCACGCAGACTGGTCTGAGGGCAGAGCTGACTGTGGAGTTCCTGTTTAAGCAACAGACAGAGCCACAGATTTTCATTTATTTATTTTTTATTTTTTGCATAGTCTTTGTTTTAATACATGCTCTCTGTTATATGAATAATATCATTGGCCCTCTCTTATTTTAAGAGTGGGTTTTTATCCAAGATCCTTGTTTGATACAGCTAGAGTTGATGCATTATGAACTGCACACAAGAGTCAGCAGTGATCTGCATATTCAATAACTTTCATAATTATATGCGCAATTCATCAGATGGGATGTGATTGCAGGGGAAGTGGAAGAGAGTGGAATAGAGAGGAGCAGAGAGGTCTGATTCCTGGAGGACTAAAGTC
Organism: Austrofundulus limnaeus; assembly: GCF_001266775.1. Lineage (NCBI taxonomy): Eukaryota > Metazoa > Chordata > Actinopteri > Cyprinodontiformes > Rivulidae > Austrofundulus > Austrofundulus limnaeus. Next base: position 1,400,982 of record NW_013952407.1, on the reverse strand, counting down.
TAATCACAAAACTAACATGATAATTGAAATCTAAATTGAAAGGCTTTGCTCTCAGGGAGAATATGTCAGACGTGGTGTGTAGCAGCGCTTGTCAGAGTGGAACAAGGGGTTGCGGGGTGGGGAGTGTGGTAGGAAATTATTTGAGTCAAACAGGTCAAAAACTGAACAAAAAATGTAACTAATACTAAAACAAGCTACAAAAAATGTCACCAAACTTAATTTACAAGTTAATATATGAGATGAAGCAGGATAAAATAAATCCTGACAGAGCATTTTAATTGCTCATATTCATTAACATTATTAACTTATGAAACTGAAGTTATTTCCCAAACATGTTTGTACTGCAGATTTTTATTTTTATTTAATAATTTTTTGATAGATTAATTGATTTACTTTTTATGTTTTTTATTGGAATGAGACTTACATTGTTTATATTTTTACTTGTGATAAGATTATTTACTTGAAAACAATTTTATTTTTGTTAAAGATGTTTCCTCTGAACTATAAAAAGACATTTGTTGCAATCTACAACTATGCCACTAGATGGCACTGAGTCCTGACACAGGAACCTTTAAATAAATTATGATGGATTGAATTGAAATAGTCTTTTACAATGTTTGTTTTTATCTGTTTTTCTCATGTTATTTATACCATCCTTCTGAAAAGTATACATTGGAAATGTATATGTTTGAAATTAGCAGCATTTATTATTACAATAGCTTTAACTGGGCTAATTTAACTTGATTTGACAAAAATCACTTTTATGGTGCTCTAAGATGATTTTGTTGTAAACTGGTGAAAAAAATCAATCTATGTAGCAAAGAAACAGTCCCTGTATTTTATGAAATTGTATTGCAAGTAAATAACATTTTAGCTGTTCATTTAGTTAATCTAATCTAAATGTTTCTTGGCTTTGCTTAGAACATGCAAGTTTCTTTCAATTTAATGTTGTTTTTTCTAATAAAATTAATGTTTTCATCCAATTTAACCTTTAACACAGTACTTTTCCCCCCTTCACTTCAGTTTTTTGTTGTAAATCTGGAGGAGTTAAGGGAACAGTTGAGTACAGAAAAGTCCTCCGACTCATCTTCCTCTCTGCCCCCTTTTGTCTGCCGTCTGTCTCAACCACAGGATTCATACTCGTCCCTCAATAACGTTTAATTAGTTATGCCAAATTCATTAACCTGCACTGCTGTTACGCTGGCCTCGCTCATAAATTTGCTTAATGTGAGCAGACGTTTTGCAGCTGTAATAAGGGACATAAAACTCAAAGAGAAACACATACTGTTCCTCTCTGGTCATGGATCATTCTTAACTCAGCGGTGTGTTCGAGCAGGAAGGACCGGTCTTCTTCAGTTCAGCAGCTCTTTAACTATATGAGCCCATCAAACAAGTTTTTTTTTTCTATATATGTCTGAGAAAACATTTTAATTTAAATTTAATATCGCAGCAGTCTATTACAGATGGCATCATTTCTTGTCCTGGAATTGCCACTGAGATAAGGATATTAACTGTTTATTGGTTATTTAAAAACTAAAAATAAACCAGAATATAATGCTATTGTTTAAAATAAGGTGTCTCCTGCAGTCACTGTGTAAGAGGTGTGGTTCACCCTACTCATGCTTACCCACTGCACCCTTCTTGCTGTAAAGCAAAGCTCTAATAACTACACCACCAGAATCAAATTCTATGAGTATTTATTGGAACAGTTTTTTTTCTTTTTGTTTCCCAAATCAGATGCAAAATTCTGTAAATCCTGGCTCTTTGGCTGCTTCCACTTCTATCCCACAGAGATGTTTGTTCATCTTTTTCTCATATTCCTTTCTTTTTTCTTGTTTTTTTTTTTTAATAAATAAAGAGGCATCAGCGTTGGATTCCGAAAAGAAACACAAATTCAGGAAACAATCTGCTATTGTGAAAACACCAAGACAACCTTCACTGTCCCAGGATTACACGTTGACCTCTGGGGTCCTCTATCCCCCAGCGGTCTCGCTTAACAACTCGCACCAAAGAGCCTATTAGACCTGAATCCCACAATGCTGTTAAAAAAGGGTCTTGTCCTTTCAYTACACTCACGTCCCCTGCTCTCTGTTTTTTATAGCATAGGTGGTAGAAGAACACAAGTTCATTGTTCCCTCGCAGATGGAAGTTGGAGTTACCAGGGTAACGGCTCTAATCCTCCTTTTATTTTTACCTTTTTTTTCATATTAACAGTCCATCAAGTGCTACCTTTTAAGTCACAGGCAAGTAGCTCACTCACTTTTAATTAGCTATGATTCTGTTTGCCAGGAGACAGCATGATGAGCTAATCGAAATTTACGAAATAATGACGTACTGCGAGCAGCTCCTTCTTCCTCCCGAGGCCTGCTCCAAGAATAACAATAATGAGGCCATTATAGAGGACTGCACTTTAAAACGCTGCTCTGCCACCAAAACAGAGGACATAATTGTTCTGGTGTTTTCCATACAATCAACAACCCATTGTGGATGACTTGAGAACTAAGAGAGCAAAGAATGGGTGTCATAATGATTGGTCTGTGCTCCCTTCCAGTTCTTGTACAAAGTGTTCCCTGAGCGAGGACTTTGATTGACTGCTGATTTGCTTGTGGATGAAGACAACTGTCTGGCTTTGTAGAAAAATGTCCTTTCTGCTTTTTGTGTGTGTGTGTTGCCATTCAAATAGCCCCCCAGGCCACATTAGAGAAGACCCATTCATATGGTGAAAAGCTGAAAGCTGCACAGGCTCATCTGGGAAGGGGGGCAACAAAGTAGGTAGAGAGAATATATATTTACGCACCTATATTTATTTCAAGAACATAAACTAGCCTTCTGGAAAAAAGAATTTAAAAAGGTGTATTTTAAGTTGCAAGAACAAATGGAAAGAATAATGCTTAAAGAACACACTGATATATCTAATTAATTGTTTCAACTTCATGAGTTATTGGCTGCATTAAAGTTTTCAACTTTATATAATTTTTTAAAAAGGTAGAGATATCTTTATGTTACCTTAATATGAAAAACATCTTCTGTTGAGTGAACATCTGTGATTGTTTGTTTTACTCATTTTAGTAGTTGTTTGAACTCAACAGAACTGGTAAGTTCTGTAAACCTTCTCTTCCCAATTACATGATTTTTAATTATTAGATTGAAAAAACTGCTTAGAGCATTTTGAATAAGTAAAACTGTTTTTTATCTTAGTTAAATGTCTGGTCTTGATTGAAATGCAGTAGACTGACAAGTGTGTGTGTGTGGGTGGGGGGGTGATGGTTGTCCCAGGACAGCTGTGGCTACAATGTAGCTTACTATCATCAGTGTGTGTGTGTGTGTGTGTGTGTGTGTGGGTGAAGTGTAAGCGCTTAGGGGTCCGATGGGTCTTGATAAAGCTCTATAATAAGTTCAGTTCATTTACCATTTACCATAATGACTTGACCAACATGTCCCCACCTCCTTTTCTTTRTGAGAATTAAAGTTTACAAAAAGGTACCTTGTTGTATTTATGAAACCAGAGGTTGTGGACTGAAAGTCACACTAGGGGATATGGGACTTTACATCATGCTAACTCGCCTGGAGCAGGCACAACTCGCATCATATCTTGACATAACAAATGGGCTAAAATCAATTTTATAGTGTGAAAGATATATTTATAGTTATACCCGTTCATATTAAGATGTCAGCTAAACTTTATAAAGCATGTCAGGGTGGCCCAGTAAAATTACTCCGTATCTAACCAAAATACAAATGCAGCTCTCACATTTAGCAATCATTAGTATTTTTTGTTTTGATCAACAGAGGTAAAAAGTTAAGTAATTTCAGAACAAGCAGGTTGAGAGCTCAGTGAGGTTGTTCGAACAGCTATCAGCTGTGCTCCCTTGTATAGGAGAGAAGAGAAACAGGACTTGAGGGTAGAAATGCTAAATGGGCCCGTTAGCCGAGTCAACCTTCAGTGGGTTTCATTTATCTTCATCTTGTTAGATGAAATTAATTAACAATCTCAATGTTACACACTTTCTCCTTTCATTACATCAAATAATGGTGAAAATGTAGGGGGAGGTCCTGCCCACAGGGAGTGTGCTGGGACTGAATCTCTCTCTCTCTCTCTCTCTCTCTCTCTCTCTCTCTCTCTCTCTCTCTCTC
>NW_013952407.1:1378749-1394141 GCF_001266775.1 Austrofundulus limnaeus | reverse complement strand
CTCTCTCTCTCTCTCTCTCTCTCTCTCTCTCTCTCTCTCTCTCTCTCTATTTTCCACTCGCTATGACTACACAAACAAAAAGCTGTTAAATGCGGTATAAAAAATTGATCTAAAGTGAAAACACATCAACAAAGAGAAGCAAACAAGCGAGAGTTAGTGTCTATTAAAGACCCTGTGAGACAGTTATACAAACTTTTGCTTTAGTTTTAGAAATACTAAAAGTGTCAAGGTAATGTTTTAAGCAGAGCCTGAAACAAAGACTTAGATATGGGTGTAAGAAACCAAAAAGTTTAAGCAATTCACACTTGAACTTGATTTGTGGCAATATGAAAAAGCATTTGTTAAAATTGAAAGTTGGCACTTTTATAGCAACAAAAAAACGCTTTATGACTCAAAACCGAACTKATGACTCAACACATGAATGAAAGCCCATCTGGTGTGCTACTGTGATGAGGTGCAGCTTAAAAAGGCAACAACAGGTGGATATTTTAGCAGATTTGCATGAACGAAAAGACTCAGAGAGCCCTCCCACCTTTGACCTAAATCTGTTGTTTAAAGAAAAATATATTGGGATTCTTCACTGGAGAACGTTCTGTCATGTTTTTTCAAAGCTGTTTCTTTCCTTTTCAGTCCCTCCCCACAGCCCACTCCAGGAAACAAGTCTTATCAAAGTAAAAGGGCTAACTCTGAAGCAAAGCCTGCCTTTAATCTTGGCCCGATTGTCCAGGCCTCAGTCAGTGTGCATAATATCTTTCTGCTGCTGCCTTTAATTAAAACTGACATTGACAAAAGGGTGTCCATTAGTAGTGCAATAATGTGTCTAGTCAGAATAATCAGCGCTGTGTCTCATTTGTGAGGAAGAAAAGGACACAGTTGAGAAACATTATGGTCAAGGGTCATGTTATTTTCTCTCCTTATTTTTCCAAGATTTTGAATTGCATCTTAAAATATCACTTGGAGATGTGTCCCCCTTCAGCGTTCGACCCTCAGTCTGTAACATTCTACAGATCTACTGGAAAAAAAAACATTCTACAGATCGTCTTTTGTGTAGTTTATCATTTGCCAAACTGATTTTGACGAGCGGAGAGAATAAACGCTGCCATCCACTTTGTAGCATCACTCAAAAACATAAAAAATTAATAAAAAATAGCAGAAATGAGCAATGGCAGTGAACTCTCAAAATGCAACGTGCTGTACGCCTGAATAACTCCTGTCAGACAGCAGTAGGTGTAGCACGCAGAATAAATTGGTGACGTGCCCTGAAGGATAAAAAACAGGTAACATGCATGTGTGCGTTTGTATTTTATCTGTTTATTGCAGCAAAAGTAACTAGATCAAGCATTTGTGAATACATGCTAAATATATTTAATTTATTTGGAGGTGATAAATGGCTCTCTCAGCTGTGTAATAGAATTAGAACAAAAGGAAACTGTTTTCAGCTCACAGATTTGTTTGTATAAAAAACGTCCTTGTGAACATGAATATAACTCAAGCAGGATGATTTCGCAGGATTTAATTAATTAATAATCAAAGCACAGAACTAAACTTACCCCCCCACACACCTTTATTAWGGTTATAATGTGGGATTTCATGTGTTTGAATTCAAAAGAAAATTAAAATCATTTCTAATAGGCAAGACGTTTTCCCATTGAATTCCTGAAGGACGTTTTGACGAGGAAGAGTAATGGTATCAAATTGTCCTTTCTTTTTAAAATGCCCCCAACAGTTCTAAGAGAGAGAAGGGAAAAAAATGCTGTTAATTTAATCAAATAAGTGACCTTTTTAAAAAGAAATCAAAGAGGATTCATTAGCTTTAGTAAAGTTTGGCTGACAGCAGCTTTGAAAGGCAGATGCTGCTGCTGTGGCTTTTAATGAGCCAACCCTAATTAGGGAGCAACACTGGAGCCTAGAGAAGGTGGCTGACTAGGAGAGGAGCCAATGGTAAATAAGCTTGCTTATTTACTTCCARTGTGTGTAATGACAGCACAAATTTTTAATTAGAAACACAAGATGGGTAAAAACAACAAAAAAAGGCAAATCTTTACATTAGGTCAAACACAAACACAGGAAACATTACAAAACTAGACTGATGTGCCCCCATTTGCCTCACCCCCACGTCTCTGATGAGGGCGTTTAGCAAGGCAGGACGGACGAGGTGAGTGGTCAGACAAGAGCATGCAGCATGAAGACACAGGASAGCCTGACCTGCAGGCTGTTAAAACTGTGAAATGAAAGGAAGGGGGGAGTGGGGACAACTCATGTATACAATATGTGACCCTCAAGTTGTTGATGTGTACTTTCAGTGTGAGTCAAGGCTACCAGGGTGAGCATGCTTCTCAACCACGCAGTACACAAACACAATCATGACACACAGCTTGGGCAAATATGTTAGAATCCATGTTTGACAATCTTCAAAAAAAAAAAAAGTTCAAACGCATGCGCACACACAAACATGTGCACGTATACATGGGACAAAGTCCACAGCTAACAATGTGTCAGAGAGATTAACCCCTGTGAGCCCGCCACCACCCCCTTGCCCCAACCTGTGATTCTAAATGGCATCAACAGAAATGAAACTAACCTCAGTAAAAAGCTGCTACGAAGAAAGCCCTCCATGTCAGCGTGTGGGGTTCTGGCAGGAGAAATCACAGAGATTACTTATTTTTTTCTTCTTCTTCACTAAGGAATGAGTGATAATCAAAAAGAGCAGGAGGAAAAAGGAAAGAGAAAAAAGAATAAAAAATACTGATTATACATTTTCCTATACAAGATCTTATGTCTTTAATTAAAGCAGAAATATGACTTGGAACCCATCCCCTCTTTATGAACTGACATCATTAATTATACCTTGTTCCAACGAGGGATTGGATTTGCATACAACATCGGTTTGCACTGATGATATGTTTGCATCAAATAAACTCTGCCTACTGATCCCCACACAGCCTTTATTCGCTGCTGTGTGCAGATATATGCGCATGAATCCAGCTCTGAAACCACAGATCCAGTCTGTTCAGAGTAGCCAGCGGTGGTCCAGCTSCAGCCCATGTGTGGCAAAAGCTGCTGTGGCTTCGAGGAGCCCAGCCGCTGGGAATCACAGCACCAATGAGGCAAAAGGATGTGGTCATGATGTCACCACTTGTATGGGTCGCTCAGAAGCCATAGCCGCAAAATACTAGAGACGCATGGCTAAAATTGACTTACGACAGGTTTCCATTTTGTTATTGGGCTGTGTAATAAATGTTTTCATTGTGTTAGATTGGCTGGAAATCGATTGGGGTGTGCGTGTGCTTTGTTTTAAGTGGTAAAAATGAGCAGAAATTTAAGGAACAAATTTGTCAGTGGAAATTTTATTACTTGCTGCAAGTCTTTTAGATCTCACAAAGAGCCCGGTACAGATATTCAGCTACTGATTAATGACAAGGATACCTTGCAAAAACATTATAAAAGTGTTTCACTCTTAACATTTCAAAGTTTTATCACTTTTAAGTTCTAAATTAAAATCATCCACATACCTTAGACCTTTTGTGAAAACACACTTTTCATGGGAATTCAAATTTAATTACAATTTTTAGTATTCATGAAAAGCATAAGAACAATTGACATCTAGTCCTTAAACCTTAAGTTTTAAGACATGGGTGTAGTYCGGCGTTTTCTCCTCTTTCACGAACAGCTTCTGGAGACAAAGCCTTTGAGAAAATGGAAAGAATGAGCCGAGCCCAAGGACACTGTGCCTTTCAGCCGGGCCAGCACTTAGCGGAGCAGTGGTTCCACAAGGTCCAGAGGGCTCAGTCGAGACTTTTCTCACAATAAGGTGTCTGGGGAGGCGGAGAGTGGCACAGCCAGGGGTACCGCGGCTCTGCTCTTTTTTGCACTCAGTTGGGCCCAGCGCACATAATACCATCACCATGCCACAGCGCACCAAGCCAGTGACAACGTGAGAAAACAACCGTCAAACAGTGCAGAGCAGATCAAGCGTGTCTCCTCACTTCTCTGAGTGCAAAAAGCACACACTGCACAGGCACACACACAAGCCAAGAAAATTATCAACACGAACACAGCTAAAATCTGAACATACTCTAATTTATTCTACAATTTAGTGCATGAACTCGTATCTGCATGAACCTTACAACAAATAAAACAGAACAAAAACTTTTTCTACTGAATTCATGATTCCCTTTTAGCAGTCTACCAGACCCTAGCCACTTTTATCATTATCTTGGATTGTATCCTTTAAACCCTTGTTGTTTAACTGTAACTTCACAGTGTTTATCCATGTGTTTCCTCAGCTGTTACTGCTTTCTATTATCCCATTGTGGTCAGAAACAACTTAGCTGGGACTGAAAATGCAAAAGGTGGGGTTTGGAGAGCAAACGACCAACCTAAAGAAAAAGTTTTTCTTTTTTTTCTCTTTTTTTTGTCTTAAGGCAAATACTAAGAACGTCTTGCCAATCAATCTCAGCTAATTCTAGGGCAGACTTGTTTGAAAGAGAAAAATAGAGAATAGACATCTCAAAGTTGGCCTGAACCACCGTGAGCAGCTCAGCAGCCTTTCAAAGAACGAGCTTCTGCCAAAAGCTGCCTCTGCTTAACCAAGTCTCCCACCATCTGCAACAAATGTGCTCTATTAAAGCAGTACCATATGGACAACAAGCTAGCTATTAACACGGCTTCAGCACATCCCTTAACCCAGCCCAGATTTCAAACTTCCAGTCAAATTGACTGCTGATTTAATGCACCGCCAGCAGCCATGTGGGTCTTGGCACGAGGCAGCACTCTCAGTCTTCAGTCATTAACAGGCTCACATAGTGCGCAGCCCACAGTGAGACACAGAAGTGAGCTACGCAGATCGTACTACAGCCCAGGTTAATTAGTATGTTCTCCTAAAATAATGAAAATGAAAAACAACATTGTTTTAAAAAAGATGGAAAGGATCAGGAGAGTTTAACAAAACTTCGACTTGAAGCAAATGGATAAAGTACGTCCACAGAGCCAGTGCAGCGGCCGCCTAGCTGGTGGCTTTTGTTTCAGTTGTTCCATAGTGATGAAAAGTGAAGTTGCTCCATTTGCTTGGATCTAAAATGCCAGGGATTAGCCCTACAGGGTGTAGAGAGGCAGAGGTGGGGTCAGGGGGACATGCTTAAATCCCTTGGGGCCTGGCAGCAATGAGGACACCTCGCCCCTGTCTGAGTCACTAACCGCTCACGAAGCCACGCACTTTTTCTCCACGATAAGACCATGATGTCACGACTGGAAGCTCTGCAACCATGACACGACTTGTACCTAATCAGTTACAGTTTTGTGGTTTTAACCCGACACTAGTGTTCAGTAATTGTGTTTATTCCTTTTGCCTCCTCTTGTCTCAGTTGGTTCCACATTGTACAACAAGCAAAAGACTGGGAGAACATTTCTTCACTTGCAAGGCTGAATGTATACAGTGATGTACCCTGTGCAAATAGAACTATTATGACTGATGGTAACTACTTGTTTTGCTTACTTATTATTTTTAAGCTCAATTGGAGCTTTTAAAACATAAACTTATTGTTCTGTCACTAGTGTCTCTGCAAACTACAAAAAAGAGACTTCACAAAGCCTAATTAAGTAAGGATGTTGGTTTTCTCATCATCACAGTCGTGTATTAAAAATGAGTGTTTGTTGAGGGGAAAAAAAACTACACTTCAGCATCTCATATTTGCATTAACTTAACACACGGACCCTATATGGTGAAAGTTCAGCAAAATATCTGCACACAATCACAGAATCTATGCATGCCTTTGTGCAGGATGCTGGAATCCAAACTCACTCCTTTATGATGCTTTTTACTGAAGCGAACAGCATCCAAGTGACCAACGTAATCTTTCTAGACTGCAACATGTGCAAAACACCTCAGCGTCTGCTTTCACGCACACACCTATGTCAGTCAGATGTGCCAGATGAGTAGTGAATTAATTTGTGTGAGCCACTCCAACATTAGGAAGGTGTGTTGAAAGGTGTCTGCTCATGTTTCAAATTAAACGCGCTGCTGGTCAGCATTAGCACCTCGCCACCCGTCGGCAACTGACACTTAGGGAGCTCYGGGGGAGGAGGGGGGAGGAAGGAGCGAGTGGGTCGGAGTGGGGGGGGGATCCCATCCGCTGTTCACACTGGAATAATTAGAACATGTCAGGAAGAATTAATTTCCTCATTTTTCAAAAGGATACACAGAAATTACCATGTTATTATATGACAGGGTCCCTGGGAGGATTGGATTAAATTTGATTTCTTGTGCAGCCCACACAACAAATTAAAGTCATAAATAAGATGGAAAGAAGCGGGCACAGAGCATATGTTTATGGCAATGAGTGAAGCCAAGGGAGCAGAAACAACCATCTTCATTTCATTTTATTTAAATCAGGCCAACACCGTGTGTCTGAATGACAGCAGTTGCTAATGGGTCGAGATTAGAGGCTTCTTGATATTAACACAGAGGTCCAACATCTTCTACTTAAAAGTAATAAACATGCAGGGCGTCAACTTGCAGATGAGCCTGTTCTCCACAGGTAATGCTCGACACTGTGGTCTTCCAGCAACAGAAAATTATAGCCCAATATTTTACGTCAGTCATTTTCTTCTATGTTCCTACCTTTTATACAACTAATAGAAACAATTTAAATATTTAAGAGTCACTTGTATTTAAACAAATGTCAATGCTGAMTTGCAATGCTACTTGCAACAAATAATGACATTAATCCACCCTAAATTTTCTTTTAATTGCATGTTTTGCAAATTGTTGTTTTAAAAGCTTCTTTTGGGTGTAATGTGTAATCACTGACCCAATTTTTATCCATCAATGTTTTGTTATCTTTGTTGAATTTTGATTCAGTTTTTCAAGGGGACAAAGTATAACAGTATAAATTGCATTAAAAAAATTATTGCACTATAAATGGGCCAAAAAATCTTTTTTTAATTTTAATTTTCATTTAATCTGACTTTATTTCTTAGTATGCGTTGGGTTTTTTAAAATAAATAAAGATATTAGTAAATACCAGAAATGCAGGATGAGTTACAATTCATTTTAACTTCATCAGTTAACACATTAGAGTTCAAATAAGTGGACTGGATTGTCTCAACAACACAAGGCAGAACACTCATCTCACGAGGCTCTGATTAAACTTGTCACCTTACTAATACAATGCAGTGCCATCTTGGCGCAGAAGAGTTTTTCAGCTTTCTCGAAACGGGCTGTCATTAGAGCTCAGTGCTCCCCTGGGCACCACAAACTTTAAATAATTTGCGAATCAATTAACTGGCTACTCTCGACGCAACAGGGATTTCACACTCCGGGGTCGTGGTGCATTATCAGTTGGAGACGATTCATGGCTTTTTGGGCAAGAAGCTCATGGTTGAAATTATTAATTTGTTTTACCAGACTTTTAGTTATGCATTATTTTCTACAGCTGGGGTGCGGGAGGATTAGTAACATGTTCTCTGGTCCTGTTTTTTTAATTTTTTATTTTTTGTACGAACAGTAGATACTACGGGAAAACAAAATGAGAAGCAGGGTGACAGAAAAAAAAACTGTTTTCACTCTAACAATCTACTGAACCATATAATAACAATAAACTCAGAGGTTAATATATGTACACATCTTTTTTGTTAAGTAAGGTTATATCTTTAAAATTAAGTAAAGGCATAATAATACTAATAGCTATCACGTAAATCAATTATTATTCCCAAATTAATTCTGAGGTTCACTGAAGTAACCGAGGTTGATAAGATCGACGCCATTGTCAGGCAGTCATCAGTCTGTTTAGCATGTTGACCACAATCATGGAAGGGTCAATGGACTGAAGAGGCTCATTTGCTGAATAATAGACAGTAAGCGACCATTCAAAGGTGATTCACTTTCATTTTATGATGAAGTGCTGTTTATTTAATTTCTGACAAAATGGCTCCCCACATCACTTCAGTGGAGCCATCGATACGGAGCTGAAAAGCTGCGAGACTGTGTGGTTGCAGCTTATTAGGTAAATGACACATTAACAAAGAGTGTATCCATTCAGATGCTTCAACGTACTCTCAGGTGTTTCCAGATGGGACTGAATGAGTGTAATTAAGCGTGCCATATAAGCAACACAAACTCAATTATTTCCTGTCATATTTGGAGAATAATTAAACCTGCAAGTCAAGAATAATCAGATTCTTGATTGTCTTCAGATCCAGCTAAATATGAGCAAGACTCATCTACAGTTAGCCCTCAGGGGCTTCGTGTCTAACAAATACTGACAGGTGTTTTAAACATTTTTACGAATCGAACACATGATTTTAATCCCCAAATTATTCATATCCTGGTTTTTTTTGTCCTAAAACAGTCAAGTTTTGATGAGTGAATAGCTGAAGTCAGTTCCTAACACTGAAGCAGAATCGCTTTTTCTTTTACATTTAACAATCAGATATTTATTTTTCAACCTAAAACATATTTTTGATTATAACCCAGCCTTGTCTGTCAATGAATACATTTTCTGGAAAAAAATTTAAGTAATCTGTCACATCTAATATTTTAGTAGACCAAATGTAAATTAGGGTTAGGGTTACACTAAATTAACTTTGGTCAATGCTAAAATGTAAGGTATGACAGATTCRGTCAGTAATATTTTTAAGTGTATAATTACTGCCTTTACACCACGTAATATATTAAATGGAACTTATTAAAAATGTGTTGTATTTGTGAACAACTGTTTTTAATGGAAAGGCTTTATTGTGTCAATAAATTATCCGGTGATGTATTTTGCTGAAGTCCATGGAGTGATTTTTTTTCTTTAGACACAACTAATAATTAAATACAATATCTTGCTAAATTTGAGCCAACTGATAACTTGCTGTTGCAACTGTACAATGTTAGCAGCAGAAATCGGTTGCTGGTTGACAGGTGCGTGTTTGTCTGAGCAGAAGACATCGTGTGACYTGAAATGGCATGATCAAACAATGGCAAATGGCCCTGAACTTTGAATTCAGAGGAGGCGTTTCATGGCTGTTATTGAAGAGCCTCCAAGTCACATTAATATGATTCCCATGGTATCACCAATGACATTTGGAAGAAAGGAATAATATCAACTAAGTTCCTCACCTTTATTTGTTTAATATCTTAGATATATTTTCATTAGAAATCCTGCACGGGCTGCAGCTGCACAAAGACTTAGAGTAATATTTATGCAGAGAGGGTTGTGGTGCACTCAGCTCAGTTTTAAAGTTAAATAATAAAAGAACACATTTCATAGTAATTGTATTACTATATTGCTTTGGAAAATTCAAGAAAGCCTCTTAAAATGTTTCTGGGTACAAGAAGTGTTCATATTCACCATAGACCTGGCTGGCTGTGATACTGGCTTAAACATGTTTCCTTAAAGTATTTACAGGATTTGCATACATTGATTACAATAATAATATAGGATTACCTATTCTTTATCTTTCAACAACAACAAAAGGTTTGACCTGACAACAGCAGCAGCATACAAAAAAAAAAAAAATCACAAAAACACAGGAACAAAAAACAATCAGTAAAACTGCACCAAAAATAAGTTTGAGACTAATATTTTGTAAGGTCTGTCGGTAACTTTGTGTCTCGAACTGTTTAATTGTGCATGCATTGTAAGCCCATCCAATTGTCCACCTCATTTAATGCAGGTGTTRAGTGTGGGTGAAAGTCAGCAGGGGTGCAGGAGTCGTGTGGCAAGACAGAGACAGCTGAAGAGGCAAACGGATACTTACAAAAAACTGAAAGACTTGATCCCCAGCTTCCAGTGTTCACTGGTTGGCTGATTTCGAACTCATGTAAATAACCTGGAACGTAAGCACAAAGACAGAAAAAGACTTCATTTAGCTGGGAACACTGCATATTCAATAGAGCTTTCAGATTATTTTAAAACCAGAACACCTGCATTTATCTATATCAAAATGAAAAGTGAAACATGTACAAGTGTTTAAAACTTTCTTCTCTCATGTGTCATTATCCTGTCTTCCATCCACAGCTTTAACTAACAAATAGCTTATAAATCAGCTGTTTTATTTAACGTTGCCGTCTTTCATCAAACAMTGCTTCCCAGTGATTTATTTAAAGGCCATGCTCTGCTAGTTCCAGCTTGTCTTTTGAAATGTTTCTGTTAAAGAGCACACAAAGACCAAGGAGGCTGCCTGGTAGAATAAGAAGGTGCATGTTACAAAAACTTAGGTTTGAAGAAGTGTGAAAAAGAAATTGCTACTCGTTGAAGGCTAGAAGAATAAAATGAGCTGAAGGCTACCTCTGATTATAACTGTTTTAATGCATCATTAACATCATTTCAATCCTTACGACTTGTGACAAATATTCACAGAGATTTTGTATTTTCTTATAAAGTGTGCACGGCTATGAACTTCTTGCCCCCTGTTTTGGCCAGAAGACAGGTATAAAAATATTTAACCCCAGCAAAACATGGCAGAAAAGACAAATCTTAAATCTATATGCAAAAGACKCAAAAAAAATTAACAAGGAATGAGATTATGGAAACACCAATTCATTTTTCTAAGCTCCCAGCGTAGGAAGTGGAAACGCTCTAAGCTCATTCATGTTCATTTTCTCACATTATCTTGTTTTTCACAATAAGCCAAGATCTCATTACCAGCTGATTTATACAATTAGTCCGCTTCAACACTGCCAATTAAACAAGGCCAAGGGTTTTTTTTTAAGGTCACGCTTAACTGATCTGTCACTAATTTGCACTACTGCATCTCAGTCTTCTATTGCCGGGGCCAATAAGCCACCAACAACAAGACTGCAGAAATATATAGACTTGCACAGCATAGTTGTCAGAGCACAGCGCAGTCGGCTGCGTGGGAGGACGGTGGGCTAACGCGGTGAGATGGGTCTGAATGTGGCAGCCTTGAGGCTAGACGTGACAATGGGAGAGAGGGGGACCCCTGTGACCCCCCAGCTGAATGGAAAGCTGCTCCATACAGCAGTGTGTTCCTACCAACACAATAAAAAACACATTTTATTCCATTAAATGTACTTTACACGCATTAACACGGTTTTTCCCTTTTTTATTTTGATTAAAATTATTGTATCAAGTTTTATTTCATTTCAAATAAAAAAGCATCAGCTGATTTAATCATAAGCACCACCTCGGATCTTATTGATTTAGAGTTCATTTCAGTTAATTAAATCCTGGATTCACACATGTACAAGATTAACTTTTATTTGAATTTACTCAGTCAAGAATCTATTCCTTTGCGGGGGTGGGGACATAAAAAATATGGTAATTTAGTCATTCTTTGTCTAAAAACATGAGAGTTCATGTAATCACAGTGTATTATTAAAACAATCTTTGAACTAATAATTTGATCTTAATTGAGAACAATCGGGTAAATAAGACGTGGGGAGCTGGATTCCACTGCTTATTTAAGT
The DNA here is from genome assembly GCF_001266775.1 of Austrofundulus limnaeus. NCBI lineage: Eukaryota > Metazoa > Chordata > Actinopteri > Cyprinodontiformes > Rivulidae > Austrofundulus > Austrofundulus limnaeus. Next base: position 1,382,725 of record NW_013952407.1, on the reverse strand, counting down.
TAATTATTTCAGCGAGGGGGAAAAAAAAGAAACACAAAGAAGTTATAATTGAAAATAATGAACGAATCCAGATGACATTATAATGAAGCAAATGTAGGAATCCCTGTGGTTTAGTAGGATTCTGTGTCAACCGGCTATTATTGTAGCAGCATGTAGAACCAGGAAATATTAAATAAACCCTCTTTTATTGCCAATCACATAATTAGCAAAAGGCTTTAAAAACAGTTACAAGCAGACAAGTTATTGTTTGAGTGTGAGACAAACAAACGACTTCTATTTAAGTAATTGTAAAAATAGTGAAGATTTTTTTTTTGCCTGGCTCTCAGGTACCAAACAGTGAACACATGCAGCCGACATCAAAGCAGCGGAGACAGATAGCTCACAGCCACCTGTGGCATTTCTGTCAAAGAGTGGCCTTTTCTCCTGTTTTGGCRGCAAACACACACACACACYCACYCACYCACGCACGRACMCACACAGAAAGAAATGCAATGAACACTTTCATGTGAAGTAATCTTAGCATCATTCAAGTCATGACCTGTATAAATTACACCCACAAACACTGGTTATATTTCATCAGCTTAATTGCTGTCCATCCTGGCTCCACATGTTAGAAAATGCAAATATTTTCAATAAATCAGACAGACTCCAAATCTGAAATTCACATGTTGACCAGTATCTATTTTATCTGTCAGCTTTTTTGGTCATTTGAGTCTGAGCTTCTTGTACCGAACGGGATAAACTAGTTTTACTACCTAGGTCCAGAAATATTCAGTTTCAGATTCCAATTCCGTGTGTGTGTGTGTGTGTGTGTGTGTGTGTGTGTGTGTGTGTGTGTGTGTGTGTGTGTGTGTGTGTGTGTGTGTGTGTGTGTGTGTGTGTGTGTGTGTGTGGTGGGGGGGATACGCTTGATTTAATTTCCCTTGCCCATAACAGAGAGCTGTCTTTTTCATCCATCATGTTACGGAGGCTCCGCATCAATAAGCAGCATCACCACAGCTGTACGGAGCACAGCAGAGGCCAATCTCCATCTGTTCTGACAAAATTCCAGTCGTGGTTCCATGTACTTTATTTAATTCAACATACAGCTGTGACAGTTTTACGTTTCCTGCATGGACGGCACGAGCCTCTGTGTATGCCGATGTGCCGTCTTGCGTACCGTGCATGTGTGCTGAAGTTGTGAATGGGAATACACYCGAGCAAGCCAAAACTTGTGCTTCAACTCCTGATTGGAATATGTCCAGATCTGCAGCGTTTTTAAAAATATCCTCCCAATCCTCCGTCCCAAATCCTCACTCTCCTCTTCGTCCAAACGTGCTAAAGTAGGAATTCTGCAGAGTTAGTTATTTTGACAATAGAGGTAATCTATGCCATCAGTAGGCTGCTCCCTACCTGGATGCAGTGTGGTTATCTCTGCACAAGCAGCAGCCACATAGTTAGGCTGGAAACTGCATGGGGGTTAGGATGCAATAAGATGGGGCTGTAACAGTGGTCCCAGGGGAAATGGGGTAAAGAGTAAGGGGGTGGGGGGGGAGACAGGTGTTGGAGATGGAGCTTAGAACATTCTGGCACAGAAATGTCTGATATCGTAATTGAACATCTGAAATTGCCTGTTAAATACCCAGTTCCACAAAGTTAATTCTTCATGTATTAGCCTCATCTGAGAGGAACAGCGAGATTTGAGGGAAACTGTTGACACACAAACTGTGTTCACTAGTTTGATGGACACGTCTGTGGACAGGTAAACTATCCAGCAGAGTGTCATTAAAAAGACAAACTGGATTTCTATAAGCGATCTGGCGCATCAGTGGCTTATTTGGTGTTGGAAATGTGGTCAGTCACAGCCAAACAGCTGTTATACAACCTTACTAACTCACCCTCTCTGATTTTTATTTCTACTCTGTTTCTCCCAGACTTTTTTTTTGTTATTTAGTTTTGTTTTAGCCGATTCTGCACTGACACTGAAATACATCAGGCAAGACATTCACAAAACGTTTCATGCCAGCGTGTCAAGAACGACTACCAGCATGTCACTCCAGTTAAAAKCATCTTTGTCAAGAGAGTGAAACAGTGTCTGGTGTTTTGGCAGAGCTGATGTCAGATAAAGGAGCGGAGGAAGAAAGTCCCGCTCTTGAGCGGCAGCTTTTGTACTGAGAGTTTGTTACAGGCTCGGTTCAGAAACAGTGCCGTGGGTGAACAAGACTTTCTTGGCAAATACATCATCTGTCATTTCTTTGCATCAAATAACGGGGATAAAAGTCTATTTACTGAGCAACTGAGGCAGGGAGAAAATGTTTTCCTCCACAGTGGACAGCTTTCAGTCCCCAGTGTTCCTAACGGGCTGCTGTGCAGCGGCAGCCGATCACTTCTCTTTTATTTCCTCACACAGATTTTTTMCTCCAAAGACTGTGAAGACAGAGAACACAGAACAGGCTTGTCTTTTGGCACGCTGAGAAGCCCTCTTTTCTTAACTTTCGAGATATGCACACATTTATTTTCCGTTTTTTTTTTCTCCTTGTTTCGTTTTCATTTGGTGTGGAGCTTTGTGTTGGTGTGCATGTTGGGGGCAGGGGTATGAAAACAAGTTGCCTCCCCCCCATTTCTCTCTCCCAGGTAATGTGTTTATTTTCCTGGACCCATCTTCTAGTTTACTGCGTGGTGGCGTTTCTCCCCTCTTATCGCCTGGCCCTCGTGGGGCACTTTAGCCCCTCAAATCCTGTTCACCACATACTGGTTTTAGAATCTGTGAAATGAGTGCTAGAGAAGCGTGGCCACAATGTCTGCTTGTGTTGCTGCTGGACTCAAATGGGCTTGGTGCTTTTTTTRRCCCCCTTTTTTTTTGTCCAGGGAGATGCATAAATGGAAGTTTTTAACACCTCAAAGGAGGCTGGGCCTTTGTGGAGCCACACTAGAGAAGCCTGACAGTCTCCTGAGGAGGCAGACACACTGAGTGCTGCAGGACAAAGAGCTGGAGGAGCAAAATCAGCGGGGGCATCACTCCGCTTTGGGCACCAGACATGCACATGCACACATATAGTTGCACTTACATACATGCACGCAAACAACCATTTCAAAGAGAGAACTGATGTGTTTCTGTCAGCAAATCCAAGATGATCAAAAGAAGCAGTTGTGTCAAATATATCATAACTGTTTTTATGTAAAAAAAAATGTTAMTCGGCTATAACCCCTCATATCTGTTGGGCAACATTGTTTCAGATGGTTGAAAATCAGGCAGCATGCAGCAATGACAAAAATAACTGGTTTTTTAGCTGTTAAATCAGCATACAGTGCTAACTCCAAATAGGTTTATATGTGATTAGTTCAAGTAAAAACACAACCAGCACTGTTTGCTTCTTATTGATTTCAGCTCCACTGTTTGAAAATAATTTAAACATTCCCATCCCAATTTTCCTTATTGAAATTTTCTTTTTTTACAGCCCAACAGCTGGCTTTTACAATCAGGTTTTATGCTGTTTAGATGGCTACAATAAGCATTTATATGCAAATATGTCTGCCTTGTACAAAAGACATGATGGGAACCATGTTATTCAAGCCTTGAAGTGTGCGCCATTCAGCAAAGAAAGCTACTGACTGGCTTCAGAACCTCACCTGATCGGGTAGTAATTTCGGCCTATGTTACTGATTTTCATCAGTGGACAAAAGACATTAGTGCTAAAGGCACGGATATAACAGACTCTGTTTTACCCAATCGGAAACAACATTTAAGACTTCTGTTTAATATTATTTTAGTCATTGGAAATATTGAACTTAATCCAGGTCCAGATAAAAATGTTTTTATGTCCACTTCTTTATATTTTATGGGATTTTATACATATGTTTTTAATAATTATCTTGACCTGGGTTTGTGCACAGGTGTATCTTATATAAATCCAACTTAATTACAGTCTACACAGGGATCTATATTATATCCTGAAAAGGTTAGACAACCTCCTGTTATGTCAAGTCTGAACACTAC
>NW_013952407.1:1368446-1377778 GCF_001266775.1 Austrofundulus limnaeus | reverse complement strand
CTATGGTGTATAAGGATGTGATTGTGATGCTGTAATTCTGAGTGTTTTATGTGCTGCAGAACAGGAACCTGCTGTAAAACAGCAATTATGCTGAGTCAGGCTTGATTTTTAGTTATCTTTTCCTGTTAAAACAATAAATCAAATCAAATCAAAGACCTGCAACTTCTGTCAGAAGCAACATAATCAACCTGCAATTGTCTCCAGGCTCCGAGATGTTTCCAGTTACAAGGCCTTTAAGCCGAAAGCATCTGTATTCAAATGATTCCCCATTACAGGCACGGTTTAGTGTGGATATTTTCCAACGCTGCCGCACAGAAAATCAATCACATGGTGAATTAAACCAGAAAGAAAACAACTGATCCATAAATGATCAGGTTATAAAGAAGCATTGGAGTCCACAAATTGTTCCAGATTTATTTTTTTTCTTCTTCCYTAGTGTTGAGGGAAAGTGGGGATGAACTATTCTTTTTCAACAATCTCGTCTTATGATCACACAATATTAAAAACCAAAACAAAACCTTTGCCTTTACTTTCAGTTCCATACAAGGTACAGCAGGTTCAAGTGCTAAAAGGGGCAACTTTTCCATGTTGGAAAGCTCACTGCTAATTCAGTGTTCTAGGACAAAACTGTTTCACTCTATTTGTCCAAAAAMAAAATAAAAAATGGCTTCTAGTCTTTCTCTTATTCCATGGATTATTAAAACAAATGAATAACAGTCAAACGGGAGGAAATTATCTAACTTGCAGACTGAAAACTTAATACAAAAAAAAAAACCAGCCTGCATGTTGGGTGAAACCTTTTTCTCTGCACCCATTGTTCCTGTAACCATTATAACAATGAATACTTCAAGGTCTGGTTTTGTTTCTTATTTACAGAGTTCATTTGTCTTTTACTGAAACCCACAATTGGTAACAGTGTTCACAAATGCAGCGAGTCCGTTTAAGTTAGAGGGAAAAAGATCTAGAATATTTCTGCTTTCTTAATCTTCTAAACAGGGAAATGATTTAAAAGGTCGACACAAATCTTCAGTGACGRGGCAGGAATGTAAGGCACTTTACTTTCTCCCTCTTCCCATTATTTCTTTCTCATCCTTCCGTGTCTCATTTTAGCTCAGCTCTGTTCTTTTCTCCTCCTCATTTTACCTTTACCCCCCCCCCCCCACACACACACACACACACACACACACACCCTCCGTCTGTTGTTCTTTAGGGGTTGAAGGGCCAAGTGTTGGGGACAAGTAGCCCAGGGTGGGGCTCTACTTTGCTTGTCCTCTCATAGGAAACAAATGTAGTGTTTGAGCCACTGATCACTGCCATAATTGAGTTTAACACTCCTTTTCTGGATTACAAAGAAGGGCTTTTGAAATGAAAGGTCACATTACCTCCACAGTCAGGCAATAAATAAGTCAAACAAGGTAAGAGGTTTTTGCCAGCATTTGTCATTGGCAAATTTAATTAGCAGAGAAAAAAGAACAGGAAGCTTTTTCATTCTATACTGTAAAGAGAGAAGACAGTATGGGAGCTGCAGTAGCTCGGTGGTCTGTGCTGRAGTTTTTTTATTCAGCAGGCTGCAGGTTCAAGCCCAGGTTGTATCAGGGAAGGTGTATTGCTTACAACAACTGCCAAATCTTTCAACTCCTGCAGTAGGGAGCAGCTGACAGAAAAACACCCCACAAAATAAAGTGCATTAATAAATGGTAGTTTAACTTCTACTCAACGGTTCAAATGAGGTATAAAAATACAAAAAACTCAATTTATCAACTGGTTTTCTCAATTTAAGTCAAGTTCATCAACATATGCATGGAGTTTAAGGCATAAATACTGACTTATTCAAGACATTCTGCCCTAATCCTATATTTTTTTATGTCCACAGGTTTTAAGCACATACTAATCATAGGGAAACACTTGAGTCATGGACAACATTCTTAACCATTATTCTTTGCATTTTAAAAGCATAATTCTGTCCATTATGTAAGATGCCATATAGGTCTATTGTCTATTCACTGCAGCACAAAGAGAGGAAATAGGCATAAAGTAAGGCTGCAGTCTGGACTGGAAGCACAGAAGGTGGCCAAAGCAGGGCACAGAACAAGAGAATGAGAAAACGCTCTACACCCAAAAAGCTACAATGTGCCCTTTGTGACATAATGCACTCTGCACAGCAGATTGTGGAAAACAGTCTAAATTTTACTAGTTTGCATATCCAGCAATAACAACTGACATCACAACCAGTGCATTATATTCCACGTTTTTGGACCTGTTTCACGTTTGGTGGAGGAGGCGGGGGAGGGTGGGGGGTAAGGAAAACATTGTCAGCCAGTTATTATATTCTCATCATATCCTGGAAGCCCATTACAGCATGGCACAACCGACACTAAAARGAAGAAACTCAGCAAGCGAAGAGCTGAGGAGCACTCAGACTCGCAGTAAAAATTTGCTGCACACAGTTCAGTGCTGGAAAAAAAAATGTATTTAAACAAGTAATCTGTGCCTACAGATTTTGTGTTTAATTTTTGGTTGTGGTGCAAGTTTCTGCTCAAGTATTCACTAAGTGTGTCACGCATAGGCTATGGACTAAGTGTCTTTCCCAAGTGAGAAGGTCCTGGGTTTGATTCCCAGTTCGGACCTGGGGTCTTTCTWTGTGAAGTGTGCATGTTCTCCTCTTGCTTGCCCAAAAACATGTACAATAGGTTGCCTTCAGGTCCAGGCCGCCCTTGCAAAAAAGATCTGTMYTCTCAATGGGATTTGCCTGGATAAATAACTATTAAATAAGGAAAATAAGAATCACCTTAAATTTGATAATAAACTAAAGATGGGTCACACAAACCACATTTTCTTCCCACATCACATTTACCTCATGTTGTGTATTATAAAAAAATAGCCTCAATTAAAAGAGCCACTAATAAAACACACAAGCTGAAGCTGAGAAAATTCCAGTGGTTGAAAAAAAYTGTAAATACTGATAATAATCATGAAAAGACATTATCTGATAAACAATTTTAGGGGATTATATTTTAACTGAACTAAACAGTTGGAATTAAACAAAGCATAGATTGCTTCAAAAAATCTTTAAAATGTGATTTACTGTGCATGTTAATAAAACATGAATATTTATGAACTGGATCAAATAATCTCTGACTTCCAACTTAGAATTTTGAGGCTCAATAATTGAACGGGTGAAAAAATAAAAGACAGTCAGGAACAGAGTGTTTGTTGAATTTGTGTGTGTATGCGTGTGCGCATGTATGTTSATATGTGTCCATGTCTGCTCTCCACAGTCCTCCACCCCCCTCCTGCCCTAAATGTGGTTTTGGGCTGAGTGTGGCCAAACAGTAAAATGTTGAAATTGGAAAAAATATTACCCTTCTTTTCCTTGAATAGCAGAGAGATAAGCACCCTTTAGCAATGAAGCCGGTGGAGTTTAAGCTTATTATAAATACCTCTCGGAGCACAGAAGCATGTACTGGAGAAATCAAAGGGAGTAATAGGCAGGTAAGCCAGTGTCATTTTAAGAAGGAAGTCAGTTGTGAAATTGTAAAATCGCGAGGCCCCCACTGCCAATCTGCTTCCTTCAGAACATTCCCAGAAATGAATTTTAATGGCTGTGGCTATCATAGATCTGGAAAAGTTAGAGGTTTGTGAGGCAAAATGAAAAAAAAATCTATGTTAATCTCTTCATTGACAGAGACTAACAATATTAGGAGCATTTATCTCCTTGATTAAACAGTTTGTACTCTGACTTTCACAAGAATGCAGGATTCTTTAAGTGTTCTAAGCTTCCTAAAGCAGACTAGACTTWACAGAACATTCCTCATGGTTTCATGTTAAATTGACTGTAAAAATCCACTCTCATATACTGGAATGAAACTATTATTTAAAAAAAAAGGTCACTATATATTTTTCCTAGCTGTGTTTAAGATGCGAGAGCTGCTAATCAAATATGTGAATTTCTACATTTGCTGAGCGTACTTAAAGAAAAAAAACCCAGCAGATGTGAATTTACAGTTCCGTGTTCGGTTGTGCATTTGGCGTCTAATAGCTTAAGTTGTAAGGCTCCTCTGCGGAGATCTGTTATAAAGATGATACCATAACACAGTTGATCCGAGGCAGCCCAGACTCTGCAGCGCTCATAATCTATAAAGATACACAAACACACACACACACACAAAACACCCACAGGCTAATACGTACTGTGAGGTTTTTTTTTCTCTCCCCTGAATATTCATCCATGTTTCCACATCATCTGCAGGTTTCCTAATCACAGTCACTTCCCCTTTAATCACAGGGCTCTAATTAGGTCCTAATAAACCATTTTGCCATCCTCTTGGAGCGCCTGTGTGTCACTCACACATCAAACCATGAAATACAATATTAAGGGGCTGTCAACCTCAAAAGGAAAGCTCCTCCAGCAGCAGCAATACAGATACTGCAGGCACACCCTCTTACACTAATTGAAATTATTGAAAGCTCTGCTTACATGCGACACTTGGCCAGGTCTTAAACCATAGCCTGGGACACAAGGCAAGCATGATGGGCTGCGCCAGCGCTGATGCTCTGCTGGTTTCTGTGATGTTAGATAATTGTTTAAACCTGAGTGGATATGGCACAAGCCTCATGTTGCTTGTTTTTCCAAGAGAGTGGGTAAAAATGTTATCCCCAGTTCTTATTCTCCTGTTTCTCCCATTCTAATTCAGTCCAGCTTTGAGGAAAGCCTCAGTGGTTCCATGTTCTTCGTGGAGAACCAGTGTTGGAGATGAGGATCGCTGACCATAAGTCGATATAATGATGACTGTTTAATTAGAAGCCTTTCTTTGGCCTGGCCCTAATCCAAACTCCTCCACCCTGCAGATGGTAACCAATAAATTTAGCTTTGCTCAGATTGAAGATGAATATTGTACTTCCCTCATGTTCACCAAAGCCAACCCCCTAACCAAGAACACAAAGCCTTTTTTTCTAGCAGAAATAAAACCAAAACCATTGCAATGCTGGTGAAGTTYAACTGCGTCTTCATTTTTACTTTTTTTTTACTTAAAGTTTTTTCATTTAAGAGAGTAGTTTTGTTTCTACATTAACTTTACATTTAGCTGACTCAAAGCTTTATTTGGGAAAAGCGACCTAAACTTTTGCAGTAAACTTACTTAGAGACAGAAAAATGAAATGTGCAACAAAATGTAAAGCCAGATGCTTGCTCATCTACTCAAACCTTCACTATCCCAGTCTACACAAAACAAAAATCTGCAAACGTAACTAAATAGTCTGATCAGAGACTTGCAATGTTCTGATTTGCATACCGCAAAAAAATGTCTAAGAGGTGGCTGAGTAAGATCCTGCATGAACAACCACTGTTCAAGTGTTTTTTTGTTTGTTTGTTTTTTTGGGTGGGGGTGTAGTTTGACTATTGAATGAGCTCTATGACATTTTTCTTACTTTTACTCTCAGTGATCCTTTTGTTAAAATGAGTCACCGAACTTTCTTAGGCCAAACATCATATTCTGACATCCAGTTTGAAAAGTTGTGACTGCAGATCTTGGCGCTTCTAGTTGGAAAAACACTGYGAAGACGAAGTGCTTTTTAGGAATGTGAATGACAAGATTTCATTCTAGAGCCATGATCTCATTGTCGTGACTATTTTTTGTAGACATTACTGACAATCATCCATTCATCCTGTCTGGTTGGGTTAAAAAAAAAAAACAAAAGAAAAAAAAGATGAACGTCTTGTTGTTTTAWATACAAGACCACCCCTTCCATCTTCCTCTGTCCACATCGATGTGTCAATCATCACCCTGTAAAACAGCCTCCTTCCAGATGTTTTAATGCCCGTGACGCCTGGCAGAAACATCACTCTGGTGTGTGTGTGTGTGTGTGTGTGTTATATGTGGGTGGGTGGCGTGTGCCAGAGTGGCTGTCCCCTCAGACTGTCAAAGAGCCTCATGGGAAATTTACTGTTCAGCCTAACCACAGGCTCTCAGTCAGTTCAGCAGATTTTTTTTTTTTTCGTTTTCACATTTGAGATTGTCACAGATGACACTTTCTTTAGTTTCAGCGTGCAAGCTCGGAGTTGCTACAATTATTATTACTTATTAGCTGAGAAAGTCAGAAGCTCCTMAAGTGTAAATCAAGACCAGGTGAAATGTTCCCAGTGCTCCTGAATTTACAAAGAGTAAACAACTTACAGATCACTTCTGTTTTAAGCTGAAATGTCTTCTTTTTTTTTGTTTCAGCTTTAGTGCCTCCTTTATGTTTGTTATTGATAAAAAGACAAAAATTAAGTTAAAACAAAAACATCATTGATTTCAAATACAAAGCCGTCTAATCTTCCAACTCAAAATTAGAGGGATCTGATGCAACAAGCTCACCAACATCATTATTTGTGCGGAGTCTTAAGTATATTGAGGCTGCTCTTAGATCATCTTTTCACCAGCAGGGTCTGAACACCCCCCTTCCATTTACTCAGTTCATGTTTGAAAGGATTACAAAGACAGACAAAGAGCAACATAAAGACAGTGACAAGAAGAAAGCTCGTGGTTGCTTGTGCCGAAGCCATTTTCTCATGATGTACATTAAGAGCAAATCCTTGCAACACATCCGAGTTAKAGCATAAAGCGATGATTCAGAAAGGAAACAAAAAGGGCCTGGCTTGAAGAGATGCTATAGTTTACTTCATCAGAACTTCAGTCGCGAGAACATTACCGTCTACTCCCGCACCCGCCTCCTTTTGTGTCACTTTGATTTATTTTCGGCATTGCGCATTAATGTTTTTTCCACAGGAAAAACTGTTGAGAATTTGATTTCTGGCCCAGTACCTCCTTTTCTTTTCCATAACGTTCTGGCCTGCTTTAGATGCCACAGTAGCTGCTCCATGATGCAAGTGGGGTGATCAGGATTTGTTTCCATCGCAGAGCACTAACACACTTTCTCTTTCTCTCTCTGGAGAAAATAAAAAAATATATCTAAAACAAAAGCMCGGTTCTGTTTAGGTCTGTCTACAGAAATGCAACAAAACCAACAAGTMTGTCTTTTATAATAGCATTTATGGGCTTAGAGGGTAATAACGTTGTCTAGTTATTATGTTGCAGCTGCTTTGTGTTCACACTTTCTATTCCAATCAGATCTCCACAAACTTTCTGCAACATGTACGATCAGTATGAAGAAAGAGAGAAAGACTTCCTGTGCTTGCTTTGCCCCCAAAAATGTGTTTGCATGCAGAGGTACGCTCTTCATACAAAAATAGTTGCAACTACACACAGCGAAGTTGCAAATCTGATCTAAAAACACAGCAACCCTTGAAGCGAGAAAGTCCCGTTAACCTTTTTAGTCACGACCACGAAGAAAAGCTTACATCTTTTGTCTGATCGAGCTGACAAGTGCCGACTGTTAACCTCTACCAATCAAAAAATTTCTCAATCGTTCAGCTCCAACGGAACACAGAAAGTACTTGAATTTAAAAAAAGTTATATTCCATTTCAACCACGAGACTCATTTTGAACCCAAAACTTTCTGGTGCTGGAGGATTATTCACATTAAACGGTCTATAATTGTACCATTTCCTATTTCTTAAAAGATGAATTTTTTAGAGCGTTTTCTCACATTATGTTTTTCACAGAAATCCGTGTCACAGCAGACCCATTCTGGCCCAAGTTCTGTTGCTTCCTCCGAGGTCCTGTTTTGCCCATGGGATGGTCTGATACAAGCACAATGGGTGGGGGTGGGGGGTGATGGTGGGGGTCACAAGGAAAAGGCTTGTTGTGAAGCTTTTGTATGTGAGCTGTGCAAAAGCCCACATTACACTAATCTCTTTTTCCCTTCTTCGCTCACAAGACAATCTCAGCTCTTTAGAGACTCTTCAATCCTAGCAGGGCAAAAATCACTCGAGGCAAAAGATCACAGCTTCTTCTTTTTTTCTTTTCTTTTCTTTTTGAAGAAGTCAAAGCTTTCTGCATCAAGGTCACTTGCAGTCATAAAAGCCATTTATCCATTAATGTAGAGACAAAAACAGTTTTTGCAGTTTTACTAAAATAACAAAAAATAAACGTGACTGCAGTTGGGGAATATTACCAATTAAAAACCAACATAATTTATGCATAAATGTAAAACTGTGGCGAACAACCTCTGAAAAACTAGAAGGACAAAAACGGATTCGAGCTTTTTCTTTCTCCTTTCTTTAAAACTCCACAAAAAGAACACAAATGTTTGCTTAAAATTCAGTTTCAACCACCTGCACTTTTTTCCACACAAGCTGACAGTTCTCAGCCTTGGTCTTTATGCTGTGTGTGTATGCATGCATGTGTGTGTGTATATGTGTGTGTGTGTGTGTGTGTGTGTGTATGTGTGTGTGTGTGTGCCGAGACTCCAAAATCCAACACATTTTAATTACTGCCCGGCTGCACTGTGTGCCTCTTTGATATGGAAATGCAGGCAACCATCTTCACACAGCCACTGTACAAATCTTCATTCGATTCATAAAAAACAATGAGCCTCACTAATTCCTCCACCTGATTACAGTCCCCGACCTGCGTGTGTCAGAGAGCCACCAATGCCCCTCTAATTTACTCTACATATTAATGTGGAATTTAAGAAAATACATTTTGGGGGAGAAAAAAAAACAACTGGCRACTTAKTGTTGCATTTTGAAGTCAAAGTTAATTATGCACAACTATATGGACTGAAAGAATGTGTCCAATTATTTTTGAGAAAAACATATTCAGTGGGAGAGTGAATGATACAGATCAAAATGGGCCACTTAGGTTACGTGTGCAATTATGCAGGTCGCTGTGATGATACACATATTTAGATTTGTTATTTCTTTTCATCTGTAATCCTTTAATGTAAGCAATACTGTTCACTTACAGCAACCAGAGGGACATGAAGATAAGAGCAGAAACAAATAAAACACTGCTGCTCGTCGGTGCTCGTTGAGTGTTATGCAGCAGGTGATGTTTGTTTTTGAATTTTAGGAAAAGTTAAAATTTTGCCATTACTTAAATCTACATTCAAGGATGGAAAGGCTTTCAAATTTAAAAAAAAATGGAGATTAAGCTATATCAAATTCTGCAAATTTAAGATAAAGATTTTTTTTAAATCGCTGACGTGTTGCTCCATCTTTCACATCTGCCTTCAGGAGCATAAAGACCCACCTTKTGCATATTTGTAGGTGACCCTCCTTTTTTCTCTGTTTATCTACCTTCTTGGAAACAAAGTTGCATTTTTAAAAAGCCGTGAGTTTAATCGCCGACATAAAACACACCAGAAACTTCTTGCCAAAAGGGCCAAGCGTCCCACCTCTCCCGCCCCACGACACACACACACACACACACAAAACACCCACAGGCTAA
>NW_013952407.1:1363885-1367169 GCF_001266775.1 Austrofundulus limnaeus | reverse complement strand
CACACACACACACACACACACACACACACACACACACACACACACACACACACACACCAGCACTTTTATTTGCATCACGGCAAGCCTTTATGATTTCAAAAAACTACAGATTTTTTTAATCCCCTTCCTCTGTTAAGTAAAATAACACTTTCTGAATACCATTTTTAAAAAAAGTGAATTTTGTGATATCTTTGCAGCTTTCAATAATAATTTTTCCAGCAAGCATAAGAAACGGGGGGAAAATATGAGCAACTCATAAAAAGAATATAAGAATAARTCAAACACTTCCACATAAAACCACATTTCTATCGGTCCTCTCTTTAATCTCACTGATTCCTGCAGTTTTTGGCTGATTCCACCTTCACATGTTGAGAACACGTAAAAGAAATTATTCAAGCATGACAGCTTATTTTAGACGAACTCGTCAACTTCTCTTATATTCCATTCAGTAACACAAACATTAAAATGTGATGACAGTGATTATGGTTTAAAAGAAGGAAAAGGGGAAATCTCAGCAGTAAACATGATCAGAGGAGACACCTGAACAGTGCAGGATGTGTTTGGACATGTGAGACAGGTGTCTCTCTCTCTGCCTAAATGAAAATCCTAAAAAAATCTTTGAACTTATTCTGACACTTCAGCGTCTCTAACTGTTTTTGAGTCCAGGGAATGAGGTCTTATTGCTCAATCTTGGAAAAACAAAAGTCAGATGATAATCCTTGAATTATAGTGTCAGAATAACATAATAAATGTGTTTTTTATTGCGTGCAATTTATATTTACAAGGTYGCAATAAATGATTTTATTTATTTGTTGCTGTTTATGATGACAATAAATTGTTCTCAACTAAGTTAATGAACTGTAAAAATTATTTTTAAAAGGGCTCACAAAAAATACAATTTATAATCTAATTATTAAAATGAACAGAACAGCTACAGAAAAAGGGAGTTTTAAAAGAAAATGTGATTAATGAAAGAGTGTTTCTGRAGAAATCAGGGAGATATTTGCACTAAAAGCCGAGCTGAACTGGCATCAAAGCGCTTCAGACTAAAACCGTTTTTTCACTGTTTTTTTTTTTTTTCACTTTTTTTTCCTCCTGTCGCTCTTTTGGGGCGAGCTGCAGCCGACAGACACCAACTCCTCCAGAGACACAGCCGAGTGTCCCTGTATAGCTGCAATCAGGACAATGTGCTGAATGGACAGTCTAATTATAAATGTGCCATTTAGACTCGCGTTTGGGCTCCAGAACCGCCTTACCTTATGAGGAAACCTGCAGAACCGTCAGAGAGGAGGAAGGAAAAAAAAAACTTTTTAACTCTTCAGAGAGAGAGAAAAAAAAAGGACAGTTTTCTGGGATGTGGAGTTTACAGGGAGAAAAAAAAGAGGATTCCAGGCTGATTAATTAGCCACAGGTGGGGTAAATAGAGGACAAAACGCACGTGCTCAGGCGATAAATAATAAGTTCATTAAGATTTTTTTACACGGGTTTTAAAGTGTATTTTCTTCTGATTAAAATGATATAAAATAGACTCATGCAGCWGCTTTAAGAGGGCCGGTTTTTGTGCAGGAATTTAGAGAAATGCTTTTTTTTTTATAAAGAACGTTATAAAGAACGCATTCTGTGATCATCCAGGTTTCCTTAAAAAAAACTAAAATAGCATCCCTGATATTTGTAATTAATTTATTTTAATTAAACAAACATGTGTGTTCAAATCCAGAAATGCACATTTTACGCGGCCTGAACATGTTAAAACTTTGTTTTGCATTACATTTATGCTGATTATTAATTTTATTTATTCACGTGTGGTGTAAAAAAAATAAACAAGGTTAAAACTGACATGAGAAGTTGCGGATGCTCGGTCCAGTCCGGAAGCTTTTAGGCATGCATTTGTTTGTTTGAGTTTATTTTCTAACCCACATTTACTCCTGTSATTGTTGGATTTAATTTATGACTGATGCTTTCTTCAGGGGGTCAGTTCCCCTCCGACCCCCTGACAAAGTTTAGGAGATTTCCCAGAAGCTGCGCACCTTAAAGAAACTGAGTTTCTGTCCTGGAATAAAACAAATGACACGGAGAGTTTAGGACAAACAGATTCACGGACTTTGGAGCAAAAAAAAATAAAGGAAGGAAAGAAAAGTGGACTGAGAGCTTCAAATAGACGTGTCCACAGAGCGCGCGGAGACAGGAAACCCACCGGGGCGCGAGCCGCTGTCAGTGAGTGGTACCGCTCTGTGGACAGAAGTGAAACTGCCAACAGCGGCATGAAGTTGGGGGGCTTCATGTAAACACGGGGGCAACTTTTACACCTTGTTATTAGGAAGAAGAAGAAACACTTAATTGCGATAAAAGGGGAGAAGGTTGCGGATGAAAAGCGCTCCGCGAACCGCTCGCGCCGCGAAAACTTCTCTAAAGAGTTAAAAACAAAAGATTATCTCAAACTTTTAAGAGACTTTTTTTTAAAACACTTTTACGTGGTTAAGTTTTCCAAAAGTCGGCTGTTAAGAGAAATTCGCAAGAGAAGCCGAGATGAGCTCTGCGTCTCGCGCGTGTTCGGATTTAGACTGTTTAGGTTAAAAAACCAAACAACGGGTTTGGGGGGAAAGTGTTTAAGTTTTTGACACGCGCTCTCCTCCACACACAAACTTGGTCGTGTCTCGTGTGAGTTGGTCGCGCGGAGAAGTTTGTGAAACTGCGTGTTTTTGAGCGGAGCGCAGGCAGCGCGCGCAGGACGCTTCTCTGACAGCTCGCTCGACTTTCAGGAATCAGCGCTGAAAAAAAAAAGAACCAAAAAGGAAGAAGAAGAAAAAACATCTTAAAACAACGTTTTACCTTGAAGATGGAAGCCGTGGAGAAGAAAGCTGCGCGTCCTTCCTCGTGCGTTAAAAAACACTAAAGACTCGACTTTAAGACTTTACTGTAAAAGAAACAACTAAAATGAAATAAAGACTGAGCTATCTGTTGAGCGAAAACTTGTCTCTGCTCGGCCATACAGGAGCGGGATCCCGTTCACTCACTCTCTCTCTCCCTCTCTGTGAAGTTCAGTTGTCCAAAACTACAAGCACCTTTTGTTGTTCCCGTCTACTATCTGCTCTTTATCTCCCTCCCCTCGCGCGCGCGCYCACACACAGGAGGAGAAGACTCGCGGCCGAGCTGCTGTCAATCTTGGCGATCAATGCGCGCAGCCATGTCGCAAGTATTCAAAGCATTTCCCGTCGTGCTGCATCAGAAAGTGAGTGGCCGGGGCATTGATCTGAGGAAGGCAGAGGGGCAGGACTCTCTCCCCC
>NW_013952407.1:1357437-1363524 GCF_001266775.1 Austrofundulus limnaeus | reverse complement strand
GAGGAGGAGGAGGAGGGCAAAAAGAGGATGCATCAGATCAGACTCTGACTTTTCTTTTTCTTTCTTTCTTTCTTTCTTTCTTTCTTTCTTTCTTTCTTTCTTTCTTTCTTTCTTTCTTTCTTTCTTTCTTTCTTTCTCTTTCCACACAGTATACAGAACACCACAAATATTTCCCTCTATAAGAAAAAAAAAACATCTTACCTTTCCAAACTTGTCCCTGTTCGTGTGACTCTATGAACTTGGGGTTCCTCAGAATAATCTCAGCTCGTCACGTTGACGGCCTGAGATTAAAACATAAACAACAATCTGACAGAGTTTTGTACGTGGTCTCTGCTGTTCAACTGTTTAAAGGAGCGGACTTTTTATTTATTTTTAATTTCTCCTGTTTCTGTTTCTGCCCGGACTCTGATGCGTGTTGAACGGACCTCACGCGCCACCTTTTGGACGCAGCAGGAAAAATCCTGCAGGTGTTCTCTCTCCATCCTGCAGAGCATGTGTGTGGCCTGTTTCTTTGTGCTTTTTGAAGCCAYCTTTGAACAAACTGGACTGTTTTTAACATGTCTGTTTCCCAGTCTTTGACTGTTCAAGCAGTCAACTTYAGCCCTGTAAAAAATTAAACAGTAATAACAGTTTAAAAAAGTTTACTTAAATAGATTTCCAGATGTAACATGCAAGTCTGAAATGCAGGTCCACACTCAATGTAAACAAAACACTTTTATTTACATAATTTGCTGAACAAATTTAATTGTAAACACATTTTTTTTTTACATCTCCATCTTTTCCACTGTGATGATTGTTGACCTATTTTTTTGGTCACTTTTATTGTTTCTGTATGGAAACAAACATCTATTCAAAGTTAACTTTAAAAATAGTTGGCGGCTTTTCAACATGCAAACTTTAAATTCGAGGACAAATTATCAATTAATTTGAAAATAAAAAAAAACATTTCTTATGAATTACTTTTTGATTTGTCTTAACATCARGTTCATTTATCTTCAGGTTTGAACCTAAAAGCCACAGGTTCTTTTGTTTTGCAGCCAAGCCGTTGCCCCGTAAATGCCGGATCCTCTCAGAAAACAAATACAGGCCACTGTTTTTACCCAGGTGACGGTACGGCCTCCTCTCTGCTCAGATGGTGAAGTGCGTGAAGCCTGCACGAAGAGAAAAAAAGACAGTCCAACTTGTTGGGGGGTATACGAGGCATGATATGATGCATCTTCAAATCCAAGTCTAGCCCATAAATATTTGAAAAGGAGAGTGCACGAAAATCAACATTTTTGTTACATTAAATTAACATGTGTTCTTCCCCCTGTTCTGCATGGTTAATTAGAGAACACCATTCAGTCAGTGAGTGAGGATGAGTGCGTGGGGGGTGCTCTGATTACCCAGAGCAGGTTTTCTTAAAGGTGGGCCGCTGATTCACGTTTAGAATACAGCTGTTAGTTTTCTCAACAAGGTTTGACAATGGTCTAAATTTTAGAAGAGGCACATTTTAAAAGTTCTTCTTTTAAACCTTTGACGACTTAAAGTTAACAACAGCTGCTCCTTTGCTTTAATTCCTTTAATCCTCATGATTCTGCTTTTACTCACTCTGCAAATGCATTTTATTGATTATTCCTGACACATTTTCAGTTTATAATAAAGCAGTGTACCTTTCAAAACACTTACATTCTAAGATTAGAATGAAWAACTGCAGTTAGATAGGCAGATCGTTAAAACAAGATGTTATTTTTAAAAAATGTAAATAAAATAAGGCAACTTTTAAGCATTRATTGACGTCGTTGTTCATTTAAAGCAGTGTCCAGTGCTTTTCTACAAAAAGAATATGCTTGGACTTTTGCAACAGCAGCTAAGATTAGAAAATGTATAACGTTTAAGATCTTCAATAATAAACACATGAATACATTTGGAAAAAATAAAAATTAGCACACCGACCTCTACCAGTGAGACCATCATGCTCCCTGGCAAGATGTGCTCACAAGCAAGGCCCACATCCACAAAACCAACACAACTCACAGAACGCCAGCGTGTGCAATTAACTCCAACAGTATTTGCATTCATGTAAATCATCTCCCTCCCGCTTGGACTTGTGATGTGGAAAGCTCTGTTCTCGTTAGTTGACCCAAATCTCTTCCTTGTAACTCTGGGTGTCATCAAAGTTTAGTCAGGATCTAATATTTCCTTTCAAGTTAACAGCAAACCACTGATTAATCGTGTAGAAATAAGGCGTGCAACATGTCAATTTTAATTATAGACTTCTCAGTGATGTCATCACGCCGTGCGTGTCAACAATAATACAGCACAAACGTATACTGATTAATATACATTAAACTGTCATCTGAGGAAAATGCTTGTTGTTTAGAAGAAACAAGGAAAAAGTGAATAACTCAGAGCAAAGTCTTCTTTTTTAAACTATTCTGGTGTTTCAGCAAAGCTATTTTGTTCCTATTAAACTCCAAAAGAACAAATCCTCTTTTGCTTATTGTTGATTTAAACACAAACATGTTTCATTGTTCTGGATGCTAAGTTTATTGCCGTCACACTTTAGTTCTTACAATTAAATACTAAAACGCTTATTATAATTTGGTACATTTGTGTGTGTGAAGCTGCTAGATTAAAGAGAAGGCCCAGGGGCATTTGGTTCATTTACAAAGCAATTGCTTTTATGTACAAAAAGCCCAATTCACTGTAGGTATTGTAAAAGCTTTCCGTTTAGGGAACATGAAAATGCTCATTTATTGTTTGAAACAAGAAAGCACCTTCTCAAATCATCAAATAATACCTGATCCTTTCTACTAAACATTACTTTCTTTCTATATTGACCAATATTATATAATCATTTAGGCTAATCAACTGTATAATGCAACAATTTAAAAGCTAAAAAATAGGCATTAAGTCTGATTTATTTTGAAAGCCTGCAGCTCGTTCATCGTGGTGCAGCACGAGTGCCATTCAGCCTCCCCTCTATTCTTTTTACAGCGTGTATGCACATACGATGGGAAGAATATTCAATGATTCCTCACTCTTAAATAATTTACCCAATTCCATTTCTTACACATTAAAAAACGAACCGCGTGTGGGACTTGGAAAAATGATAAAACAGCATAAAATACTATTTTGAAATCAAAGCACCTATTGCATCGGCGTTCTTGGTTTTGTATTTGCACAATTGGACTACAATCTGAGATCCCAACAGTGAGCTGTGTTCCCATTCTGGTTTAATCATCAAAAAGCCAACGGGAAGGAACAATAAAACTTATCTGAGTGAAAAAAGGTATCACTGGGAATTTCCTCTGCTATGCTAAAAACTGTGAAAAGCTTTGCGAACAACATAGACCTGAGAACAAGGCCTGACTCCCCAGCATGGTGTCAAAAGGCTCCCTCTATCAATCAAAAGCAAATAGGAGAAAAAAATCCCAAAGCTAGAGTCAAATCACAGTCAATTAAAACTAAATACAAACAATGACAGGAGGCTCTTCTTCTAGGATTTCAGATGAGGCGTTTTATTTACTGCTACTTATCATCTTTTATTTACACGTTGCTAAAAAGACTCAAACAAACATTTCTGACAGGATATTGAGCAGCACTCTTTCCTCCTCTGGAAAAAAAAGGCATTTCTGAAGCCAGTAAGTATTTAGTAGCGGATTAATGCGGGAGTCCTTAATTGCGTTTAACAGAACAGGAACCAATTAGCATAATAGGCCCTTTTCATTCCCTTTGAAGTCCAAGAGCATAGAATAACAAATGTATACGAACCACCAGCCATACGTCAATACATGGAAATGCCACAATCCTCAGTGGAAAGGCTGGGGTGATTTTTTTTTATTTTTTATTTTTTTTGCAGGAGGAGGGAAAGGCATTCACTTTTATTGCAAAATAAGCACTATAGAGGATACAGTTGGTCTTCTAGCAAGCAGAGCCAGGAGGCTCTGTGGGGCCCCCTGATCCTGGAGGAGAGCTGGATGCAGCTGCTCAGGGAGGTGCATCCATTCTCTCAGGTGTTTTTTCTTTAGACTGCAGCTCAATGCGAAGGAGTGAAAATAATTACTCTCCAATTAAAGATAAAGACGTCACTTGGGAGGGAGCTGAAACACAAAAGCCTCGCTGAGGAAAAGGATGTTGGGGTTTGCGGTTCATCAATGCGGGGGTGAGGAGGTGGGTGGGGGGATGGCGTTCTCATGATAACATAAATATGTGTGCAGAAAGCTGCAGTATTTAGCAACAGCAGCTTACTTCCTCTTTCTTTTTAAAATTCAATTCCATTTTATTTTCCTTTTGAACCTGAAGTTCAATACATGTACTTCTCAGAGGTTTCTTTTACAATTGCAATGAAGACATAGTTCATGATTTAAAGATATGAATTCTGTACTTCAGAATCCCGAGTTATTAGCATCTACCTTCTCGGTTGAAAATACATGGAATTAAAAATGCCTTTTGAGATGGAGAAAGCTTTGAACTTAAGAAACATTTCAAGAAGCTTCTCTCTCTTCCTTTTTTTTTTTTTTTGTATTGAAACTTCCCATCCTTTGAGCATGCCATAGTTTGGTTTCTTTTTCAAATAATAGAATGAAGTTTACTAGGTCAAGGCAATCAATGTGAAAGTTCAAAGAGAATCTTGGAGATATGAAGAGTCCACAGTTTGTACTTTTTCTTTGCACATGATTTGAATAAAAATATAGTTGCTAAACAGCGTTAATGAAGAATAGCTACAAGAAATGGTTGTTTTAGGATTATTAGTTTGTCATGTGACATGTCAGCAGGAACTCAGTGACTGCTGTCAAAATCTCATGTTGTTTTCCATATTATATAAATATAAAAGCCATTATCATTTATAACAGAAGAAAACTTATGTTATTTGGATTTCATTACTGAATCAGAAGGATATTTCACCAAACCTAGACAGAGGATATTAAGCCAAAATTTTCAGTTTATCTTCAAACATTATATCCTTGATTTGGTTTTACAAAAGCATAGACAAATGGAGATTGATTTTACACAAAATTAACTTTTATTTAGTCATGTAAAAGTGATAATACAGAGCTGTTCGCATTAGTGTGAGAAGCAGATGAGGATCAGCACCCATGGTTTGCAGGTGGTAAAGGGTGGACAACACTTTCTGGGTTTGGAGTGAGTTGTTGACTCAAGTAGAAGAGTTTAAAGATCTCAGGGTTTTGTTCACGAGTGAGTGAAGACTGAAGCGTGAGACTGACAGATAAGGGTATCTCCTGGACAGTTCTGTAGGATGGTCTTCCAGGCATGTCCAWCTGGGAGGAAACTTGCAGGGAAGACCCAGGACACGTTACAGAGACTGTATCTCTCAGCTGGACGGGGAACACATTGGAATCCTCCCAGAATAGCTAGAAGAGGTGGCTGTGGGAAGAGACATCTGGACCTTCCTGCTTAAGCTGCTGCCCCGTGATCCAAGTTCTGAACCATGGGCAAATCCCCCCTAACCCCCCTTTACAAAGGGGGGTTAGGGGGGTTATGACCCTCACATTAATTTGATCCAGCAAATATACGCCCCTGACCCCCAAAATAAAATGGCATCATTTGCTCTAACCCAGTAAGAATGAACAAGTTAAGTACACAGCTACAACTCTCTTGTTGT
Organism: Austrofundulus limnaeus; assembly: GCF_001266775.1. Lineage (NCBI taxonomy): Eukaryota > Metazoa > Chordata > Actinopteri > Cyprinodontiformes > Rivulidae > Austrofundulus > Austrofundulus limnaeus. The sequence goes on along the minus strand of NW_013952407.1, from coordinate 1,357,916 downwards.
CTTTGCGTAAATTTGACCCGATTTCAGCATTTACGTTGTCATATAAGGTTTGAGTAACAGGTGAAAGTTACATGCAGGGTTTCACAATATGACTGATTTGTTGAATCATGTTGTCATTATTGTAGTGCACCAGGTAAATACATACTCTTGGAAAATCGAGAAATTTAAGTATGTTGTATGAACAGAGCTTCTTAACCTATGGGCCACGGCTCAATTGAGCGCCTCAAAGGATCAACAGTTTTTAACTTTGGGCCGCAGAGGGCCGTGGGACCGCATTGATTTTGAATAAGGTGCATAGCGGTAGTGCACCACTCAGTTGTTTAACAACTTTTTTAATATATAGAAGAACCTTAGAAACCTGCCGAGAAAGAAAACATATTTTAATTAACAGTAGAAGGAAAAAATGAAAGTAACTTATCAAAAAACACCAAAGTTTGTCACTAATATGAAGAGCAGCTACTGTTTTTACCATGCAATAT
>NW_013952407.1:1353913-1356742 GCF_001266775.1 Austrofundulus limnaeus | reverse complement strand
TAATCATGTCTTGTGATTTTTTTTGACAGGAGTTTTACTTTTAAACTGTAAGTGTATTTAATTTAGTTATGTTAGCTATGATAGTTTAGTTATGATGTAAATACAATAAAAATTAAACCAAGATTTAGAATAATTAGCATTTTGATCCGTACATTGGTAATGTCTGACTGGGACTCGTGCCACTTTATGTTCAACAAATTGGGCCCTGAGGTCAAAAAGGTTAAGAACCCCTGGTATAATACATCCTAAAAACGTAAAATATTTACTGTTAGAAAAAAATGGGGAAAAATAAGCCTTTTCATAAATGTTGAACTGACGTGAAACAGAAAAGGTGCAGAATAAATACAAAGCAAACAAGAAAGTTAAGTAAATAACAGTAAAAGCATTACAATGTGTTTCAACCTAAATACATTAAACTGGTTTACTAAAGTAAATAATTCAATAAATAAATAAATAAATAGGCAGAGAGAAACTCCCCCACACACACGGTAGACCTAAAGTTATGCCCTTGTTCAGAACAAGTAGAAAATATTAAATGGATGAAAAAGTGATCGTATTGACTGATTTATTAACAGTGACAGGTAAACCAATTAAGACTGATGCTTACAGTAGGAGATTGTGCCTGTATTGTTGCAGTTAAGATGACTTACTGTAGCTGCTCCTCTTCAGCTTTGTGAAACCAGATGAACCAAAGTGTTCCAACAAGACCSGGTCCAGCCCAACTTTCTTCCCTTATTCTGGGTTACCTAACTCTTCTGCTTTTGTTAAACTTACCCCTGTTTCTTGAAAGAGTTCGGAGCTAAATAGAAGTCCTCCATCAGGCCAAAATCTGCATCATTTTGTCAGTTTTCATACCAAATCGTAAGTGCTGACAGAACACAGCAAAGTATCTCAACTCTTAGCTTCAAACTTTTAATTTCAGCAGGAAAAAAGGTCCCATCAAACATGTTGGTTTTGCCAGTTGTGCTCTGGCTTTGCTGTCAGCGCTGCCGTCTTTTAATCCTGAGTTTGTAGGTTCGAGTGAGGGTTGTGTCAGAAAGGGCAAGCTRGCAGTCTGTTGTGACCCCTGCAGAAGGGAGCAGCCAAAACAACAATACACATTGTTTTTGTCACTGATGCAGAACGTCAAAATCTTCAAATTTAGCATATTTGGTTGCTTATAATTTTTTACTTTACATTAAAAATACATYATTAAACCCATGAAATAAATGTGCTATGAAAGAGACATTGTGTCAACATCTTTAATATCTTTGTAAATCRCACTAGCCCAAACTGCTCGTGTCACACAAAAACATGTTGGCGGATAGTTTCATTCAAAAAAAGGCAAAAAATCTTGTTAATTTTGGCGAYCCTAAAGAAGGCTGGCAGTGCAACAGGTACCATAAATACACAAACAAAACCAGGAAGCGTGGTGTAGGAATATTATAGATAAAAATACTTGTTTTATTATGCATTTAACCTTCCTAGATTCCTGTGTCTGAAAAATTATTTAAAAAAAAACAAAATGCTCCAGCTGGCTACTGATGTAAGTAAAACTACTATAGAAATCTGACACAATGTACAATTCAAAAGTGCATTAAAATTGTAGAAAATAGTCTTTATTATTTATGAGATTAACATCTGTTAGACATTGTCATAGGTATCATTGAGAGCAGCTCCCACATTTTTACTTTACTCCAGAAAATTTTCAGCAGCTGGAAACACTTTCAACAAGTCAGTCCTGAGTGAGCCTCAACTTAAATGTTCACTACTGTTTTTCTTGTCTTTGTTGTTTTTTTTCCTACTGTTGCATAAAGTTGTCCACATACTACTGATGTTGGAGAAAAAAAAACATTTCTTAGAGCTCTCAGGTGTCTGGTATCATCATGGAGTAGCACCTCAGTGTCCAGAAATAGCTTGAGCTGAAAAGTGAAAACAAAGACAAAAACAGTAAGTAAATATAACTGAATTAGAATGAGTTCCTAGTAGTTTTCTTTGTTTAAATCAGTACCGAATCAATTAATAAATTGTCATTAAAAACATAGGTGTGAAATATTTAAATGCTTTTAGGTGGTTATTAAGTTCTAAAATGCAACATACAAGGCTACAGAGGACTTTAAAAGAAAGTTGTGAAATTTAAGGTGAGATCACATAATTTATGCTGACAGAACTTTGCCTCATTAATAACATCATTCATCACTGGTACTGTGTAAATGGTGCATAAAGCTAACATATTTAGTTTTTAAGACATCTTTCATTGTGATAATTTCTTTTTATAGTTAATATAGTTTAATTTGCAGTTTTGGTACGTCTTTTTTTTTTAGACCGACACACAAGTAAAGTTAGATTTCGACTTCTACAATCTGCAAACTAATTTTTATTCATTTATTTATTTATTTTTTACGTAAGCAGTGGTTCTTTGAAAAATAAATGTTGGAAAGGAAAAAAAAAAAGAAATCTCATACAAAACAATACAGTGAAAAGCATGCAGCTGCTCATGTTCTTTAGGAATTAAAGAAGCTTCACAGCAGGGGTCCCCAACCAGCAGGCTACAGATCAACATGCAGCAAAACATTTATTTAAAAAGTTTCTATTACGTGTTGGGGAAAAAACATGTAATTTCTAAAAAGTGGAAAAAGTTATTACATATAATGACACACATATATTAGTAAAATATATACAGTATATTATAAAGTGCATGCCGAGCTGAAGAGAACATATTTCCTGTTTTAAATCTTGGTTTAAAAAAAGTAAAAGATTACTTTTAATATTGACAGGTTAAAAAAACTATAAATCCTTTATATTTATTTTTATGTCCTGTTTAATTAAGACTTTAACATTCACCAGAAG
>NW_013952407.1:1341545-1353713 GCF_001266775.1 Austrofundulus limnaeus | reverse complement strand
GGAGGAGGGGGAGGCATGTTAGCCTGTGGTGGAACTACAAGGAGAGGACAGAAGGGAGAAAACAACAACAACAACAACAACACAGGTAGTTAGTTGTGTTAGTCGGTAAGGTGGCGGCGTCGCGTGGATGACGAACGCACGATCGTTCCTGAAGGGAAACATACAACAGAGGCGTGTTTCATGACTTTTAATAAATCATATAACACTGTTGTTTTACATTGCTTTTCTTAGGCTTCTTTGTATTAAAGTTGGATTTTATCAAGGGTGTATAAAGTACTTCAAAAAATATATTAAGTAAAGGTAAAATTATCTCAACAGAAAATGACTTTGGTAAAAATTAATTTCACTGATAAAAGTCCTTTGGTCCACTTGTTTGGTCTGGACCAAATAGCGGACTTTATATTTTTTCCCTTGGTGCAGTTTGCATTCACGTTGTGCTTTGTGCAAGTGGACTATAATTTATAAACAAAGCCACGCATGTGACGGTCATTGCTCTCATTGGACAGAAATGGCGGGGGCAGGACGGAGCTCAGACTCAGATATATAGATGGTGTTAATATAACTGACTAATATCAAGAGCAGCTCATTCAGAGGTGGTTTATGTTTTCCTGTTAATTTTGGGACAACGCTGTCAAATTGTCCTGCAACAAAAAAATTAAATGTCCCGCAATGTAAAGGAGACAAGATGCTCCGCGTTCACAATAATTAGGAAAGTAAAAAAAAATGTAACCACTCTAAAAAAAATGAAGTGTTGGATTTACTTACCGTATTTATTCATGTATCATGTATAATACGACCCCCTTTTTTTTTTTTAGCTTAAAAAGCATAAAAAATTTCATCCTCAAACTACCTCCAATTTCATACAGACTTCAAGATTTTTCAGCCTTRYCAGTCTTTATACATATCAGTAAAATGATCATTGGACTGTTCATTTTATTTTAACAACATACAGTATGTACTAAAAGGTATTTTGACAACAAATATATTAGCTGTAGCAGCATCATATGAATTCTGGCATTTTACACATAAAGAAGAAAAAGTGTCATTTTTTATATTTTGAATGCAATGGAAGTAAATTAAGTTACCATTAAAAAAATACTTGGTAAAATTACAGATCCTCAAAACAATTACTGAAGTACTGTAACAAAGTAAAGTACTTCGTTGCTATACACCAAAATCTGCCAAATAATTTAAGCACATTTTGTTTTATATTCTGTTTTCTCTATTGCTGCTAATCAAACTAATGAGTTTATYTTTTGCCCTTTGCTTTAAATATTTTGGTGCAATAAATATTATTCTATTATTTATTGAAGAATCTTTACACTGTACTTTAGACCCATTTATTACATTTTTTTAAAACTTTTTACACTAGAAAGCCAAGTAAATTTTTGATTAAATCAACAGAAATTGATGAAAACTATGGTAAAACTAACAATAATGCTAAGGTTTGTTTATGTGAACAGGAGCAACTTAGAGAACAAACTTACACAGGCTTCAGAACTTTATGTGCTTTAGGACTGAGCAGATGTTAGAGCAGCTGAGATATATTATGAAACGGCTGCGATTATGAAGTGAAAGAAAAGTGTAAAGATATCTYCGTGGGGGGAAAAATGAGTAAAGATGATAAATGCCTGTGGCACCAAGAATTTGAAATCAATATTTCTTATCACATGAACATGTGATCAGCTTCAAAAAAGTTCTGAATATTTGAGAGGCGCATTTAATATCAATTACGAAGTCGAAATTAACAGCATATGACTCCTGACAAGTTGTCACAAAAGACTAAATTACCTGTTTAGAATAACAGATTTGACAATCAAAAGCTTCTTTATAATATATGCTGTATAATTGCAGTGATGAATGTTAACTCTTTTATGGCAGCACTACTGAAGTCTGTCATGAATACTACTGTGAAAAAGACTCTTCTTTAAATTCATGAGTTGGAAAGTGCACCAGCAGACCTCACTTTAACACCAAAGGAAGAGAAAGTCATTGATTCAGTCTGCACTGACAAGATGCCACCAGTTATATTCTCTGGCATTTCTCTATGCTGGAAATAATGTTATAATTGTTGACTTTGCTTCACTGTGCATATTAAGCTTCCACACACGCTGACAGCTTGAGTGTTACCGTGTGTGACAGATCTACGTGTGTGTGTGTGTGTGTGTGTGTGTGAGCAAGGCAGACAGACTGACAATCTGCTGCAGCTCGAGTGAAAATTAACTCGCCTGTCTGCTGCCGAGTATGAAAGAGATGAGATGTGAGCGTGGCGTCTTTTATGCAGGTTCAGAGCTACGTTCAAAGCGGCGGCGGCAGAGGCATGCAGATGGAGAGCCGGGTTTGACTGGGTCATTGATCAGCGCACAAAATGGTCTCATCAAGCAATTCCTCCCCTGTCTAAAAGATCCTACACAGATTGCAATTAGAGACTATCTTAGCTCCTAATAAGGAATAATATTCAGTTATTAGGAAATGAACGGGCGTATTGCTCGACTTTGCACCTTACGCCCCTCTCCGGATAAAACCGGCATTCTTGAAAGGCCGCTTTTCTCTTTTGACATGTTCCACACCCAAAAGGCATCAGTTTTTGATGCCAAAAGACATTTGACTCAAACTGTCAGCAATTCTGCACTTTTTCTTCTTTCTTTTGAAAGAAACACTGATTATTTTTCCCCTTTAAGTGTTTCGTGGAGTTGCTCTTCGCTTCCAAAAAGGCGCAACATCTTCTCGACAAGTCTTTCCAAAGCACAAAGCTGACCAACCTGCCACGAGTTTGCTCTTGAGGGAAGCCTCGGAGGCGAGAGCGTAGGACATGGTGATGATCCTCTCCTGCTCCTGCAGAGCCGAGTCGAGCGCCACCACACTCACGTCAGGCTTGTCCACCAACGCCACGGGTGCAATGTTTTGCACGCTGATCGAGAAAAGAATTGAAAGACTTGAGCCAACGTGACACTGATAATGGAAAGTTGTGCTTTTACTGCTGTCGCTGAGCGCTCAGTCACAAATTAAAGCAGGTGGAGTCAACTGGTGGAGTTACCAAAGTTCAGCCWGCCAACTGGTTCGTTCATCTCTTAAAGTGCCTGTGACATCAAATTTTTGTGATAAATGTGATTGCACTTTTGGAAAGATAACATTGATAACATATAGCAAAAGCAATTTCACACCACTGAGATGAACAGTTGTTGAGATATTTGCATGTGAAGTAACAGGAAGTGATGTCAAAAGGGAATGTCTGCATGTAAACAGAGCGTTGCTACAACGGCTAARAACACAGACAGCAGGGAATTTTCTGATGTTTCTTTAGATAGTTTTAGTCTCTATAAGAGAAAGATGAAAGAAGAATAAGAATTCAAATATTGTTTCAATAAACAAAGACCAGGGAGTTTTCTTTCTTAAAGAGTTCCCCTTTGATGTCACTTCCTGTTTCACTTTAGCTGAGCCAAATTCATAGGAAAATATGCCAGTTATGTGACAAAACGGGTTAAATCATGTGTTTTATGRCAATTTTCCTAAATATGAAGATATTTTCTTTGACTTTTTGAATTTGAAGGATAGGCATGTCACAGGCACTTTAACCCCCAGTTTTCTACTGTAATTACTGTAAGTTCTTTTAGTTAGACAGACACGTGGTATCTACAGAAATGTCAGAATCTTCTATGAACACCCAAGACAGTTAAAATTACAAGCAGTTGAAGCTAAAACTATGAAAGTGAAAATACAATTGGTTTAAAAATTTGGCAAGTCAGAGATGTCAAAATAATATTTGTGTTAAATAGGAGGCATTATGTGTTTTTTTAATATTGTTTTATTATCACTACTTTTATTACATATTGTTCTGTATGTTGTTTTCATGATTAACTGCAGCAAAATGAACTATTTCAAAGGTAACATCTCTTTGTAATACTTGGTTTATTTACATAACGATTTTAATTGCTGGATGTTTGGCCCCTGTGCCGTATGTCTGCATGAACTGTGGCCCCCAAAGCAATTTAGTTGAATAGCCCTGAAAAACAAGAAATGTTTGAGTCAAAATGCCCACTTACTGTAGATGGAAGATCACCACCTCCAGACCACTACAAGCTTTTAATTGGTTGAAACCTTTTACGATTTGTTCTTTTATACCTCTTGGACTTTGTAATGTATGACAGTGAAGGAACGTTTGAATCTTGAGTTCCCAAAACTTAGTATAAATCGTTCTGAGTCATCARCTTCAGCCTATTTGTTTTGTCTTGATTTCTGTATTTTCCCAGGGTAAAAATGACTCATTTAACCACTTCATGTTATAGATGATTTTAAAAATGTTTTTGGAGAAGCCGTGGCAGTCATCACCTCTCAAACTATTTGAACACTTATTGAAGGCTTTTAGACTGAAAGGATGATTTCAGCACCGGCGCTAAATAAACCAGTGAATAGTGTTCCATTTCTCAATGGAGTTTCATAAATTTAAAAAAGTACATCGAAGGTTACGCATGATGTCAGTATTACAAATTTGTTTATGAGAATGTTCCTTTCAGAGCGCAACCTTTTAGGAAGGAAGGAATTTTAATAAGTTGCTCAAAAGTATTAAGTTTTGCAACGTTCGGTTTGCAGCCAAATGTACGATTATTTACCATCACTTCATTTTTGTGTTGACGTTGTGAGTCGCTGTGAGGTCACACAGGCACCGCAACAGAAGCAACAATTTAACTTAACACCAAAGAATATATGAAATCTACCAAAATCGGGTTTTTTTTTTTCAGAAATGATGAAAGGAGAATCAAGACAACATGCAATATTCAGATGTTTTTCTTTTTTCTTTAATATTTCTCTTTTTGTTCAGTTATAATGAACCCATTTTAATTTACTGCTTACTCTTGAGTTTGGAGGAATTTTCTCCTTTAAAAAAGATGAGTAGCTCCAGTGAGACTTGTTTCCAGAAATAAAAACTGTTTCCTGCCCTTTGATTTAGCTGAATGTTTGGAAAACTTTAAGCCCAAAGTAAAACTTCAGAACATTCGTGTTAAACTGGAGCCGATTCAAAGTGGGTTTTTTTTTATGTGTACCTGGATTTTGCCAAAATGCTTTTGATGCGCTCCACCTTCCGATGTCGCTCCTCCACCTCCTGAGGACTGAGCTGTTCCTCAGGTTCTGAATCCACATATCGCTCTGGAATTAACACTTTCTGAGGTTTGGACAGCTAGGAGAAAAAGAAGAGCAACGTTTGGATCTGGTCTTTGACAAATGAGGAACAAAAAAACAAACAAAAAAAAACCCCTCAACTTCTGTAACATTCTATAGTGAGCCTGAGTAATGATGAGCCTTAAAGATATATGAATATGAGTGAAAAATACATGATTTTCTYTTAATTAGAATATAAAAGCCATTAAAATATTTTCCTGTTTGTTAGAGGCAACAGAAGTAATTAATAAAGATTAGTGCACTCACAATGTATTGAAGGGATCTGAAATAATTTTGTTTTAGACATTCTATTACTGGTGCAGACAGAATATTACAGCACTTATAAAACCACCAACTGTGGCATATTCAGCATCTAATACTGCAAACAAAAGATAWAATCAACTGTTTTAACTCTGTCAGCAGTGTTCTGCTGTGGTTTAGTTTTTTCAGTGGTTCAATCATTTGTTACAGAACAACACTGAGGTCGATACGATTATGGCCTTCCACATTTGAAACTGTAAGTCTGCTTTAAAATGATTAAACTAAACTTAGTCCAGTTGTTAATATACTTCAAACTAAAACCAGCACTGATTCATTCTCTCATTCGTTTATTCATTCATTTATTTAAGGAGTCATGTAACAGTTTTAAAGAATGAATGCACCGTTCATTTTATATGTTTTATGTACTGTTTGTTCCCCCTTTCCCATTTTTAAGTGTTTTAAGTGTTTTTGCACTCTCAGGTCAACATTGTAAATAAGAAACTGTTCTTAATGTTTTACCTGTTGAAATAAAGGTTAAATAAATAAAATTAAAATAAATAGTCCTTTAGAGTTTCTGTCACACTGGTGATGCATAAACTACAAAAGATTATTTGAGGTTCAAAGTATGAATAAAAAAATGTTTTAGCAACCATAAAAGCTTATTTTATCTGTTGATTCATGTTCATTTATTCAACTTCCCAAATGAACAAAAAACACTGATATCAAGTACAAAAATGCATTTAAGGAATTAAAAGCATTTTATGAATTGTGTCTTGCTTAAATTGAACTGAGCATAAAACAGCCAGCTTATTTAAATTATTGTTTAAGTAATTCTAGCTTATAATTTGCACATCTTTCATACAAAAACAAGCTTAATTTGGTTTAGTTTTTCTTTATTTTTGTTTTTGCTTATTTAGTATTTTTGCATTGATGTTGTGCAGCTCTGCTGTAATTCCTAGACAACAAAGCAAAAAAAAAGACAGTTCATTATTATAAAGCAAAAATTCGTATTACTTTTTTGAAAGTTTCATCAACTTGTGATAAACGTCAGTCCTTCAACATATTTTCATGCCTTTTTTCTTTGCCCTAAAGTTGCCAATTATTGGTTTGATGTGTTTAATATATTGTGAAGAATTTTCAATTTACCTCAACYCAGCAAAAATGTTAATTTTAATGTCAAGGAAGGGATTGGCAGTACCTAAAGTTAAAATGTTAATAATTTAAATCTGGAAAAAATACGACATTTTGCTAAAGGATTATCATTGTATGAGAACGTTTAGCAGCCATGTATAGATTTCTTCCAATCTGTGTTTGTATAAATGTCTAATGAATTTTTGGACTACATTGTTTTATCTTTACCTGTAACAGTTTATATRTATGTACCTAACTAATTTTTTCATACCTATACAAAAACTCTTAAACTTCACTTAGTAAAATGAAAGTTGTACAAAMACGTGCTTCATAAAAATGTTAAGTGAAGCGTTACCTCTTTGTTAAGGTCCAGGTCATAGTCCAGCGGTTCCAAGTCAGCCTCCTTCATGGGAGGYGTTGAGGACGTGGAGTAGAAGGTCAGCCATTCGTCAGAGTGTGAGCGAGGTCTTTCTTTGTGCTCAGGAGGCCTTTCCTCCCCCTGGACACTCCTAACTGCCTGATCCTCCTCCCCCTGAACAGCTCTCTCGAGTAACTGCAGGTCAAACTCCTGCTCTCTCTTCCACTGGACAACGCACACAAGACAGAGACAGTGAAGCAAATCGCAGGCCGCTGCCATCGAGTGGCACAAACTAAAAGTGTAAAAAAAATGACTTGTTTCACTTGCTCCCGCACTCATGCAAACACACAAGGCGCGGCAAAACTCGTTCTTAGACGATCTCAACTTTGTTTATTTTGATGTGAAAAGGCACTCACGGTTGAAAAGTACAGGACACATGCATAAATGAATATGCATGCTTACATGGAGGGGAAGGCTTTCAGAACAAAGCACACGGAGAGTCTCTACAAAAGTGGGAAGGTAAACAGKAAAACACCACAAAAATAAGCAGGAACACTTCACTCAATCCGATGACAGATTCACCAAACATCACACATCAAAATATTCTGTGTTCATAAAATAAATTTAATTGCTAAANTGTCTGACACGTGTACATAAAGTGTTTATTTTCTACAATGATTGAATATTTATATTGTCCGAGGTTTGAGCATGTGAGTAGTTAAAAAAGAAAATAAAAAAAACATGGCAATATGAGTTCTTTAGAAAATATTGTTTATTTTGTTGCAACATTCACATTTGAAAAAAAGTTCTTTTTAATTAGCAGAAAAAAACACTGAGCAGACACTTAAGCTATGTTTTGATATTAAATTGGTCTTTCACATCAGTGCTGCTTCAATATAATGGTTCCCTTCAATAGGTGGGAAAAGGGACAACAGCAGTTCCCAATTCATAATCAGCTTTTTTATTTTTATATTATTTATGAAGGCATCAAGGAGAATGCTGTGATGGGTTTTAGATGAATGAGATTTAACATTATATTGTTTAGTAGTAAGTGTGTTAATGTTTGGGTCAGTAAGTAACCGCTTCCTATCTCTTTCTCTCAAACACACACACACACATACATACACACACATAGATACACATGGAAACACATATGGACAACTTAGCGACTTCAACAAGTGACAAACAGCAGTTTTTAACATTTAAATGAGCACAAACATACAATGAGTTTATAATATCTACCAGAGCAAAACACTTTTATAGGTCATAAAACAAACGGTGTGGAAGTACAACCCCAATTCTGTAAAAGCTGGAACACTGTGTAAACAAAACTAAACTAAATAAAATAAATTCTAAATCGCAAAAACCAACATTTTGTTCACAACATATAGTAAACACATCTTATCTGTTATGAATAAAATATGTTTGTTTATTTCCACACATCATTGAATTAAATTTTTTTTTTACCTTTTCACACAGTGTCCCAACTTCTGAACTGGGGTAGTAATTGTGTTACGATGAGATCAAAATGAAACGATCATTAGAGAACAGAAGAAGTCTTGAGAAAAACAGGTGCAATGAACAACATACAAAAAAAACTGATAAAAGTAATAAATGGCACAAAATGGTTATATGTGAGGTAATTAGTGAGTCGTTTGTTCACACTGTAAAAAAACCGTTTGTAAAGATTATAAATCAGTATTTATATGAAAGTTATTGTATATTTTTATATAATAAACTGTTTTCAACAAAAATGTTAGCAAAATCTGCACTCTGTGCTGAGTTTTGTAGGCAAAAACTGATATCTATTTCTGTGTCCAGTACTGTCACAAAATGTATTTTAACATGTCACAAGCTGTAAACAGAACCTATACTGTCCTTTAAGATTGCAGGTTTTACAATCTAAAAAGGTTCTGCTGTTGCTCGCTATCCAAAACAAAATGTCTGCAGTCCAAAAACAATTAAGTGACAGAAAAAAACAACAACAACATGCATTAAAGGTGAATACACACAGTGAAACACTCAAAAACAAAAGTGCACTAAATAAAGTTTAATATTTAACGTCGGTAAAAGAAAAAAAAGTGTCTAGTGAAGGCATGCGTCGCTACTGCAAATCATCACTCTCAGTTTGGTTGTCGTCATGCGTGAGAGAGACGTGTGCTATTGTTCTAATAACATACTGAACCCAAGTCTGCTGAGAGCGGGCGAGAGGACGAGGGGCGCGTCGAAGGCGGTGCCTGGCGGTCCCCGTGGCTCAGGGTGCGTTTGCGCTGGCGAACCAGGGCCTTCTGGTGCCGCTTCATCCTCTCCAGCTGCTCGTCGGCGCTCATCTTCCCCCTCTGCTGCTGCGGCGTCCTGTCCCCAGAGTACAGACGCTCCAAGGCACTTTTCGGTCTCTCCTGAGAGGAGACGGAGGAAGTTAAAGTTGAGAAGGACAATGAGAGGTGTAGCAGACAGCAAAAATGACAAAAGAGGAAAAAATGTACACCTAATGAGGGGGTGACACTGAGTTTAAATGGGGCATATCGTGCTTTTAAATTCTGCTTTTTTCACAAGCCTCTCTTTTACCCCTTTCCTGAGGTGTGTCTCAGATCAACCCGTTTTGAGGCTGTCTCCTTAAATCCAAATGAGGTGCTTCACACCCTGCCCCCCTCCAGCTTCCAGAGCTGGAGGGTTTTATGACTATATAGCTGTGCAGAAACCTTTTTATTTACAAAGTAATTAAAAGATGTCAACAAGGGAAGTTATTACTATTAGTTGTTATTACATCACAAATACCGTAATAGTTCAGAAAATGTCATAGAAAATGAAAAAAAAAAAGAAAAACTGAATGGGTTGAAAAATATGACCCAAACAGACTATAAAGATATGTGTGTGGCACCATGAAAGACTAGATTAAAGTTTTCCGAACTTTGAGAGAATCAGAGTACACAACAAAACTCATTTAACAGCTGAAAAAGTGGATTTTGCATGACGTGTCCKCTTTAATACTGAACGCATTTTGAGCTGCAGGAGCGGCCGGTTTACATGCAAAGTCTATGGTGGACGCGCCTCTTGGGGTCTCGCGGCACGTCAAGTCCGTTTAGCGTGGAGCACATGGAAGGTGAAGGTAGCGGTAGAGCATTTTCCGTGCATGCGGTGCGGCGAAAGCAGCCGACGCCCGAGTTCAACAATCTGAACTTTTGCTGAACCGAAACAGATGGACAGGAGATCTTTAGCTGAAATCGACCGTCTGTAGCTGGTGTTCTGACTGGAGATATCAGCACCGATGCGGGTCAGCAGCTCGTTAAACTGACCACGGTGTTAAACTGGGCTCAGAACAAAAAATAGTTTTTCAGCTCGCAGCTCCTGGTGTGGTGAAACTAACCGAACAAACCGCCTCTAAATTATCTGGTGAATTAATTATCTGCTGTGCTGTTGCTTGCTCTTTACTAAATAAAACAAAGCCATTTTCTTTATTTTATCTTTATTTCACCGCCGAAGACAGATTGGAAAAAGACTAAGACACTCCTCCCTCTTCAGACACGTGTCTAGTCTCTGTCCTGGTCTGAACGTAGCGCGTCCAACTTGAGGCGTTGGGCACTTTTTTGCTGCTCAAAATGCATTCGGTGTGAACGTAGCATAAGGCACAGTTCTTAAATCTCAAAAAGGAAGGTAACCAGAGAGTATTCAGTTAGTATACATATTCAGAATGCTAATATTTGTAGTAGACAGTGGTAGGCAGAACTAATCTAAAAATTTGTTCCACTCACCCTAAAGCACTTCCTCAAATATGTAGGTCCCCTAATTCTAAAGCACTAACACACTGAAAATTTAGCAAACGTTAATTCTAAAGTACTAAAATAACCCAGTCAACCTATGGAACATTCTTCAACAYACAACATGAGACACATATTGCTATCGTTACCGACATTCCTCAGCCTTATGTGAGTTTACAGTTGTTAACAATAATGTTGTTCAATGAGCTTTAAAGACCTGTGTTAATGCTTCTAAATTTAGCCCATAAATTTAGCAAGTGCTAATCCACTAATAAATTCAAAAATGAGCAAAAGCCCTAAAGCACTAATCAGGGAATTAGTTCCCTGATTCTCAAACACACTGATCTGAATCAGGCGTGAGCACCATGAGCAGTGAGAAGATAATTGCATGGCATTTGGAGTAAAACAATCTTTTCATTGCAWTGATGATATTGACGATGACAGAGAATATTTGTGTGGCCCTAATCCATTTTCTAATGCCAAAAATAAAAATATTCAAAAGTTAACGCTTTGACTTTATTTTCTCTGGCTCACCTTTACACCAGCTGCAGAAATCGATCTTCTGAGAGTCACATATGAGGAGATGCTCGAAGACTGATTGAGCCTAAACAAGGAGCCAGCTACTCCTTAAAGAAAACCAAGCAAAATATGAAACACTGCTCTCCACTTGACATTGTTATGAAAAAAAAAAAAACTGAAATCCTTTGTGCTGTATAGCTTATATACAAAGTATTAATATGTGTTGTTTATTCGCTTTTACCCCCATGTACCTCTGCTAGGTAGKGTCTGGTAACCTCCATCGTGACCAGAGGCTCCGACACTGATGTGACTGGATCCGTCTCCAGCTCCCATGAGCTCTGGATCACTCAGGAAAGGCCTTAGTTCCACCTAAGACATTCACAAGCACCTCAGAAACAAACTCAGATGTCTGRGGCAGTAACACAACAACGCACACATACCTTGCTGTCCCCGTTCGTGTACTGGCCGATCTCTCGATCACGCTTGCGTTCGTCTGACTGCCGTTTTAAGCCGCGTACGGAAGTGTGTCTGATGACTGTCGTCTCCCGAGGCAGCGGCGGCACAGCYGGGGGATGCTCTTCAGGACTGTAGAGCTGAGGTAGAGGAGGTCTGGGAGGCACATCTTCTTCTCTCTGAACATACAAAKACAGTAAGCTGCATGGAAATGTTTGAAAATGACTAAACTGATCTTTATTATTTTATGTTTGCTTCAGAAAGCCTCTGACAAAAGTGACTTCTGTTACACTACAGTTGTTTACTTAAATAAATAAATACTTGACCTAATACTGAATTCAAGAAATCACAAGAAGATAGGCATAAATTTGAATTAATAATCTCCATTCACACTAGGCCTGTTGCCTTTTGCATGATAAATTAAAATGAGGTTAATAATTTTTATTTGTCTGCATGTTTGTTTTCTTTGTGTCTCCCTCTTTTCTATTCCTTAGCGTAGGGAGAAGTGACCTCTGGAGCAAGGTATATATA
>NW_013952407.1:1336473-1340875 GCF_001266775.1 Austrofundulus limnaeus | reverse complement strand
GTATATACACACTGTATAGAGGTTAGAGACCAGGTGCATGGTCTCTAACCTCTGTAGCATGAGAGACCCATGAACAGCCAGAGGAGCGTCTTCGGTTTTAAGGTGCTTTCTTTGAGCTGGCGATGCCTTCAGGACACAGTGCCAAACCTTGGGTTTGCCAAGACAATTTTTTTAAACTTTCTGTAAATTTCGTAAACGTTGTAAGCAGTGTGCAGGTGACTGTAGTTATTTTATGAAACCAGGGGAGATATACTGTAAATAATCAATTGTGCCAGCTAGGATAGAGGTGGGTAGCGATTTTTTTTTTCAGCTTCAGCAGATGTTGTTTTGTGTTGTTTCCACAAACTCAGCTCCCGGTTCGTCCGTAACTTTACATACATTTTGTAAACCTGTAAACTTCGTAAGCGGTGTYCGGGTAACCACAGTTATTTTATGAAGGCAGAGGAAGACGCATAAAGAATAATTTGCGCCGGCTTGGATAGAGGGAGTGATTTTACATTTTCAGAAAATGTTGTGTGTTGTTTTCCCAATCTCCGATCTGGGTCCGTCCGTAACTTTTTTTTTTACTTGCATGAATTTCATAAACTGCAGTAAGCTTAGTACATTATCATTTATTGTGGTAATTTCTGAGGGAATTTTTTTGTGACAGGCCTAACTCACACTAGCAGAAAACTGAGCTTATACCAAGAGCTATAGTGAGTGTAGTAAGATACACCTCCAAACATAACTGCTCACACACAGACATGGATGATTTCTTATGAAATGGTAAAAAGGGGTCACTCACCCATTTAAACCCACTGAAGACGGTTGCAGAGTGCTGCAATGGCTTCTGGGTGGGACTAGAGCAAAGAGTGGGAATGTGGCTACCCGGGCTGACATGGGAGGTGTGATGCTGCTGCTGGGACAATCTCATCTCCGTAGCAGACTGGTTCCCAGACACAGAAGGCACTGACGATACTGACACTGAAGGCACAAATTTTCTCTCTGGGGATTGGAATGAACATGGAACAAAAACACATACTGTACTTGCTGTAAAGACAGTAAATTCTTTCTGATGAGATAAGGAAAAAAAACAACTCATGTCCTGAGTAGCTGTTAGCGTTACTCAGTAATTAGCTTTGTAATGTAGAACCTTACCTGGGTTGGTAACAGAGGAAATAGTTACTTTGTAATTGGCTTTACTGGTGCTGAGGCCTGCGATAACATCCTCAATCCTCCACAGCTCTTTTCTGATCTGAACTTTCTCTTGCTGCTTGCAGAGAGAAACAGAACCACTTAAAACATAAAACTAATACATTTACTTTAAATCATGCAGCTAAACTGCTCATGCACAAAGGCAATGCTTGACTTGACGTCTATCCGCCCTTTTTTTTACCCCATAAATAAAGATTTAAACTGAAACTAATGGACGATTCTTGACAAGATATCAACCAAACATATTTTCTTATCTTATCCGAGCATCTGAAATCAGTCATCTGTAACTCATTATGATTCATGCCCGTACGTAAAAGTGAACGACAACTTGTGTGGATTTTCAGAGCCACAACCTGAGAAAGATCGCTGCGATTCATCTGTCCCTGCAGGGCTGACTTCAACCAGTCCACATCTCTCTCCAGCTGCTTGTACTCATTCCATGCATTCTCCATCTCCTACAGAACAGGACGTTACACAAACCGTTAAAACACATATAATAAGATGTTTCTTTAAAATACTGTATTTTTCACATAAACAGGAATATTGTTTTGGATTAAAACCTAAACTTTACACCTAACCTCGTGGAATTGGTATCTTAAAATTATTTAATTGTTTCCAATCAAAAAAGGCACTTTATATAAATGTGACTCATCCTATCCAAWCCAGGATTAACTCTAAAAATGGGATGTGGAGATACGGGGTTTTGATTAAAACATTTGCAAAAAAATTGCATTTTGTCAAACTATCCCATCCATCTCCATCTTCTTCTGCTTATCTGTAGCCGGGTCGCAGAGGCAAAAGGTCCAAGAGAGAAACCCAGACATCCCTCTCCCCAGCAACACTTTCCAGCTCGTCCTAGGSGACCCCAAGGTGTTCCCAGGCCAGAGAGGATACATAATCCCTCCAGCAAGTCCTGGGTCTRCCCCTGGCCCTCCTACCAGTGGTACGTGCCCGGACCACCTCTAAAGTGAGGCGTCCAGGAGGCATCCCAATCAGATGCCCGAACCACCTCAACTGACTCCTTTCGATGTGGAGGAGCAGCGGCTCTGAATCAAATCATTTTGTCAAAATATAATTAATAAATTCCTTATCAACGTATCATCTGAATAAACTGACTGGAATATAATAAAAAAAWWKRWAAWTTWAYGSKKRTTTTRKYYAWTTMSKAKKAAAAAAAAGGTTTTGAGGAAAAACGCCTTACAATTGCAAAGTTTTTGTTTCTTCCCAGCTGGGAAATCTCCATTTACTCTCAAATTCTCAAATACTATTTGAGGTTTCCGCTTTATAACATCAAAAATTCATCATTAAAATTACATCAAACAGTAATGTATTCTCATAACCAGCAACACAAATTACGTCATATATTTGGATCCGATTATGATATCAGAAAGATCCAGGTGTCAAAACGTAGCTTTTAAAGCCAGGAATCTGATAATGTGATTAGGTCATTTTGACCAAATTTGACTTAATCCTCATTTCAGTATGATGAGTCACAAATTTATAAAAATAATTTACTGGGAGCACTTAAAAACCACCATAATGATTAGAAATATCTCTGACATCACAAGCTAAAAACACTCCTGTTTATTTTCATAAAGCCTTGTGGTTTATTTGTAAATCCTGTGTTAAACATCATAATTTTCCATTTAAACACTAAATATTTTGAATATCAGAGAACACTTTGACCAAAATGCACACAAGAGTTCACAAGAGTTTCTTTGAAGCCCCAGGTTTGTCCCCCAGTCACTCATCTTGATAGTCACAGTCAACCTGAAACATTATGCCAGTTACAGAAACAACTAAAAACAGAAGTGAGCATCTTGTTTCTAACACCCAAGAAAAAAAATTGCAGAAAATGTTGTGCACTTTGCAGAGGTTAGAGAAGCATGTTGTGGGTTTAACAAGTCAGAGAAGCTGAAGTTTTACTTTTTTTACATCCAGTATATTTGTATTGGCTCTTACAGTGGAGACTTGAGAGATTTCGGCCCTGATGTGGACAACATCCTCTTGTAATAATTTTTGCTGATAGGCTATTTTCTCAGCATGAGTCGGCTGATCTCGGTACTCCTCCATCTGCTGGTGAGACACATCCAGCACAGACTCCAACTTGTCCTAAAAAGCAGAGGATATTCTTTTAGAAAGCAGGAAATATTACTGGACTTTAGCAGCTGGGTAGGCTGAAACACGCGTTTCAAGTTCCCTTTTAGAGATGCTCTAAATCACAAATATAGTCTCAATATTTTGATCAGCGAGTGTGAAAAACATTTTCTCCTTCTCAGTGAAAACAGTCTGGATCTGCTTCAGTTTACTGAATTACAAACACTGTGGATTCAGTTTTACTCGGACCAAGTTTGAGATGAAACCTGTCTGTGAAGCAGAAAATGCTGACGAGCATTAACAACAAACATTCCTGACGATTTGTTATCAACACAGCATTTCACTGTGCGTTTTTAGTGTTTTGGTAAGAATGCCACCAGCAGCTGACTCTGCATTTGTGGGTTTCCTTTAACAACACCTACAAC
The DNA here is from genome assembly GCF_001266775.1 of Austrofundulus limnaeus. Lineage (NCBI taxonomy): Eukaryota > Metazoa > Chordata > Actinopteri > Cyprinodontiformes > Rivulidae > Austrofundulus > Austrofundulus limnaeus. The sequence goes on along the minus strand of NW_013952407.1, from coordinate 1,337,159 downwards.
AATGCTATAACCTTTGACTATGCATTGGAAAGGTTCCGTTTTGAGACGCAGATCAATATCAGAATACTTCTTAAGTGACAAAATGTATGCAGATGAGACAAAGTACTTCAGAGGTTTTAGCAACAAAAACACTAAATATTTCTTTGGAAAGAGGGACTGTTTGTTGCCAGAACCATAAAAGGCAAGCAATCACATAGTTTCGTGTGTGTTTGAGTAAATGTTTTTGTTACCTYGTGGAGATGATTTTGAACCATTTTTCTGGCACACACTGTGTGTGAGGACCCACTGTTTCTTTTGGGGACAAAAGCCCGGTCCCCATTGGGGGAAAAACCATTGGTGAGTCAGAGGTTTAGGTTTAGAACTAAAGTCTGAATTGAGTTTAGGTTGGGTTTTAGGGCTGCACCAATTAGTTGAAATAATCGATGACGTCGATTATGTAAATTTGTCGACGCATTTTTTATTATCGATTTGCTGTATTACATAATCACCACGTGAATGTTCTTGCAATTACATTTCAGTACCTAAAAGCATCATTGCGACCGTATTGGCATAAGAGTGGTGAGTTTTTCATGCTTGTCCTGAACGCAGCATCGCGCAAGAGCGTAATGACGTCAGCAGCRGCTGCTTCAGTTCAGTCTGAAGCTTGAAAACAAGCCTCGCAGCTCCTGGAGTAAAACTTACCAAAC
>NW_013952407.1:1331083-1335118 GCF_001266775.1 Austrofundulus limnaeus | reverse complement strand
GTGTTGGACGTGTTCTGGATGTTCAAAACGTACCTTAAATACCTTTCATTTATTTTAACTGCATCCTCTTTTGACTGTTCTTGTTAATTTGATGAAAACATTTTAAATATCCAGTGCACTCACATCAGAATAACTTTTAGATTTGTTGTTAGAATAATGAATTAATCTAAAAAATAATCGTTAGATTAATCGATTAGAAAATAATCGTTTGGTACAGCACTTTTAGGTTTAGGGTAAGGGGTCAGGGTTAGGCTATATAAATGACTGGTAAATAAATGGAAGCCCGTGCAAAGTCCCCATGAGGATAGAAGAACAAACGTGTATGTATGCGTGTGGGTGGGGACCTAAGCCAAGTCTCCATGCAGGGAAATGCCATTGGTGGGTGGAGGTGGGGTTAGGTTTAGAACTAAGGTGTGAACTGAGTTTAGGTTAAATTTAGGGTTAGGTATGTACCTGTGAGGTTAGGTTAAGGGTCAGTGTTAGGGTGTAGAAATTAATGGAAGTCAATACAAAGTCCCCATAAAGATAGTAGTACTAGACCATGTGTGTGTGTACTATATTTACAACTAATAAATCCTGGAGTGAATTTGATTCAAGATGTCTGTCACAACTAATCAAAAAAAGCTTAAAGTTTGAGTTATAGCTGCACTCTGGGTACTCACGCAGGGCGCACCTGTAGGTGTTTATACTTGACACTATGTGGTTGTAGTATTCTCCAAAGGGCAGTACACTTTATAACTTGTGAAAATGTTGTAAGCAGTAGAGCAAAAGCTCGACAGACTTGACAGATTTGAATGGTGGGCGGCGCACGCAGTCTTTGCGGAGTTAGAAAAATTCGTAGGTGCACACCGCTCAGGGGCCAACGCACAGGAGCGGGGATGGCATGATTGCYTCACTATTGGCGCYTGCCCCCTCATGCCCAGTYTGACGTGTCAGCTATAAACCTAGCTTAACAGTCACTTTTCCAGATCTCGAGTAGTAGTAGTTGACACTTATCCCCAAAACATATTCTAAGCACTGACAGATTCAATGAGATTTTTGCTTAAGAGAGCAAAAAAGCATTCCTGCTTTCACCAAATGTTCAAAAGATTGCAATTTTAAAAACATAACTCTACATCACTGTGTAGAAAATATAACAGAAACCTTGTCGTCCTTCAAAGCGCGTATCCTGGCTTCTAGTTCCTGTAGAATCTTGTCTTGTTCACAAAGCCGACTTAATTTAACCTATAAGAAAATAAATAGACTTTAAAATACAACAAGAAGGCTTTAACAGATAACATTCAAATCTTTTAATACTTCTTTTGATGCTTCAGACTGTGGACTTCCATCAACACAGAAACAGGAAGGGATAAAACGGAGATTAGGACGATAAATACAGCATGTGTTTCCAAGAGGCCAACTGTTCCATTCTTTTCTCCATTTAGAATTCCTCTACAAAACAACTGCGTGAGACGAATTGATCGCCGACTGTAGTCTTCACTCTCTGTCAATAAGGCTTATCTTTGTAAAAAGCCCCGAGGAGTTCGTCTTATCAGCGCGGTGAAAAAAAATATCAAAAGGCTTGATGCCGTCTTGTTTGGGGATAAGATTTGGTAATACCCATTATGAGCAATCATAATCAAAAATCCATATTTTCACATTCACTTTTAGAGAAAGCCGTGTTTACAGAGAGTGACAGATTTGTTTTCCCAGAAATGGGTTATGTGTTTATGAAAACAACATAAGACTGCCTAGTTCACAGTCTCTCTCACGCACTGTTTTTTTCTCCCTCAGATCTATTTATCATTCTGTTCAATTAATAATTAAGCTGTTTTTTATTTTTGCTGCCACATATTGTTGTTTTTAATTGCATGAAATATTCATCGCTCCGACAAATTTACTGGCAATTTCTTATAAATTGTTAAAGTGGAACAATGCTAATGATGAAAAGCCAGGACATCCATCTTATTTACCTCCATTCAGCGCAAAACAAAGAGAGCGAAGCGCTCGATCAGGCAAATCAAACTGAAAAATTAAACAGCTCAACATCTAAACTCCCATTACATGTATTTTTCTCTTTAAATTGTAGGGAGGAAAATAAAAGCTGTGGTCGATACTCTCAGGCCCTCACTGTGCAGCGTGGAAGGGTGTCCCCACAGTGTTGCAATGTACATACGTTCCCTTCCCTCTGCCGCCTCTGTTTACCACAACTTAAGAACACACACACTGAAAAACCACACTAAAAAGCACAGTAAAGTCAGACTAAAGTCAGCTGTTTCTCTGTAGTGGATTGTCAACAGTCYGAAATGGAGATCTTAAATGAAAGAGATGGGTAAACAGCAAATCATGAGAACACTGTAGTTTGCTTACATCAGCGTCACTTTCTGCAATTTTCACAGGCCTCAAAGATCTCTCTTTCTTCAAAATCTCACGTCCGGTTACCTAAAATTTACAACAGCCACACATAAAGTTAAAACAGCAATTCAGTTTCARAACTTGTGCCATTTAAAATATACCGTGAAACTGCGACGCTGGTCAATATAATTGAAATACAGTAGGGAAAAAAAGCGAACTGATACGAAACCTAATGCCGAAGTTGAGTCAAATATATATGAAGACAGAATTGATGTTTCTTTATCTTACAGGAAACCCTAAAACCTCAGAGCTGCTCTTTCCTGGTTGCATAAATTTACCAGAAATTTACTGCAAATAATGAGAAAGGGGAAAAAACTGTTGACATCTTTGTTCTTTTTTTAAAACTACTGTAAATATTTGCATTTATCTCAAATTAAAAATAGCTGCCGTAAATATTTTTGATCATTTTGTCCCGGAAATCTAGTTGAATAATGAAGTAAACTARATTTTGTGCTTGACGCTTCTAACTAAAAGCTTTGATCTGCTGATAAATCTTCAGTGTTTGTGATCACCACACAGAGGAAAAGATGTGTTTGATAAAGTTGAATGACAAAGATGACTCAATTCGATAGAAAAACTGTTTACATATGATGCAATTTAGTCAYTCTACTATTCTTTATTATATCGAAATATTTCTGCTCTTTGTTGAATTATGTTATACATGTATTTAGTACTTTTTTCCCTTGAACTTCTCGACTTCTCACACAACTGTGGCTCTGCCTTCATTTTTACTTCATTTCTCAATCATCCCTAAAGCTAAGGAACATGAAATTGTTAAAAATTATGRAAACCTGTTCTTTTTTATTTTCTAAACAAGTTGTTTAAAAAATATCCAATGACATATTGGAAGCATTAGATTTTGTGTGATYTTCACATTAACATTAAGCATCTGCAATAAATCAACTCTTAGCATGATGGAAACAAAAACCTTACTAATTTTACCACCTATCGCATAACCAGGCTTGAAAATACTGTATCCTACCTGTGGTGACTGTTGTGGAGTACATGTTGGAAAACCAATTACTTCAACCATTGCTCACTAACTGTGTCCATTTAGTTTTCTGAACCTCCCAGTTCCCACTAGTTAATCRTAGCATAAACAAGTCATCAGTATATTTCTCAAAGAGCAGCACTAGGTAATTAGGGCATCTTGTTAGCTCTAACAGGCAAGCATAAGKAAAGTGGGGATTTCAAACAAACTTTTAATACAAACAAAAATGTTTCTTTGCATGCAAGGAAGCCCTTTACCATTACCGCTTCCTGAACTTCTTCTCAAATCTGACAGTGTTAGGTTTTGTCAAAAGTGTCCAATATCCAACATATTTTCCAGGAATGCATCACGTTGCATTTGAAAAACAGCAGAATTAACTATTTCACTTTATTTACCCATTATCCTTARATTCCAAAATGCTAAAAAGTAAAAGTGGGTTTTTCAGATACAAAAAGCTTGTTTTACAAAAGTACGCATGAATTAATATGAGGACCAATTATTACACACAACATAAAAATCATAAATTATTATAAGGGGTGCAACGATACAGAAAATTCATGATTCGGTTTGTTACTTTAGTCTCATGGTTATACAGCGTGTAAAATAAGTATTGAACACGTCACCATTTTTCTCAGTAAATATATTACAAG
>NW_013952407.1:1323950-1329148 GCF_001266775.1 Austrofundulus limnaeus | reverse complement strand
CTTGTAATATATTTACTGAGAAAAATGGTGACGTGTTCAATACTTATTTTACCCACTGCACATATTTTTTAGATACAAAAATAAAAGAGAAATTTCCATACACTTATTAACTAGTAATTTATTGAAATTAATTATGAACATTTGTTTAACCTCGAAAAGTACCGTTTTTAATGTAAGTGTTGCTGATATATCAAGTTTCTCAGTGGATCTGCGCTCGACAAAGTAGCCTAGGTGGAGTAGTCGAACACAGATCCACTAAGTGTTCAACACAGAGCATCTTCAGAAGACAAGTTGATGAAATAAATTTTGAAAAATTGTATTGTTCAATACATTGTGGGTAGTGAACCTAGAGCACTGTATTAAACGGTTCGATTCAGACGCATGTATTGTTGCACCTCTAAATATTAGTAGCCTCACAAGTGTGCAATGTGAAATTGCAGGAGATTCTTTTCATAACAAACTGAACATTGGGTTTTTATTTAAGCAAAAACCCAAACACAGTTTCCCCTGGAATATACGCTGGATTCTTTTAATCAGTAATGCAAAAGAAGACCTTTAGTCATCAACCGAATAATTGGAAACGGAGGCCTGTTAAAAGACATATTCTTCCAGAAAAAAACAAACTCAGCAGAAAGCACAGGGTAGAACAGAGGGACAAGAACAGAGAAGAGAAACAGGGAGGCAGATGTTGGAGGCAGCAGCAGATTGTAGACCAGAGGGGAGATGATAGAACAGTATGAAAAGGATGAAGTGGCATTTACTTTGCTGGGGCCCACCTTCAGATCTAGATACTCCAGGTCCTTCTTCAGTTGTATGTAAGTATCATCTGCCTTTAAATGAGCAGTGGAGAGATAAGTCATTTGAAATAATGCTGCAGGAAATAATAGGTGACCAGATGACTCTTAAGGTTTTTACTTGTCGTTCAGGCTTTGCTAACAGAACTTTAATTAACTTGGTCTCAATTATAGAGTACTTCCACCTCTGTATTTTTTTTATCTGCAATTAGTAAAGCTAAACTCTAGTTAGGTCATTATAAAAACTGGTTTAATGTCTCACGTGTGACCTCTTAAACAACTGAGCAACGCAGGTCCTGTTCATGACATGTGGTCAAGCTGAGTGCTTTAATTTGCTCATGAGCATGGAGAATGGCCAAAGGATGATTAGATGTCAGAACCTGGGTGGAGTTGTCATTACTGAGCAGCACTGCGGCTTCTCTGTGGTTCCTGCAGAGGATTTTCATCGCAGGCTCATGAAGACGACTGTGGCCTGGTGGCTGCTTCAGAATGATAACTCCAGAATAATCAGCGCATACAGATACAAATGTGGTTTCTGCTTCTTGTGGTTATGCAGTAACAGACGTTGCATCTCTGAAGCAAAGTAAGGTAAGTCATATAAATGCGTACGACAAACAACATGCTTTAAAGGGGCAATATCATGTAAAATCAACTTTTTTGAGTTTTATATCATGTTATAATGTTATACTCTCATAAAAAAAACATGCCCAAAGCCTTGCTCTGACTCATTCATGCATGTTTGAGAAATCCTGCAGRGTTTTTAGGAAGCCATGCTGAGGAGCAAAAAGACAGGTGGGGACCAGAAACACCCCCGGGAGGTGTCTCCAAGTTGAGCTTCCTCATCACGAAGCACAACTCCCCACCCCCCACCCCATACACCCCGCCCATGACTCCTGCAGGCTCTCAGCAGTAACAAAGTGAAAGTGAAACTTAAACTGTCTGCTGCTCTTGACACTACTGCTCACTTGGAGAAGCTCTTTTCAGATTCAAAATACCTTTGAGGAAATGTATTTTCAGATGCCAAGTAAACTGCATCATGGCGCGCCGCCCCCACCCCCACGCACTGAAATGGACGGGACAGAAGCGGAAGGTGATTCTTAAAGAGACAGAGGCCAATTTCAAGGCGTTTAGAAGAGGAAGTGACGAGAAGATAAGTTTATTTTCTATTTAAACATAAAAACAGCATTTTAATAACAACTAAAGGTGACATAGATACTTTATTGTGGTATAGTATTAGAATTTATGCCTGAGAAACTCATAATATTGCTCCTTTAAATATGACTAACAACCTTTGCCTTTGCTTTTAAAGGTACAATTGCACAAAAGCTCTGAAAGCATTATCATGTTAAGAAAGGTGGCGCATAGCTTCAAAGGTATGAATGTAGTAAATAAGTACAATACAGCACATGCCAAAATGGCTGGATGAACACAGACAACCAAGCAGTACCAAGAGACTGCAGAGTCTGTAAACATGACAGGGAGATAATGTGTAGGAATGGCTGGGGAGAGGGAGGGGGCACGATGCACTGGCAGGGGATGCAGAATGCCGCATTAGGGAAGAATGAGTTTCCCTGACCTGCATGCTGGGGCCCAGAAGGCCGTTGTGCTGGTGGTGCTGCAGATGAGCGAACGCATTGCTGGGGCTATGCACTCCAGCCATCTTGGCCTGGTGCCTCCGAAGTTGAATGAGGAGCAGAGTCAGCTCCTCTGGCTGTAGCCAAACCAAGGTTTAAGGTAGGGAGGCCCACAAGGCCAGTGAAGGTACAGAGGGATGAGAGAAAATACTTGATAACCATCTGGGCGAAACAGTGGCTTAGAGCTTTGAGAGCCAAGCAGCACAGAGGCCAGAGCACTGCTGGCGAATGTCCTGTTTTAATTTGAACTCTAGAGTCAGATTATGGAACTCATTAGAAGGTTAAAGATCACTTCCTGTCTGAAAAGAACAAATTAAACCAGCTGCACAAAGTTTCACTAATTCAAATGCTTTGGATTCTACAACTAGTTAGTGTTACCTAGTTTTATTCATTCTTTCCCCTACAATTCAGCAGACTAATTAAATAAAAATAAAAAAATTCTGAAAGTCACATTTACAGAAGGTCTTACCGTTTTCCCATGCAAGCTGGGAGCACTGACCGTGTGTGTGATGTAACCCATGGTTGGCACAGACCTTCTCTCCATTTGGGAAGTCTGCAGAAAAACAAAGTTCATCTCATTATTAAAAATCCTACATCAGGGCGATTCAWCTGGTGGCRCGCAGGCCACATCCAGCCCACGAGTGACCAAAGTTCGGCCCGCCAATTGGTTCATTCATCTCTGAAGAACAAACTCCTGGTTTTCTTTTTAATTACTACAAGTTCTTTCAGTTAGACATAGACATTTGTGGTGTCTACAGAAATCATTTTTATGAACTATAGGCAGTTGAAAGATAAAAGTATGAAAGTGAAAATAAAATTGYTTTTAAAATTTGGCAAGTCAGAGATGTCAAAATAATATTTGTGTTAAACATGAGGCATACTGTGTTATTTTTGTTTTTGATATTGCTTTATTATCACTACCTTTATTGCATAGAGTTCTGTATGTTGTATTCATGATTAAATGCAGCAAAATAAACAATTTCAAATGTAACAGACCTTTATAAGAATTGGTTTATTTATACAATGACTTTAATTGCTGGATGTTCGGCCCCTGTGCTGTTGGCCTGCATCAACTGTGGCCCCTGGAATGATTTAGTTGAATAGCCCTGTCCTGTGTGATCAAGTTAAACAAATCTGCAAACAAATCTTCAGCACAGAGTTAAAAGTTTGAGAAATATCACTTGATCACACTAAACCCTTGCCTCTAAGTTTGCAAACAAATTAGACTACACAGCAGATTTATGTTTCATCCATCCTTTTTTTCCCCTCTCCCCTCGTTATCACTCCCACCCTTATTTGAAACAAGGTGTGCCTCCAGTTTCAGATGCTGCGGGGGCTTTGGAAGATTTGACATTTTTGCTTAACACACAGAATTAGCAAGAAAAATCCAGACCCACTACAGAACCTTAAAAGGACACAAACAACAAGAGATTTAATTAACTACACATAAATTATACCAAACCTGCTTTCTTAAAATAACATTTGTTTGCTACCAGCTAGAGAAGCCCTGTAAGCCATTCCCTTTGAGATTCCCATGCCACAATTTTTTTGCTGTATAATAGGTTTTTTATTTAAATGCAAGATCAGAAGAAAGAGACCGCTGCTGATGTTTGGGATACAGTAAAGATGTTTATAGGGTGCTGAGAAGCCCTGGGCAAATTGGATTAGCCGCTAATAAAACATACTGTACTTCTTAATGATATTCCACAGCGGCACGCAGATCTCTGTTACTTAAGTGCACTCGAGCAAGAGCACCATCGGCCTCAGAGATGCTGGTTGCACCAAAGCAAAGTTCACACTAAAATTAGTTTCCATAAACGCTGCCTGCTCGCACAAGGCACTGTGGCTGCCTTTGTTGAACACGCATCTTCCTATAATTGTGCGCCGCTCCAATCAGTGGTAGTAATTAGTGCGGTGAGGTTTGGAGTGAGTGATGGGCCAAAAACAGAGCATCTGCAACACTTTGTTTACTTGTGCACGGCCATGGGGCTGGTTGAGAAGCTTGCGCGCGCTGGCGGCCATGGCCACGGTTCAGAGGGAGAACCGTTCACATGTGGAGGGTGTGGTGAGAAGACAGCGCAGGGTGTGGATAATGGGGACATCCTCTCGCTCCGTCTCCTGCGGCGGTGGCGGTGCTGTCTGAGAGCCTTGCTGGTTTGAGGAGCGACAGAGCGCTGAGCCTTTACTCACACACACACACACACACACATGCTCGCACCACCTGGTGAGCGCGCCTGGGTGTGGACTATGTGAATCACATGAGCTTCAAAGTGTGTGCGCTGAAGAGCTGGAGCCTTCTCAGGCTTCTCAGCCTTAGCTTCCCATGGGCCCCTTATGAGCCCACAATTTGCTGACATCACAGGCTGCTGTGAGAATGAGAACATTGTTTTTGACTCACAACGTGACATTCATCAACTTTTCCTTCAGTCCCATGCCAATGACAGGCTATTGGTGGGTCCTGTTTGTCTGTGTTATAGTGTTAGAGACTAAATGACTGAGCACGTTTATGAAGGAACAAATTCTCATCTATACATTAGACTGTCAGTTTTCCACGCTCCCTGCTTACTGTGTCTGAACACCTTGAGAACGCTTCAACTGGTGTTTCTTTTCTCACTTTGATGGTGTTTTTGTCCAATTTACAGAACATACTAAAGACATAAATACCAGGAGCTGGGACTGCACAAGCATCTATTATTAGATGTTTAAATTTCCTTGTTGTTTTCTTGATTACTCATTAAGTTATATGTTCCATGGGCGTAGTTTGTGGGGG
>NW_013952407.1:1302616-1320595 GCF_001266775.1 Austrofundulus limnaeus | reverse complement strand
CACTCTAATATTTCGTTGGACTGCCTTTAGCTTTGATTACAGCTCACATACGCTGTGGCGTTGTTTGGATAAGCTTCTGCAATGTCACAACATTTATTTCCATCCAGTGTTGCAGTAATTTTTCACAAAGATCTTGCATTGATGATGTAGAGTCTGACCGCTTCTCCAGCACATCCCAAAGATTCTCAATGGACTCTGCGGAGCCAATRCATATGTGAAAACTATGTCTCATGCTCCCTGAACCACTCTTTCACAATAAGAGCCCTTTGAATCCTGGCATTGTCATCTTGGAATACGGCCGTGCCATCAYAGAAGAAACAATCCATTYATGGAATAACCTGGTCAGTCAGTTTATTCAGGTAGGCTGACCTCATTCTTTGAGCACAAACTGTTGTTGAACCTAGACCTGACCAACTGCAGCAGCCCCACATCATAGATCTTAGTTAAATCCAGGTGGACACTTTTTTTTTTCCAGGCAGTGTAGTTTAATTGTCTTTTTAGTCATGTATTTATTTATTTTTTTCTAAAGCTTTAGTTTTGAGGCTCAAAAATTTTATGGATTAACTAAGAACGTTGTTTTTGTAGGACAAATTCATTGTGATAAATAATTAATCACAAGTTGAAACCATCAGAAACACGAGTCTTCCTAATGTAGGTGCCCTACCTGAGAAATGTGGGAACAAATATTGCCAGGGGAGCTGGATCTGGTGAGGTCCCCAGGTCCCAGCTCATCCAGGGGTCTCACTGTGCGTCTGTCTGAAGGCGTGTGAGGCCTGCGCGGGGACAGGGGTTTGAAGGGCGACGGGGACGAAGGCGGCACTTCGCAGGGCGACGGAGGGACCGAGATGGAGCGTGGCATTTCCACGGTGACTCTGAAAGAGTCGGTGAAGTTGGAGCCGGTGTAGATGGGCGCGGTGGGGCTGCCGTGACGGAACTGCTGCCGCTGCTGCCACTCGTACAGCTGCCACACCATCCCTTCCTTGGAGGCCATCCGCTCGTCTGTGGACATGCGGAAGTGGCTCAGCCGGTCGTGGGCATACTTATAGTCACTGGGCAGGTTGCCTGAGGCTGGAGGGGAGCTGCTGCCTGACAGGAGACGGGGGGACTTTGGTAACGAGTGATAGGTGACGTCTGTTGTGCTGGATTTGGGCTTTAAAGGAGGAGTTCGCCGAGTGAGGTTGTACTCAGCAGAGGGAGTACTGAGATGGAGAAAGACATTAAAAACAAATTGATTTTGCTAACACATATAAAATAAAATACAGTACTTTAACCACAATGATGAAAAAAAGTGAAAAAGTGGTTCTCTTCTCTTCCACTAGATGGAGCCATTTACTCATGATGGTTCTATCATTCATGCTGATAAATTAGACAGTGATGGGTTTAAAGCGACTGACCTTTTTGTTGGGTCCCCTTTATGAACTTTGACCCACTGCTCCACCTGAGCCAGTGTATTCTTCCTCTGCACATGTTTGTCAGAGTCCATCCGGGAAACAAAACCCCTCTGATAAACAACGTTTCCGTTTTGCTCCGGCGGCAGAGCCACTTGAATCACAGTCTGCTGCCCGTCTTTGTGGGCGGCGCCACCGACAGAGTCCGGAGACAGTCTTCCTATTCTGTCCTGCGGGGTCGACTGAACAGACCTCCCGTGAATCTCCAACCCGTACCTCCCCTCGTCACCGTGAGCCAGTCTGATACCGTCCTCCTGAGCTCCTTCCCGCTCTGTCCTGTGAACACTTATGGGTTTAGGTAAGTTCTGAGGGACGTGGACGTGGTTCGTCTGTGGAACGGCTTGCTGAGCAGCTTTCTCTGGCTTCTCCACCTCTCTGTAAAAAAGTGACATAAAAAAACTGGATGTAAAAATGCATTACAATGTTACATAGAGCTCAAATGTTTTTTAAACAAGCTGAGGTATGGAAGTATGTTTGAGCAATGTGTTTTGTCCAAAGATGTGCATCAGTCCAACATATGACAATGGGAGACATATTCTCGAAGGTGACGTTTGGACTTTCTTTAAAGCCCAATAAAGGTAAACATTATGTTTTCTTGCCAAATAATTTATAAGCTTCAACTGGAATTACTAATTTCCCCTTTTCTTCTTGTTCTGATTCTATATTAGGACGTTATAGTTTTTGGAATAATCCATTGATTTTTTATTTTTTTTGTAAGCACCAAATCGTTCAGAAAAACTTAAAAACCGTAGCAGAATTTTATTTTATTTTTTATGGAAGCTGGAGGAGATCACTTTTTATAGTATAGTTTTTGTTTAGTTTTGTATTTGTCATTTGACACTTAGCCGAGTCTGTAACAAGGATAAACAATTGGAAATACGGTTGTACTGGTCTAAAAAAAATGGGTCTAAAAAAAGTAAGTTTCTCTTTTCCTTCCCACCATTGTGGTTATTGTTTAAATAAAAGTATTTTCTGAACATAGGCTACATTTTTTTTTCTGTTATGAGTTTAAGTGAATAAATTGCCGCTGCACTTGGAGGCACGCTGGGGGGGGATAAGAGCTTTGCTTGCAGCTAGAAGAAGTCTGTGTGTACCATTAAAAACAACTTTATACTTTTTTTCTTTGGGCTGCGTCTTTTGGCTTCAACCAAGCATTTTTATTAAATAGGAAACTAACTCATAGGCCAAAAAAAAGCTCTTTAAAAACAACCGTTGAAGGGATCAGCCCATCGATGGTTGATAAATTCATCCAATCACCCAAACTTACTTTGAAGTATTTAATCTTACAACCAACATCCACCGTTGACCTCTACATTTTATTCWGATTAAATATAGCACCATTCTTGAGACATGAAACAGTGAATAGTGAACACAATGGATGATTAATCCTGAGTGAACCAAGAAGTAATTTCTCCAAATATTAGCAAGATTACCTTCACATATAATCACATTCATTACATGATAACACCTCCAAGGACGTGCAGAGCAAAGAGAGAGATCCAATAAATTTCACTTCACACTAATTTATATTTTTCAGCAACAGGAGAGCTGAAGACCAGAGCTCCTAATGAGGAGTAAATCCTCAGAGAATTTTAATGACAGACAATTTGCCTTCATCAAATACCTCGCTGCAGCATGCCACAGTCTGTGATAGAACTCGCTATTAATTCATTTTTGTAAGTTTAAAAATGTAAGAATAAATAATAGCTGCATGTTTGCTAACTGAGGTATATGTTTTCATGCATGACAGTAAGTGAATGACCCATAAAAGTGTTTCACATAATAAAAGTTTAAATTTCAGGGGGCTGCAATGTTAAGAGAGACATTCAGCCACCCCAACTTAACAGAAAAATAAATCACTAAGACTGGCCTCTAGGGGGCAGTGTTGCACAAAACATTTAAAGCATGCAGTATGTCTGTCCCATCACAGAGGTCCAGATGCAGTTTGTGGTGCATTTACAACAGATGCAGCACTGCTGCAACGAAGACTGATAACTGGGGCGCCTTTCTGCAAACAACTGTTCAAAAGAAAACTGAACGTGAATTATTTTTCTAACTTGTCAAGTGGATCTAATAAACTACATTACAATATTTAACAAGCAAAGGACAGAAAACACATATTAGAGGCATTTTAGCTTTTCAAACCTTGTTAAAAAGGCTGTATCTATAATTAGAAATTGTGCATAAATATACATTAATTAAAATACTATCATTGCTTTTTGTAAAACACAAATTTCATTTGCTGTTCAAAAGGACACAAACTGAAAATGTTTATTTTTTTCTTTTATGCTGTAATTTTTCCCCTTTATGTTACTTCGTATAAAATATGTGTTGTTTCTTTTCTAATTAAAGATATTCAGTCCCAAAAAACAAGAACCGCTGCACTTTATGAACAAAACAAGGAGAAGCCCAACCAATTGGAAAAGTGAACTGCAAGCAAGACCAACCTCTTTACAGTGTGGCTCTGCTGCATTAGCGCAGCCTGGTTCATGGCCCGGATCCAGCCATTCATGTCCTCCTGTGTGTCCGCACTGAAGAAATACGTCCGCATCCCGCAGTGTTCTGCCTGCGAGCCAATCACAGAGTTCTTATTGTAGATGTAGGAGCGCATTCCAGTATGGCTCGCCTGTCAAAAAAGGGAGATATCGAGAGGTATGAGAGGTGAGATAAGATACTTTTGATTTTTTTTTTACTGAAGAGAAGATAAGGAGTGACAAACTTCCCTGAGAGCTGTCAACAGAGAGAAGTTTGCTTTATTAAATCAAGATGGGGAGCAAAGTGCTGCAGCAGAAACAATTTGTAGGTTTGCTGTTTCTGGGAAGGAAAAATATACAACATAGGTTACATCTTTCATTTTCCACTAAAATGTTGCATTCCCTTTAGCAAACAGAACGTAGAAGYAACAGTCATACTTGGTAATATGATTTACGGTTGGGGGATCCATTTACGCCTTTCAGGGTACACACAGCAAATAGACAAAAAGCTTCATTGTGCAGAATTTCCCAAGTCATTCAATATTTACAAGAACGCCATTTTATTGCAACTATTGTTTTTACTTAAATGTAACTTGTACATATTCTGTGCATAGTTTTTATTTTCTATCATACAGAAAAGGAAGAACAAAGTACTGTAAACCCTGCGTAGTTTCATTACAATGTATCATTTATCCATGTTTTCTCTTGGTTATTTCACATCATACTTTACACTATTTTATTATTCTGAAACAAAGAGCAGGGTTTTTATAGGTTCAGCACATTAGGCTTTATAAAAGGGTGCAAGAAGGAAAGCATTTAATGTATTTTAAGGACACACTGCACATTCATCATACATACTGCAAGGACAAAACACCTCCTATAATAATAATAATAAAGCCCTTTCACTGCAATGAATAATTGACTTGGTGATTTTCATGTTTTTTTTTTTTTTGTTGTTGTAAACTGGAATGTCAGAACTGAATCTGAGTTTGCTTGAAGAGATCCCCGATTAGTTGTAACATTAGACTTTATTTGATAAACATTTATTTTAGCAGTAAAATAAAGACTGTAAAAATACTGTAGGATGTTCAGTTTTTATCATTTTTAAGCTAAAAGTTAAAAAATTTATTACACGGACAGGGCCATTTTATTTACATGCAAAGCATTCTGGGTAAATGATGACGTGGATAGGTCCTTGGTGCGAGGCTGCTAGCGAGCTATATCCACACTGAAGGTTAATCTCYGACAATATCTGACAATTGGCTCTTTTAAATGAAACCAGAGAGCGTTGACAGAGAGGAGAAGGTAGAAATGACTCAGTCTGTAACTGAAAATATAGATGGAGGACAACAGAGCTGCTTCATGGAAGAAGAACCTCABCTTAGCCTGTTAGCTTTAGCGTTAGCCCCAAAGCTATCACCATATATGTATTAGCTCAGTGCTACACATTCTCCTCTTGTCGCTGAGGTCCTCCATCCACATGACAGAGAGGGGAACACAAAATGACTCAACCTGCAACTGAAAATATGGATGGAGGACGTCAGTTTAGCTTGTTAGTTTGTCACGCTAGAGCCAAGCTAATATAAGGCAATATAGTGTCAGCGCTAGCGCGAAGGCTAACAGACTAAGCTGAGGTTCTTCTTCCATGAAGCAGCTCTGTTGTCCTCCATCTATATTTTCAGTTACAGGCTGAGTCATTTCTACCTTCTCCTCTCTGTCAACGCTCTCTGGTTTCATTTAAAAGAGTCGATCATCAGATATTGTCCAAGATTAACCTTCAGGGTGGATATAGCTCGCTAGCAGCCTCGCACCTATGACCTATCCACGTCATCATTTACCCAGAATGCTTTGTGTGTAAATAAAATGGCTCCGTCCATGTTGAAATATATTTTTAAAAATTTACAAAACTAAACATCCTACAGTATTTTTACAGTATTTATTTTACAGTTAAAATAAATGTTTATCAAATAAAGTTGAATGTTACAACTAATCAGGGATCCCTTTTAAAGGAAAAATTATCAACTATTGAGGTTCATTATTTCTCAAAACAACCAACTGACAGCAATCATTCTATAATTTATTTATTACTTTAAGTTTCTAAGTCAGCCCTTCCTCAATATAAAGCCATCATATCATCATAAACAAAACATTTGTGCATCTGTTGTTGACAAACAATACTAAACTATTGCATGTATGGCATGGGACGAACTGCTGATGGCAACATACATTCGATGAACTTCAAGGAATGTAGAAAAGAATGGGGGGAAATAAAGACCAATCACGCCCACCAATAATGAAGAAAAGCAATAAGTGATATGCAGCTTGACGAGACAATTACCAGAGCTGCGTAGAGTAATACAGTCAGCAATACAGTCAGAACTGGAAAAATAGGCATAATGGGAAATGAATTGCTTAATACATACAGTATCTGGGCTTCTGAGTGTGTTCCCTTCCACACTGCAGAAATATTGAATCTGAAGTGAATCAATGGCCACCGCCTGTTTGCATAAACAGAAGGTGTTGTCTTAAAGAATTAAGGGACAAGTTATGTCCTGCACTGCATACGCAATTTTCTGGGTCAGATTTGCCCACATTTTAACACAAACCTATGAGCAGTTATGTATGCATGTGTTCCAACTGCATGGAATAAACAAAATAAAAGTTTATAAAACCATTAAAAATCAGATCAACTCTGGCATTGTCTGCAGGTGACTTACTGTAGCCATGCCTGTTTATGATTCGATGCATATTCGAAAACCGCACACTCGAGCCACCATGAGCAGAAATGAGGTGAGGATGGTGATCTACCGATGAGTCTAAAGTAAAATCAAATACCTATTCATGCAAGACAGGAAGCCTGTGTGACTCAGGACGGCCGCCCGCAGAGACCAGTACTCACTCCGCCCACGCAAACACACCAGGTCACAATGGAAGGCAATTGACCAACAGGGAATGAGAGAAACACAGTGAGATGAGCAAAAACAGGAGAACAGAAAGCAACAGGAAGTTACAGCTGATCAGAGGTGACTCAAATAGAAAAAAAAAACGATATGACTCCATCTGTGGTATTCTGGCATCACAAAAACAAAAATGGGTAACAGAGCAGCAATGTAGGTATTTCAATACTTTACTAAAGCTCTCAGATTGACAAATTCATCTGCCTAGACGTAATCATGCTCTTATAGCAATATCATACATTTAAAGTCCCTCAAATCTATGGAGCAGACTCTTTAATGCATGATGGCTCAAAAAGAGTCGAAGAACGAAGAGTCGAAAAACATTGGTGGAGCTCTTCAAAACAGGGTGATACAGCAGAACCATGGCTCATTATCTAATCTAATCTTAATATTTCCCCATTTATCAAAAGGGAGGAGACAGTGAACAGGCTGAAGGGAAGATTAATACTCCAAGAGGAGCAATTATCATGCAAATTCTATTGTAAGGTCATAAAGTGCAGGAGCTACATACCACCCAAGCACACACACACATATTCACACTGCGTACACACTGACACGTTTCCACGCTCAATCCAAGCACAACAAAGTACAACGGAGCTGAAAGAGTTGCAACAGAGCGCCCCGGAGCTGCAGTGGTGCATCAACCATTCAGGCACTACTGTTCCCTGCAGCAGTCTGTGTTTCTACAAAAGATACTGTCCTCCGGCAGAATTCACAAATAGATCATTTAATGTCTGCAAGTCAAATTAATAGGGTACGATTTTAGGTGAAAGTGATAAAATTATGTTGTAACGTACTGTCACTGCAAGAAATAAGATTTTCCTTATTAGGAATAGAAAAAATGTTAGTGCAACTTGACTTGAACAGCAACGCCTGACATATTACACGTATTATTTTTTATTAAACAAAATCTAGATCACATTGTGGACAAAAACAGCAGCCTTGACAGGTTTTCAAAATGCATCTGAACAGATCACAAGACTTGTGGAACAATGTCCTTTAGGTATGGAGAGAGGAAGAGAAGAAGAGTGGAGTTGTTTGCTCGTAATGTTCAGCATCACATTTGGCAAAAGACCAACAGCAAATCAGCACAGACACCTACAACCAACTGTCGATCATCAACTCCTCTATGTACAGGAAGTAGTCTGAATTCAAATATCAGGCCATCTGTGGGACGACTGAAGCTGGGCTAACATGCAACATAAAAATCCTAAACACATCAGCCAAACTGATAAATTTATATATAAAAAAACTACAATAAGATTTGAGACTCTACAATCATTTTAATGATGGGATTTCTTTAACACCATTGCTACATCAGGAGATTGTATAATTCCAATTCTAAAAGCTGAAAATTAGTTTTCTTTTTTTGTTAAAATACATAAAACTTTAGAACTAAGACAGTTTGAACTTACATGCATCACAACTGAAAGTTGCTAATCAAGATTTGGTCACAGATCAAAGATTAAACAATTTGCAAATTGTTTTAAAAGACTGAAAGACTTCAACACTAACTCAGTTCACCTGTTTGTATGAAGCATTTGATGCGGATTAAACAATCTGCAATATGACATGATCATCAACTTCCTAGCTAATCATTGTAGTGCAAAATACAGCTACAGATGTAAAATAATTGTTAAAATATCGAAGTAAAATAGCAGGGTATGATTTAAAAATGTTTATTAATCAGTCCTTTTTTCGTAAAGTAAAAACTTCCATCATGTCTTACTTTTTTCTTCATCTAACTTTCTCACAGTTAGTGTTTTGTATTATTTTTCCACATAAGGACATTAGGATGAATGAAATGATTAATTATGGTTGTAATATTTAATCAAAAACTGATATGTTGATCACAAATAGAAATGGGACTGATCCAATCCAGTATCAATATTGGGTTCTGATACAAACATAATTAATGGATCGGAATTTTCCAAACCAATCTGGGGAGATTTCCGATCCATGAGCCYTGTCGGTGCTATTTGTCTGATGAAAGGACTCTGCTAGCTGGCTGCTAACTGTGGAACGAATTTCCTGAATGGAGGCAAATCTCAATGAGACCGAAGTAATGAGATACACACACGCACACATATGTTTGCCCAGCTATACATTTGGGGACATTCCATTGACTTCCATTACATTTCTACAGCCTAACCCTGACCACAAACCCTAAGGCTAACCTCACAGGTACCTACCTGACCCTAAAACTAACCTAAACTCAATTCACACCTTAGTCCTAAACCCAACCCACCAATGGCATTTAAACCAAATGGGGACTCGACTTTTTTCCCCAAATGCACCAGTTGTCCCCAAAGGTAGGATTTTTGTCTTAAAATTGCCCCCAAATGTCACCAGAAACACCCCCCCACACACACACACACACACACACATTCACACCTGTTCCACAGTTTGCAGCCAGCTAGCAGGTGAGCAGCTTTGTGGCTAAAGCAACTTTTCAACACATCACTCTGTGTGTTTAAAAGTAGACTTCAAACTATTCATCACTTTTTAAATTGTGTGGATAGATTGAAGTAAAACCAGAGTTATGATAACGGTTATCAAACATATTTTTTTTTGTTTCGCTTTTTTTTTTTTGTAAATGATCATTTTGCAAAATGTTGTTGCAGCGCGACGCAACAAGAAACATGGGCAGACTCGTGGCGAATACACTGCAACTCCTAAATCAGTCTCAGCCTTTCTTCAAGCTGAACAAACTTCCTGAGCAAATCTCCTCCTTTCTGTCCTTTCTGACTGAAGCATAAAGATTTTTGTCAAGCATCAAAACATTCTGCAGCAGGAGGAAGAAAAAGATGCTAACTTTGAATGAAGTTTGGTGGCGATGGAGAGCAGAGTGATGAAATCTGTGAAATCTGTCATATTTAGCTGGTTTGGATTTTATAATTAAGGTGTAGTTGTGTGTTTAGTATTTAGTTTAGTCAGTTTCAGTGTGTTTGAGTGAAAAGTCAATTTTTGAAAGTGAAACTGCAGCTTCTGTTTGATAGGGTTGGGCATGATCGTATCGTGTGCAATTAATTGTAAGAAAAACAATCAATTACTTTTTGGCACTTAACGATTAATGCCAGCAGGCAGACTGACTGGGGTTTACTCCGATCAGTCCGCTCGGTGCTCCTCTCCGCTTCAAATATGACGAATATTAAAAATAAAGTTCTGTAATTTATTTATCTATCAACACAATTTAAAATATAATGTACAGCCTGAACTCTGTAATTTTCACACAATTTGGAACAGATTTTTACAAAGAGCAAATCTTGCCCACTAAATTGGTCATGTGACTACAAATTCAGGCTGTCCAGGGACTCCAGGGGATTAATCGTCAAATTAATCGTTATCGGCTAAACACCACTCTTAATCGTGATTAATTTTTTTGCCAATATTGCCCAAGCCTACTGTTTGAGGAGGATGGAGATTTGCTAAATTTCTTCACATTGTTATGAATATAACTAGTTATATATTTGTAATCTAAATTATATAAAATCAACAATAACGTAATAATATTTAATAAATCGTGATGATTATGACTAGGATGATGATGATAATAATAATAATAATAATAATAATAATAATAATAATCGGATAGAGCATGCCTAATCACAAGTGCATCTTATAAAAATATCTTGACTTCAGAGATACAACCAGCTGTTCAAAGAAAAATAAGAATGTCAAATAAATTTAGCATAAAAAAATTTAATGAAAGCTACCTGGCACATAATAACATCTTAAATAAATCTGTTTCAGTGCCATCTTTGTGTTACCTTGAAAGCATATTTGCGGTTTATGTGGTCTTCAGGCTCAACTGGTGCAATGACATAACTTGGCAAAGGGATGCTACCGAGCACTGTTTCTTCTCTGCTGTCTGTGAAACAAGAAAACACACACATACACACACAAATAAAGACAAAGGCACAGTTACACACGTTCAAAACAATACCTAACACTGCTGAGCTATGCTATAATGTTTACGAGCAACGACGTGTCTACAAACAGCAGGGAAATGAGTGAGGCATAATTCATGGATGACTCTTGTCTCTTCAAAGCCATGTGGCAGCAGGTGGCATGATGGGGCATGTGGTTTATCTATTATTCAGGATGATTAATAGAGGAGAGGAGAGGTAGATTCCATAGCAACACAAGCAGAGATTAAACCCTACAATATAAAGCTCAACTTAATAACATAGGAAAGGTTAGAGTCAGTGAAAGCCTGGGAGTCATTACTCTAAAGGAGGAGAGGAGATCACAGAAGGTCTGTGTGGTTTATTTTAGGATCACACTCTGACCAAATGCACTTTCTGCACACTCACCTTTGTAGTAAAACAAGCAGTAGTCTGACAAAACAAACCACTTCCGTTTCCACAGTCGCATTCCAGAGCTGTCCTGGAGGTGAAGGGGGGAGAAGTAGCACAAAGTGTATTTAGAAATCTCCCTCGCCGGAGCGCATTTTAATTCTCGTCTCAATTAAAAAGGGGAGTTTGGGAATCGCACGCTCATTAGCCCAAGTGGAGGGAGGGAGGGTGCATCATGTCAGAACAATAACATGATGTCACGTTTGGCACGAAGCAGATTCTTCATTTTGTTCAACGCTGTCGTATTTTTCCGAGGTAATGTAAATAAAAGTACAGGCAATCCAAAACTTGCGTTTTTGTCGAACATCAGATTAAGTGAAAGATAAGCTTTGACTGATTTATCCACATTATTTTAAATGTGCTAACTGTTTAATCTAGCTAAAGAGGAGGAGAGGAACCTCAGCTCACCTGTTTGTAGAGCCAACCTCTTACTACTACTGGGATGTTCAGGTTTCTTTTAATAGCATGATCCCTCTTGCCAAAGCTGTGTACTTTCCCAGTTCCTCTGGAGCTCTGCAGGGAATCAAAGAAAGCCCTCATTCAGTAAACTGTGGTGACTTTCCACAAGCACCTAGATTAGAGAACCGATGCTTACCTTTGACCCTGAGGCGACATCCACTGCACCGGAGGTCACAGCCTTGGAGGATTCTGTGACCATGCTGGGAGACCTCTGATTGGCTGCGGACTTGGACATACGGGACTCTACCCTGCTGCTGAGAGGTGAAAGATGATCAGTAACACAGAAGAGATAAAATTGAAGTTCTTTCTTTTCTCCTGCTGWGACAGGCTGTGAAACACAGAGCAGATCTGTGCTGAGCTTTCAGATATAAAGGATGTGACCGTTTCCTGCAACCAACATGAGCTTTCTCACAGCCAATGGTTTTGCAGTGAATGCGCCAAAGAGTGGAAACAGCACTCTAGTAATACTTTCCCTGACCTCATAGCACACATCTTAAACACACACCAAAAGCAATGCAAATCAAATATTAGCACATATTTGCGTACTTGTTGGACAAATCAAATATCAACATAAAACATATATTACTCTTTTTTTTTTCAAGGTTCAAACAAAATCATTCTGAAAATAATACATCACAGACTGTTCAGCTGAAAGGTTGGGCTTGGCTTTTTGTATTGCAGATTTCTTTTTGAGTTATTAAACCACAGCTATGATTATTCCTCATTGGTATTTCTTCCATTTATGTTTGCTCAAGTAATTTTCCATTTCATAACAGTCAGTAGACTCCCTCCTTTTTTTAAGACAGTTTGTGATCTAACACAAAATTCTGGTGGATAAAAGGAGACATGAGGCTTTTATTTATTTATTTATTTATTTTACATTTAAATTACTCAGTTGGGGTCTATAGAAAGTGGAACTGCAATGCTTTGGTTTGAATTCCTCCTTATTGTAACTCCACAATTCCCCCTTTCACCCCTTTTCTGAGGTGTGTCTCAGATCAACTTGTTGTCAGGCTGTCTCTTTAAATACAATCACCCTGCCTCCCTCCAACTTCCATTCCAGTTTGATAGAGCGATTTATGACTATACAGCGGCACAGAAACGTTTTATTTACAAGTTAATTCAAAGGGGTAATATTATGTGTTTCTCATACAGTATTTAAATTCTATACCATAATAAAGTATCTATGTCACCTTCAGTTGTTATTAAAATGTTGTTTATATGTTAAAATAGAAAATAAACCTGACTTTTCATCATATCTGTTTCTAAACACCTTGAAATTGGCCTCTGTCTCTTTAAGAACCTCCTTCTGCTTGTGCCCCACCCATTTCAGCACTGGGTGGGTGTGTGTGCTCTGTGATCAGGAAGCTCAGCTTGGAGACACAGCCCAGAGGAGGAGCTGATCCCAAAAGGCGGTTCTAGGCCCAACCGGTCATTTCTGCTCCCCTGCCTGGCTGCCTCAGGACACTACAGGATTTCTCAAACATGCATGAATGAGTCAAAGCAAGGCTTTTGGCATACTGTATTTTTGATGAGAGGATAACATTATAACATAATGTAAAACTCAAAAAAGTTGATTTTACATGATATTGCCCAAAGAGAGGAGAATGGAGACGACAAATTGTAGTAGGTGGGTCCATACATTATTTGTCAATTACGTCACAAATAATTTGACGTAATAGTTCAGAAAACATCATAGAAAATAAAAGAATGCWGAACGGGTTGAAAATTTTTACCCAAACAAAATATAATGATATCTAAACAGCACCAGAAAAGACTGAATTCCATTTTTTATTTTTGCACAACTGGAGACTCCAAGTACACAACAAAATGGATTTAATAGCTATAAAAGTAGATTTTGCATAATAGGCTCCCTTTAAATGCAGAAGTACACTGTGATAGATTTTTTATAATTACATGATCATAAGTAATTTTTATTTTTAGTCGATATTAGTAACTCAGAAATTAAAATGTTTGCAATCTGCTTTTCCTTTTTTGTGATGATGCTCAGGCAGCACATTAACTTTCAAAGCTGTGTCTGAAGTTCATTGGAGCTTTACTTGCTGTCATTTATTACTTTTTTCCCATTTCAGACAAAAAGTAATGTCAGCACTTTAGCTATGACTAATAACTTCTGAAAAACCACTTGAAGTAACAAATAGTTGCATGTGGCCTCATGAGTCAACAGCATATGTTACTGTCAGAATTACAAGTAAATAACAGAACTTATGAAAAAAAGCTAGATGCCTTTTTTTAAGCACCCACGTTACGTTATTCACAGAACAGCCACCAACAACTTGTTTTGAAATACTGGGTATAATTGTTGCAGTTTTACATAATGTTACATCACATTTTTTCAAAGACTTGCATCAGACGCTCTAAACAAAAAACTTGATTAAAATCAGAGCAATGACAATAAATAGGTGCAAGTATGCTAATGACCGACAACACTCCCTTTATGCTGCATTGTGTTCAGTAAACCTTATGTTTAGTGGGTAATAAATGTGTGGGAAACAGGAGAAATAAACCTTGAAATTAATCTTCTACCCTACAAGAACTACTCCTAATTTGATAAAGAAAGGAGTTAATAAAACAAAGCATGTTGCTATTTCCCGCCCCCTTGGTGTACTCCTAGGCTTAATCTACGAAGAAGGTAGGGATGCTCGTCAAACAATAGGGAAAAAACACCAGCAGAATAAAGAGGACATAAAAACCTGAAACAACACAGGAATCCAACCTGCAGTCACTCTGAACTCACAGCTTGGACTAAGGCCAGCTTTTTTACAGGATATGTCTGTCGTATCAAGAGGACGCTGCTGTTTTATGTGAAGCTTTCATACTGTTTACCACCATGGTCATTGAAACAGTTCCCCAGGAGATTTGTTGTGGCATGTGGAAGAGCAGAGCTATATTTCATGTAGTGCGGCGCAGAAAGGGGAAAGTCACAGTGCTCCGATTTCCTGCTTGTCTTGCTATGATGGAAACAGAAGTATACTGTACTTGACATTTTTAAACCCTTTTGGGTGCTGTGTGTACATGAGAAGAGATAATTAATTGATCACAACATAATAATCTATAAAAAAGTCGAAGACTTCAGGCCATTAAAAACGCTAGCTGATCGACCTCTCTGAGAAAAGGCCCTCTTGATGCTCCTTCCTGCTTTCAGGCTGTCCTCATTCTAATCCAAACCTCCAGAGAGTACCCTGACTTTCTCTTTATACTAAAGTCATTCATAGAGGATACCCATAAAGTTAATACTTTATTTAGAACAAATCCCATAATATCATCATACTAAAGAGGGGCTAAATACCAACATTATGCTTTTGTATCAGGCAAACATAAACCTGTTGTTGTGGAAAAGTAAATTATTATCATGAACTAAAAGTCAGAAATCTGTGCCTCTTTTAATCATACATTTAATATTGTCCTCAGACGCCAAACCCTAAGTAATTTTTAGGGTTTGTTATAAACAGTGTACTGTAAAAACTTGCAACACTTAAATAAGCTAGACTGTAATTTTGTTCAACATTTAGATTTAAGAGTAACAAGCTGAATTATTGACGAAGGGGGTATTATGATTTTCCAGGCACATAGTTCAATTATATACCCCAATCAAGTAACTATGTTACCTTCAGTTGTTCTAAAAATGCTGTATATATCAAAAATAAATTTGACTTTGCATCAGATTGTATCTAAACATCTTGAAGAACCTCCTGCCATTTCTGACATTCCCACTTCAGCACATCTTCACAGCCATGCTTCAGGGGAGGGGTGCTCTGTGGGATGGAAGCTCGGCTACAGACTGAGCTCCAGGAAGGAACTTTGTACAAATAGGTGGAGCTTTGTACAAGCAAGCGTTTAGTCAGCTCCAAATGGCTACCACAGGAGATTCAAGGATTTCTCAAAGCAACACTCTGGGTAGGTTTTTGACAAGGGAATGACATTATAACATGATGTAAAGCTCAAAAAGCCAATTTTGCATAACACCCCCCTTTTAAAAGTACTTGTTCTCATTCAAAATGCCCTGATACCCAGAACTGATACCAATTTTTTGCGTGGACATTTGCTCACATTATAAATGTGACCTTCATTCATCTCCAGTGTGAACGCTTTATACCATCAATGTGACTAGTAACTGTAGTATTAGTATTCCTACTCTGTTTGAAAAAAACTAGTATCTGGACGTCTCTAATCAAATACAATCAGACTATTTTAAATCCCTGCAGATTCAAAGTTTCACAAATTTGATGYCAAAGTTGAAAATAGTGCGAGCCTCAAAAATGTCACAATCCTTCGGGGGTAAACAAATTCAGGTAACATGAGAAGTAGTGTTTTTAGATGGTGTTGGAAAGAGTAGCTTACATGTAAGTAAGTCTATTTATTCAATCTTAACTTCACACTTGAGCAGAAAGTTAGAATAAAAGCCAAAGTGTGTACCCTTCAGTACAATGTTACTAAAACCTTGTTACACTTTGAAAGAACATGTATATAAAGTATAGGGTAAGAAGGTTTACAGTGCTAAAAATGCAAGAGAAGTTTTGAACTCTGGATGSTTTACAAATCCAAGGCTTATCAGAGCTGAACTAAGGATAAAGGTGATTTTCAAGATATAAAATTCAGTGTASACTGCAGATGGATCCCATCAATCAGTTAGTTGTTCTCACACAACAGCTTTATAACACTGGGAATAGAGACCATGTACTCATTTCTTTTTATGCTTCTGCTCAAAGTAGAGTCTTTGCTGTGCACGATGGTATCACACGAGACAACTTAAATACGATCAGACACCTGCTGCCTCGAACTGTGCGCTAAACCTGCCACYCAGCTCTGATTGCTTTGCAGGATGAGATTCACACGGCAACATAAAGTCACTATAAATCCCTCCACCATGCCAGGATGGAACATATGGTCATGAATGTAAACAAGGCAATGCTGCTTTTCTAGTTCATTTCTTCAAACATTCCAGCAATTCCCAACAAAATCAGCAAAAGCAATTGCGTTTTTGACTTCAGAGAAACAACTGTGATGGAAAAAGCACTAAGTACCATTATAATCAAGACAACATTTGCACTTTTGGGCAGACTGATGAGTCAGATTCATTAGACCAGATATGAACATACCCAAAAGCAATTGCAGGTTTCAGATGTGTCATTACCATAGAGACTACTCTGGTAATAAGGAGATGAACAAAGCTAATAAGCCTCCAGGACCCAAATTTGCTATCATGTTTTTTGCAGTTATACTGTTAAAGAAGGGATTAAATTCAGCCTGATTAGAAAAGTGGGTGCCTGCATGTATACCCTGACTATGACTGGAGCTGATTTTACTCAAATACTGTATTTATTGATAAAACAGACCCCTTCTATATTCTTACGTTTAAACATCCATCACATGTTCATGCAATAATTATTTTATCATCATGCAGCACAGAGATCAGCTCACCTGTCTTGTAATGTGTATTCGATGTTATCAGGTGAAATCTGTCCTGTCACAGGATGTCGAAATGAGGTGGTCTTCAGGTTGTGGCTGCAGCAAAGAGAAAGAAACACATGAATAATGCATAATGTCAGCAACCATACTCCTGCCTGATCTACCCCGTGCTTTTGCCTTTTGTTTTTTCAATTGTTCAGTTTGTCTGCACTTCCACATTGTTTCTTTAAGCTCACAGTGATGCGTCAGTCGACAGTAAAACAATCTATGAGAGCGCAGCAGGCAGTCACAGCTCATATTCTTTTACACAAAGTTCGAAGCTCAGCAATCTTCCTCATCCAGCCCACTGGCCTTTATTGATTTCAGCTGGATGGGGCCATTCATTGCTTTAACTGGAGCAGAAATGCATGTTCCTGTCACATGGCAGAATAAGAACTGGTAGCCAGTGATGCTGTTGGTGAAAAGACTCAGATACAAAATGACTTCATTAGAGTCATCTGTTAGCAAATGATATTATGTTCAAGTCTTTTACGTCACCAAATTACAAAATATGTCATTAAATATACTGTCATTCATTAGACAAAAATTATTCATGACTGAATTATGTGTTTAGAAAGAGTTAGATATTATTATATAACACTCAACAGGATTTGGCTTCAGTTGTAAAGATTTATCTTGATTTGTCTGTGTTATGGCAATATTTATTTAACAACAGAGACAGAAATACGCTGGTCAAGAATGAAGGTACTCCATGGGATGATCAGCTGAGTTTTATTGCAACAACAGGAAACACAGAGAACGTGGCCTGTCTCTGTGCCTCTCTGTCAGTCTCTCCACACTGCTCACTGTCTAA
>NW_013952407.1:1297979-1302606 GCF_001266775.1 Austrofundulus limnaeus | reverse complement strand
CCCACACACACACACACACACGCTCTGTTGCACAGGTCTTCCTCTCTGTATTCTGTATTTTTGTATGTTATACATTTGTTTGTTGCAACTTAGATAGTYCTGAAATGCGATTGCCTTCTGGGACTTATAAAGCAAATGCAAGTATATTACACAGCTATTACTTTTTTACAGTTTATCTTATTACTTTGTGCAGATTAGTCAAACTTAAACCAGCTAGACAGTCATCCACTGATTAGTACTATGAAACTACAAACCCAGAGATAAATAAAGTATGTTATGATGTCATATTATACTGCCTTTTATGTTGCCTTAGACTACACTGCCTATGATGTCTTCCTATTATGTTATGATGTCTTAGATTATCCTGCCTTTTTACCTATTTAGATTTATACTTCCTACTTTGGTTATACTGCCTGCTTTTTTCTCTTTTATTTGTTTGTATAATTTCTTAAGCCATGTAAAGCACTTTGTATAACCTTGCTGCTGAAAAGTGCATATAAATAAAATTTACCTTACCTAAAATGCACCAGGAATAAAAATAAATWAACAAAATAAATTGAGGAGTGTGGCTAAAATTGTCTAAATCCTAGGTGCTGAGTTTCAGTATTAGAAAAGGCACAGCAAGACAGAGTGCAGCTCCTCTCTGCATCACCATGTACCAAAGGGTGGGGGATGAAAATGCATGGGGTACAAAGACTCATGAGCTGACATTTCGACAAACAGCAGAGGGAAAAATAAAATTCTGCACAGACAAAACAAAACTGCATCAACTAAAAGCAATCTATGCATTCACATTTGTGATACTTTCACACCATGACTCACACAGAAACTTCATCCAAGCCAACAACTTACAATATACTGAGCTGTTTGGCACACGCAGCCCTGCACCAGCACCCCCACTTAATTAAGAATCCGGATTCTTTCAGGCTTTTGTTTTACACGCATTATTTCTGAACTATTTGTCATGGAATTTGCAACATCTCCAGTTGATGTGTGAGCACTGCAGCACAGTAGGCCTATTTATTTGCAGAGTTAGTTGCTATTAAAACTGGTGAGAACAGCGTTGCACCGGGAAAGACTCCGGCTGAACGGACTGCTTTCCTAATRGGAGAAACAGTTTAATTGCCTGAAATTAGCGTCACAAATACTTTATTGAATAAAAATATCTGAATATTTTGATATATTTTCATTTCAAAAGTAGGCCCTCTGCTGCTCCACTAACATGTCACAGTGCGTAAGTGAACAAACAACCAGGTCAAACTGAGTTTCTGTTTCAAGCCAGATAAAAAAGAATGACTGGCATCTCTTCTTGCACAATATATCTTCAAGAAAGAACCTTTCTGTGTCTCACATCAGTCCTAGATAAGAGGAAAAATGCTTTCATATAAGTTAAAACACAGTTTGACTCTATGCAGAAAAATGAGAGTTTAAAAATTTAACTGGTAAATTTAGAGTCTGTTTTGCCTTTAATAGAAATCAACCTGAGAACAGAATATCAGCCTGGTCTTGATTTCTACTTTTTCACAGCAACATGTAAAATCTCTATGACCACAAGAGAGTGTTGAGTCTATTAATGTTGTAAAAGCACAATTAAACKCTGGCTGAAATGTCATGCCAATGTATTTTTGCAAAACATGAATCTAAAGGTAATCCATATTAGACACAAGCAATTAGTTCTGGCAGCAGGACAGGAGAGGCAAAGCTCTGCAGGCTTTTATACAGATAGAAACAKCCAGAAACTGACTGAACTCCACAAAAACACATCTGTTGTGACTCAGATATTCACATGTGCTCTCTACRTCGTTCAAGACTACTGACATTTAGAAAAACAGTCTCCTCGATATTTTTTTCTGCTTTTTTCTATTAACTCCTCTTGTTCTACGACACAGTGCAGACCGTCTCACCTGCTGTGAGATTGAGATTCATGATGAATGAGCTTCTGGACTCGCTGTGAAGCTGCAGGTCACAGAAATCCTCCTGGAATTYAAGCGGCAGGTGAAGAGTGCAGAGAGAGTGTGTCCTGTAGCAGCTGTTATCCACGCAGAGCAAAGGAAAGTGGAGCCAGCAGGATGTGGGCTGAAGAGGGAGCTCTTCATCTCCTGTTTCTGGCGTTCCCGCGAGCTGATGAAGAGACCCTGCCATCAGGGGAACGCCTTGTTGGTTTATCAGATCCTGCCCATTTCCTTCCCTTCCTCCCCCTATCTCTCACTAAATATTAGATTTTCAGATGAAGCAATGGTGTGCAGCTGCTTCTGAAGAGTCGTGGTTTAAAAATGAAAGGAGAAAGGAAGTTAAATTATTTGTGTGCCCAATAACTGGAATCTCTACCAGCAACTTTCATCAGTCATCTAGCAGGTACTGATTCTAGATCAAAATTAAAAATATATATATTGATTACTCTTACACAGATAAAATTGTTCACTTCATATATTTTCCAACTTTTAGTACAGACAAAATCTGAAAAGCATCAAGGTTCTCTGAGGTCACTTTCATGTACCGTAAAGGCAACAGAAACTGTGCATTCTGAGAAAATGCAGTGTTTCAGCTTAGCGCTGAAAAAGATTTTAGCTAAAAAAAGCTAAAAGTAGCTGAAATAGCTGAAACAGAAAGAGCACATCAGGCTGAATTAAGCAGCAGTAAGAAGCTGAAGTTGTCACAAAAAGATGAATTTAGCTGACAAAAGCTCAAACTAGCTAAAAACACTGAAAACAGCTGAAATTAGCAGAAAGCAGCTGAAAGAATCAAACTATTTAAATTAGAAGAAAAGCAGTTGTATGTTGAATTTATGTTGACTTGTTTTAAAAACGTTTATATTAGAAGAAAAGCAAAAAAGATCAATGGCTAAAAATGGCTGAAAAAATGTAATCAGCTAAAATTAGTAGAAAAGTTTCATAAAAAAAAGCAGAACTAGAACAAACGGGAAAAGGCATAGTAAAAATGTGAAAAATCGCTGAAAGAAGCAGAATTTCAACTGAAATATCAGAAAAAATGTAATCAGCAAAAAAATAGCTAAAATTAGTAGAAAAGTTTCATAAAAAAAAGCAGAACTAGAACAAACGGGAAAAGGCATAGTAAAAATGTCTGAACATTTTAAACGGTTTTATTTTGTAAAGAACAGCTTCATTCATTTTTAATTAGAAAAACATTGCAGAGAAGGCTGAATAGCTCAAAAGGTAGAAACTGTCAAAAGTGCCAAAAATCATAMCTGAATTGTCCTGAAAGGATTTTTGATATATAAATTGTCGAAATAGCAGAATGAGATCCTTGCCAAAAAAAGTACAGAAGAAAAAATGGTGTCAATAGTGTAAATGCTTTAACAGTGTTCATGGAAATCCTGTAGAATGAACACCAAGGTGACGGTAACATCGTGCAGGCACAACTGGTTATCACTGAACTTATAGCAGCTGGGAGTTGAAGAAAACTTGTTTGCAATTTGACAACCATGTAGCCGTTTAATTAATTTAGGAAGCCGATTTAATTTCCTTGAGAAATTCAATCAGCTGTAATAAAAACATCAATATTATCAGRATATTGACACAAATGAAATGAACCAGCAGAACTTTAAAAACTAAGATTAAATGAAAGCAAAAAGCCACAACTACCTGCACAGAATAGGGAAATGAGGTGCTCCAAACTGTTGCTGAATCATGTCAGTTTGGGATAACCAACCCAGGCAATATGAATATTTTACAGTGTGCAAAAGGATTTTGCATCATAAGAAACAGATATATTCTATCAAAAAGTATACCTGCAGCATCCCAAGCACAGTATCCAGAGAAAATGAGCTATTAAGATAAGAATTTAGCAACAGGATTATGTGTTTACCCTTCATGGTTTCATAAAGGAGCACTGCAGCAGCCRGGTTCACTCGGATTACTATAACATCTGCAGAAAACTATTTTGCCAATCTTTCCATTAAATTAATACCAAGTAATTCATAATGGAAACATGGAACCTTCACCACRATCATTACCTTCAGTGTTAAAAGCTGCAGCAGACCCACACTATGCAGACAGAATGGCACACTTTTGCAACCTCACTGAAGGACAGGGGTTTAAAATAGAACAAACAAGCCTGTAGTCAATCAGCCTGCTACTCAAGCAGCACCGGTACAGAGCCTCAAACAAGCCCAACGCAGGTGCACAGACTCACCAGCGTCTAATCCTCCAACAGACAAAGGCTTTGGCAAAAATCGAAAGAAATGCCCTCTRGTTAACATTCAACACACTCCATTTTGACTCAGCACATTTCACTGCAGTCAAAATTACCCTTTCAGGAATGATGCTGCACACAGTGTACTAAGTAAAGAAACAATAAGTTTCATAGTGTYTGTAAACCTGATCTAAAGCACTAATAAAGAATTAGGATGCACAGAAACACTGCATCCAAAGAACACAAGTGTTCTTTGTGGAGAACAGAACAGTAAGAATCTGAAAACCTGTGCAACTCTTGACAGAATTTAAATTGATGCTGCTCTTCAATGTTTATTCAGTTTTGATAAAGAAATAATTTTCTACAATAAAAACTATTATAGAACTACTCCTTTTAAAAGGGGCAATATTATGTGTTTCTCAGGCACATATTTAAATACTATACCATAATAAAGTATCTATGCCAACTTTAGATG
>NW_013952407.1:1277656-1297751 GCF_001266775.1 Austrofundulus limnaeus | reverse complement strand
ATACATTTCCTTAAAGGTATTTTTAATCTGAAAAGAGCTTCACTGAGTGGGAATTAATGTTGAGAGCTCAGCAGACAATTTAATTTCACTTTCAGTTTCACCCGAGAGCCTGCAGGAGTCATGAGCGGGGTGTGTGGAGAGGGGGCGTGCCCTGCCATGAGGAAGTTTGGCTTAAAGACACGTCCCAGGGGTGTTTCTTGTCCCAAAAGGCGTTTCTGGTCCCCACCTGTCGTTTTGCTCCTCAGCATGGCTGCCTAAGAACGCTGCAGGGTTTCTCAAACATGCATGGAAGAGTCAGAGCAAAGCTTTGGGCATGTTTTTTATGAGAGTATAACATTATAACATGATATAAAACTCAAAAAAGTTGATTTTACATGATATTGCCCCTTTAAATATGTACTGACTCATCTACATACTGACGTAKACTCTTTTTTTATTAGCTTTTATTTCAAAGCCATATTTCTGAATTTTAAATGCACAACTATCTATTAGAGTATTTATTTATGAATTTAGTATTGATCGATATGTGCATTCATTTTATACTGCAGTGTCTGTAGCGTCGTACTGCATAATCTATAGGAACATCCCCCACGAACAGACTGTAAAATTTCACATAGAAATTTTATGTCTCTCAGTGTTGGACTATTAAACAAAGATTRAGTGGAAGAATGTGATGACGGGTGAGCAGGTCAGCAAAGCAAGAGGAGGTGGGGGTCAAAGCGGCTGATCCGAYGTCAGGTAGCAGACAGCCAGGGCTGATGAAGGAGAAACTGCCTAAATCTATCTCTGTAAACAACAAGCTAATTATCATCAGAGCGAGCTAACGCAGCAGGATAAGCAGCAAATATGCCTTGTTACAATTAATTTAATCAAATTTATGTGATAATCTTGCAAGTTGCWACTAAAGCAAAAACTGTCTATTGCCGATTTTTCACTTTTTTTCTCAGTAATTTAATAAAAGTATTCCTCAAACTGCACTTAGCAACAAATTCAGGCATTTTGATGAGGTGTGACCATAGTCTTTGCAGATACACCTGCAAAACTCGGATAAAAAATATAAAAAAAACCATCCAAATTAGACTGTCTCAAAACACAAAAAGATATATACAAAATGGAAACATTATTTATTTTATAACTGAACAATTTGAATATTCTTTTTGACTAAATAAGAAAACTACCGTACAACCATCATGGCCCAGGCACATAATCAAAACCTGTGCATTGAAGTTAGAAAGAGACAGCAGGCATCAACTGAAAATAAAGTAACAGACCATAAGAAAATCTGTGCATTAAGCTCTGTGGACTGCACTGTCAACTGCAGCCAAACAAAACAAATTTCCAGCTGACAGCATGTCAAAATAAAAGCAAACACAAAAAATAATATTCTCATCAAATGTCAAAACTATCACTATTGCACAGGTAATGTTTTTTTTTCTTATTTCTTCAGCAAAACACTGTTGAAAACGAAAACTAAATACGATAAATAAACTAAAGATCTTGGGGTTCTGCATTAAAAATCAAAAGCATGAAAGATAATAAAAAGACATACCTTCTACACGTCATTGTAGAAATATTCCCATTTTGCAATCATCTTATGATTACCAATATGAAAAAGCCAAATAACAGCCAAAAGTCAATTTGAATTTGGACAACAGAAGAAACAAACATCTCTCTACAAAAATCAGCGGCAATATTTGAACAATCCATCAGACATAAACAGCAAAATAGCAATCGAGTGCAATATGCATCAATAACAACATGAAACAGCCTGTTCTCTGAAGAAAACCAAGAGGGTGCCAAAGAACAAAGTGGGAGCTCAATAACTGCACAGAGGCTGTCAAAATTAGATCTGCACATGTCAAAATCAGTAACAAGATTGCCAAAGTCAGAGGGAAGATTAAGTGCTCCGAACACTGCTGCTACACACAGAAGAACTAGAGATGAGTGCTCATTTGTAAAAGTGCTGTCATTCTGACCACTGACCTAACAGATTCAGCCCTTAAGTAAACGTATATGGCTTAAAATAAAGAGATCCATACATGTAAAACACAAACATGGCTTACCTGCAGGCTGCATGTAGCGCTACAGTCCGAGCTTCAACCGCACTAAATGATGAGTTCTGATTAGTCCCATGAATCTATTTGATGCAGCCAAGTTAAGACAACCTTACATACGGAGCACACATTCCTCTGAGCACACAGAAACACAAATTGCATATGTTCATGTGCAGCTTATCCYTCTGATCTCTAAAACCCATAATCCTGCAAACATCAAGCATAATTCAAACATTCCAAAATGACTCAGATATTCAGAGAAGCACAGTGATTGAAGCACCAAACTGTTAGATCAGATACAGAAATAAAAATACTAATAATACTTTTACAGCTTTTTGCACATCTTTAGTGGGGTTTAAATGCCATAGGTCAGCTCACAGACATAGTAGTAGCCCAACTTCTTTATATTCTTAAGGATTATCTTCATCAAGATAATTACTGTTTTACTACTACATTTCCAGACAAAAATGGTACTTGTCAGTACATTTGTTCATAAACCAAGAATAAAATAATTGGATTCATGTGTAAAATATGTGTAAATCCCTTCCACTATTGTGTCAAATACAGTGTTATGCAATTTCTCCCCTTAAATACCCTTACCCCTAAGCCCTCTGCAGCAAACACACACTCATACACACCAGGAAAACAAATGAACTTTCAATGCTGAGGACCTAAATTATAGCAAAGTAACATATCAACATATATATTAGAATATACAGCTACAAATGCACAGTGTGTGTTTGAATTTAATCCAGAGTGAAGTGATCCCACACACGCAACAACAGAAAACACTTTCTGGGAGAAAAATGATTAGTTCGGTCAATTTTGCTGCAGAGAATCTCGATGAAGGCGCTCAAGCTCGGAGCACATTTTACTGCAGCGGTTCTGTTATTTCAGCAGTGTTTGCGTGCAGCGTGTRCTTTTATTACTTTAACAGCAGAGGGGAAAACAATCACAACTCCCATCTCTTGTTAAGGCAGACAAATACCTTCCTCTCAATTGCAGAACCTGTGCAGACTGTATTTGTCTCTGCACATGTGTGCTCTTGGCTTTGAATTTAGCTCGGAGGGAATTGTCCCCTGCATTCTCATTACAGAACCTGAGCTCGGGAGGAATGTAGAGTAAAAAGAGCCACTAAACACACTCCCACTGGGATTTTACAATTAAACTGATGCACAAGGTAAAGACAACAAAGCTATTTCATCACCGCAACATTTGTAGTACTGACAAAACACCAAGACGTGACACTGGCAGCAAAACCCAACCTTAAGGCAGAGGGTTTCCTTTAAAGACAATGTCTTTGCTTTATTATTAGAAGTTAAACAAAATCTGTGGCTGAACATTTTTATTAGAAACTGTAAATCAGAACTGTCAAATAAAGAGGTGAAATTAAGTCTGTGGCAAAACCTGTTGTCTTAAAAATATTGCTCATCTTAAATCTTATGTCCTTCTTGTGGTTAGTATCTCATCATGTGACGAGGGTCTCACTTCAGTCTATCATGCAAAACAAACAGATAAAAGCTTTCGGTTCTAAATGAATCTTATTTAGAAGTTGTGTAAAACGATCCAATAATTTGAGGATGGGAACAAATGATCAGTTTTACAAGAAAACAGCTGAATTAAATAAACGATGCTCTAATTAGCCAGAAGTAGGAGGCTGGTTTTAAAGGCTCATTTTAATTGTTTGTGTTTATAAGTTAGGAAGGCTTGCAGAAAGTGGGCTTATTAAGTCAGGAATTAGCAGAGAGGACAGGGGGTGGAGGAGCATTTGGTTAACAGCTTAAAAAGCACAACAAGGGTCTTTTTTATGTTTTTTTAAACCAGAAACACACCTTTCCTGGTATTTCCATCCCACTCACGTATGTGGATCTAAATGACGGTCAGGGGAATTTTAAAGGTTACAGCACTAATAAAAATGAGAATTCACTCCCTTTTCTTTTCAACCAATATCATCATCATGTCTATTCTGAAAAGTATCAGGGTTCAGTGAAAATGAGCTGCATGTCCGTGGTGAAGGACAGGTCACTTCCTTACTGTATTCACTGCTATTTTGTGAACAGCTCCTTTTTCTAGAGAAAAGTGTTTTAGACAGAGTCAAAGACGTGACCTTTTTTCACACGAGAGCAAAGAGCAAATGAAGCAATGCGGTTTCTGGTTGTATTTCATACGGTGACCCGAGGAATGAAGCAGGAAGGATGAGCTGAGCTGGGTGTGACTGAGCTCTATTCAGAGTAACTGGAAATGACTGAACACTAAATCACATGTTCAGCCCTCTGAGTAGAATCAGGCCAAATAAAAGCAGACCATTACATGATCAATTTCAGACACGGCTGCACAAAGACCTCACAAGATTGCCAAGAGGTCAGCAGATGTTAGCTGAACATGAGCTGGTTTACACATATGGCTACACATCCTGCAGTAAAAACATTATTGATTCCAAGCTGGCCCAAACTGCTATTTGTTATTTGCTGATCACAGGTGAAATTTTTGCGGTCTGGTGTTTACAGCCCCCTGCCTGCGAGGGTGAGAGTGTACCAGGAGGGCTGACCGATGAGGGAGCATAAGCAAGAATGTTAAACAGGCTAAGTAACTTAATCGCTTCAGCTGACATGGAAACTCTAACAGAATGCTAATAAGCCTGATATATACATCGCATGAATCTTTAATTGGCTGTAAAACATAGTTTTGTGTCAAAACATAATTAAAATCAACACTTGACCAAAGAGTGGAACAAAAAACTTAGAGTGAGTTTAACAAACTAAAGGTTTGACCACTAATGTATCACTTAACTTTAAACAAGCAAAAAAAAAAAGTCCCATGGAAAGAAGTAGACTCCTTTTGAAAAGTGTGGATCCAACTTCAAAAGCAAACTTAAGAGTTTATTTTAAATAAAACCATACAAAAATCCAGAGTTGTACTAAGTACAAGTACTTTGTTACTGTACTTAAGTAGAAATCTTGGTTATCTGTACTTTACTTGAGTAATTATTTTTCAGCGTACTTTTTACTTTTACTCATTACATTTTTACACAATTATCTGTACTTTCTACTCACTACATTTTTAAAAAAAAGTTAAAAAGTAGAAAGTTGCTACTCCTATTTCATTCCGAGTTGTTAATACTTTAAAAAATACTATACTGATAAATTGTGTCTCCTGGAGAGAGTGAATTTAATTGTGGTTGGATGAGAAGTATAAATAAATACCATTCTGACACCCTATTAGCTTGTACACAACCCATCACAGCTGCACGCCATTAGAAAAAAATATTTTTTGGAGAAGTCACCTTCCAATAAATGTAATTTTGGAAAATCTAACTGCTCACTTTTACCCAGTACTTTTACTTTTAACACTTAAGTAGATTTTGTGTCAGAAATTTACTTTTGATACTTAAGTACAAAAAATATCAGATACTTTAAGACTTTTACTCAAGTGATATTTTTAGAGAAGACTTTAACTTTTACCAAATTATTTTTATGATAAATACTTGCACTTTTACTCAAGTATCACTTTGAGGTACTTTATACAGCACTGCAAAAATCACCCGGACACAATCTACCAACACATTGTTACTTTTTATGCTAAAACTATGCAAAGCCTGAGGCGGAATCCTAAGTAAAGATAAGCATCTCTTTTAAAAGTGTATCACTGAATGGGTCCGCTGTAGAAAAGACTGCACCAAGCCTCTGCAACAGTCTCGTTAGCCTATAGATGCATCCCACAGCGCGCGTATATGATAACCTCAGAGATCAGTTCTGCTTACATCAACACAGAGATCAGTGTCCTGGGATCATGAGCCACTGCAGTGAACATCTCTGCTCTCACTCCTGTGAGCACTACCACCATGCACGCTGACAGAAACTCTGCACAGGCAATTCAGATTTATAAAGAAACAAAAAAAATAAAAATAAACAGGCACTCCAAAAACAGAGGACATATCAGCATGCATTTGCCTTCCTGCACACTTTCTGAAACCACCTAATGGCATGCAGTCTGAAGCACTTTATATCCTGCAGCAGCTGGACAGCTCTAGCAGGCGCGCCTCCTCAGCAGCTTTGTACCACTACAGTCTAACATATGTGCTAACAGAGGGGCTGCGATACACACCTGTGAGTTGTCCCGTACACCGGTCGCCTCTTGTAAGGGGTGTGTGAGGTTGATTTTCCTGGCTGGCCCGGCATGTTTGCGGCAGGTCTGTTATTTGCTGTGCTGCGCTCGTCTCTGTCAGTGCCTGTGTGTGTGTTTGTGTGTGTACGTGTGTGTGTGTGTGTGTGCTTCTCTCAGCTGGTAGTGCTGCTGCTGCTGACGTCCTCTGCTGAGCACTGTGGCGTCAATTCATTCAAAACATCCCCTTTCCCGCCTCTCCCGTGTCGAACAGCGTGTAGGGAGCTAAAAATACACGCCGCCGCTAAACGACCCACTGTCTGTGAGACTGCTACACACTTGAGATCAGTGTTATTAGGGCCACCGAACAACTGCAATAAATCATCACTAAGTAAACTATCAGTAGTCTTAACACATAATAAAACACATAATAAAAATCTAATCTTTCTCAGTCTCTGCCTGGAATTCTGCTCCTTACCTCTAATCTTCTAATGAATGCATCTCTCAAGAGGAGCTCTGCTGTGTGTGCACCTCCCTGAACTGGACACTTTCCCTGCTCCATTCCCTCTGCAGTCATGCAGGAAATCCATAGCAAAGAAGTGGGGAATAAGTAGGAGGGAAGAAAGGAAGGAAGGAAAGAAGAAAGGAACAAAGGAAAGAAAGAGGGAAGGAAGGGCGAAAGAAAAAGCTGAACAAATGATCCAACAAACAAAAGAAAGGAAGGAGGGAAAGAAAAAAAACCAAAGAAACAATAAAAACACTGAACAAAGTAAATAAAAAGGAGATAAATAAGGAAGAAACAACGAATTTGAAAAAACTAAGAAAAAAAGAATTACGGGGAAAAAAACTAATGACCAAAGAGAGAGCAAAAAGGAAAAATAAAAACGAAGAAACGGGAAGGAGAAATTGGGGTGAGGGAAGGAAGAAAAAACTGGAGGAACTAAGACAGAAAAGAAGCAAAAAACAACAAAGGAACGGAAGACTTAAGGAACAAAAGAACAAACACTGAATAGAAAGGAGGAAGAAATGAAGACAGGAAGAAAATGAATGGAAGAAATGGGAAAAAAATAAAAGAAGGGAACTTTGTTGCTAAACTTTTTACTCAAACCAAATTGGTTTTGATGAGATTATTTATTCTGTTGATTAAAATAAACAGTTTTTCTAGTGTTGTTTTCAAATTGTCATGAATATAATGCAACTCTTCTTATGTTTATGGTGCAGAACAACACTATCGAAAAAGCTGCCAGCAAACAGCTTAAACAGGAAATATGCCAGATGCATCCAGATGAAATGAGGGGAGGTGGGGAATGAGGAGTTGAAAGGAAAAAAATCTGGCAACAGGAAAAAAAAATGGAAGTGAGGACTGGGCTGTGACCCAACAGCTGAAGAGACGGATGACTCTGCCATGCTACAAATGTCTTCCAGCAGCTAATATGGGGAGTCGTAACATAGAAGAAAAATGGTTTT
The DNA here is from genome assembly GCF_001266775.1 of Austrofundulus limnaeus. Taxonomy (NCBI): domain Eukaryota; kingdom Metazoa; phylum Chordata; class Actinopteri; order Cyprinodontiformes; family Rivulidae; genus Austrofundulus; species Austrofundulus limnaeus. The sequence continues at coordinate 1,290,129 of NW_013952407.1, read as the reverse complement.
CTGGGCCAACTAAGGTCTGAGGAAACTCTGATTAAACTGATAATACCTGCACACACACACACACACACACACACGTGCGCTGCGCAGCCGAAGCATCCAGTTGCCTTCGGCCCTCAGCAGAGCTTCATCCTCTGCTGCTCTTCCTCGTTCATCTCCAGAACACCTTCCTTCACATCTCGTTAGCATACCGCAGGAGTCAGAGCCCTCGCGCTGCAAGTGAAGACCTCGTCAGCTCTGTGATCACGACGACATTTCTGACAGATGTCAGGCCATAACTACCACCAACGGCCATTTCAATTGTGCATTAGTGCTCACTTGCAATTCGTTTCATTGCATTGAAAAACTGCAACATGAAATGCAATTTGAATGCTAAGCAGTGGCAAATAAAATCATCCAAACTGCAGTTGCAAATGTTCTGCAGTAAAAGTAAAAACAAAACATAACCTGAAGCATATATGGTTTCACTGAAAACCAAAACTTTGCCCAAACCTATAACGTTATGAAGAAAATAACATACGGTAAGGTTGTTTTAAAAGACAAGCATGATAATAATCATCATTTGTTTCTAATTATTATGTATATGACTGATTACAGTATCTAGCAGTAGTGATCAGCTCGGTTGAGATTAGCTTGGTTAGCAACTTCTGCTAGCTTTTTGTTTAATCTCTTCCTCCGGAGTAGTTCAAAACCCCACCAACAACTGAAGTTCAAGCGTAAACTTAAGATGTTGCCTAGTGAGTAAATAAAATAAATACATTAGCCTAATCTACATAAATAAATTTTATTGTTTGCCAAATTTTTAATATTATTAGTTTTACAATTAAGACATTCACACAGAGCTTGATGCATGAATCTGCTGCCTGAGAGACAGGCTGTCTACTGCAGAGTAAATAGCATGATAGCTCAGTGTCTCCTTATTTGAAGATATTTTAGTGTTGACAGGAAAAAAGAAAAAAAATTGTCATGTGGTGAGGTAGAAATTGTGTTGAATTGTGCAGAGTATCATCAATTAAAGCTAAAACTTCACAACACTGAAGAGGTGGTGCAATCCTGGAGAGGGGAGGCACGGGGAATTTCAGCAGACAAAAACACTAAAATGATAACAAGAATCTTCCTGTATTTCATCTCATCCAGAAGTCAACCTGTATTTGTCATGGTAATTGACAAACTTTTAATCTAAGGTAGGCAATGTTATCCTCTAGACCAGTGGTTCCCAAACTTTTTGTCTTCTGACCCACAAAATATCCATGGCAAAAACTTTGTGACCCCAAATATTACTGGTCTGAGTACACGAACTTCATTAATAACCCTAAAAACATAGGCTTTTTGAGAATCTAAACAGCTTGTACACAAATATAAATACTTACTTTTACTTATTTTATGTTTTTGTAATAATTATAGGGAAAATATTACATCAGCAATTATTTTATTACCCTTTAAATTGATTTCTGGAGATTATCCAAGGTGCTTCATGACCCATACATAATTGGGTCCGAAGCCCAACTTTGGGAACCAAAGTGCAGTGGTTCCCAAACCTTTCAGCTTTTGACCCACAAAATAACAGTAGCAGTGACCTGTGCCCCCAACTATTTTTGGATGATAAACATTTGTATCAGGTCAACAAAACATGGGCATAGTAACAATATTTTTATACTACATTTATCCATTTTAAATATACTAACCTCACTCATTTGTAACAACTAAGGCAAAAATGTAATTAATTCAGAAAATCTTTTCAGGACCCCACCTTGATGTTTTAGGACCCCACTTTGGGTCCTGACCCCAGCTTTGGGAAACACTGCTCTAGACCAGTGTCTTTCAAAGTGGGGACTGCAGCCCCCTGGGGGTCCACCAGGGGGTGCTAGGGGGACCTGAGAAAGCTTGAGGGAAGATAAGAAAAAAATGGGAAAATTTTTTCATTAAATAAAACTTAAACCTAATAAACGTTTTAAATCATTATCATAAAATCTTTTATTTTTGATCATTTTAAAATGTAATTTATAATAATACATTGAAATGTTATTTAAAAGAGATTAAGAGCAGTTTGATTTCTTTTGTTCTGTTCGTATCATCAACAGTTTGTGAAAGTTGCTGTTTCAGTCGGAATACAACAGTTTAAAACATTAGTTAATAAAATTCTTATGCTAGACAAATCTAATAAATACTGAATAGTGAAAAAAGTGAGTTTCTTTACATATTTTGTAGTATTGTCCTGTTTTAAAGGCCATAGCATTGAAACCCCTGTTCTAAACCCTTTGTATTGCACAGTGTGACTCGGGTTATTGTCAAGATTTCAGAATCTTAAGCTCATTACACCATGTAAAGGTTGTTTATGATGGATGCAGTATAAGTCTCTGTACCCAAAATAAATAAGGAATTTGCATGGCTGCAACAAAAGCATTAAAATACAGAATCGATACAATTAAAGATAAACACACTTAACTTTTAAACATTTACCACAACAATACCCAAAATACTGTACACATTATTTTGTAAATCAACACATTATTTGTTAGTTTCTGTTTGTAAAGTAGGCTTGGTGTTCCAGACATTTAACTTCTTTACCACTGTTTTCTATCATCTTCATTCCACAGCTATCAGAAGTATGCATGCTTCTAGTATCTGTCCTTTGTGGAATATATTCCCTGCATGCTGCTACTTACCAATTAGTGAAGGAAGTTGAAAAATAAGGAGCCCATTTCTCGCTTGTCCAGATCTATCCAGATCACAAAGAAGACAAAAAGGAGTGTTTCCTTTCTGATTTCTCAACTTTTGAAAAAGCGAACCAGCAGGAGGGCTGTGATGAGCAGGCCACAGAGAGGAGTGTCAGAAAGGAGTATATCAGCCTTTTTTCCTCTTCCCTGCATTACACAGTAACACGGTTAGAGTTTACAAAACGCAGCTCTATCTTTGGTCAGTCTGATAAAATGACAACGCTCAGTTTTTCAGGTGCCACGAAGAGAGGGAAAGAGAACCGTCTGACCACCGCCTCTGGCTACAGTAGATGAGTCGTTATCATCAAGCTGTGTTGTTCAGAAAAGTGCTGACCTTCGTCTCTTACTGCAACCGGAGACCTCGGTCTCACCCCGCGTCAACTTTATCAGATCCCATCCAGTCAGCCAGGTGGGAAGCGGGGGGGAAGAAAGATGGAGAGAAAAGCTGAGAGGCGGATCAAGCTGCTGCGGGGTTGGTTCAATATTCCACAGACAGACATATAGATAAGAGCAGGAGGCTGCGTGAGGGTGGTGTTGGTCGATTTAACGGACAGCCAAGTCATCATTTACACCTCACTCTTTCCACTGTCATTGTTACCCTGCCTGCAGTAAAACTATTGTCTTCATAAAGACAACATGAGGTCTGTCAGTCCATCCAGCTCAGACATACATCATCTGGTGTTTTATGTATGCTGTTTCAGCTGCTCAAAGGTACGTGAATTAATGACATGTATTTATTCAGCTGATGCAACAAATATATGAATGAGAAAGTCTAAGACTGACACGATGAGTAAATGTTTACAGAATGTGAAGAAACCTGAGTTCAACCCTGATACCAGAATTGAAATGACTTAAATTTAAAAGAAAATAACAATTGTTTTGACATGAAAGGTAAAATGCATAAAGAAAAATGGGTGCAAAAATACAAGGAAAAGATTGCTCAAACTTGTATTGCAGATATACTGTATTTGTGGGGAAAAATGGGAAAGAAATCTTCAATTTGGTACAAAAACCCAACAGCAATATCTAGTGGCTGAAGTAAGACAAAGCATTTTTATGCAAAAGTCCAGTGAGTCAAAGCAGCTTCACTGTCAGGGAGAACTTCTTTCTGATAAATGTAAGAATGTGAAAAGGACCAATACTGACACAAAATTAGTCTTTAAATGTTATTTTTGAGTTTGAATCTAATCACGGTGACAAAAATATATATTAGTAAAAGAACAAGAGAGGATTCGTGGTTTGTAATTCGTCTTTAATTCATGTACTAAAGAAAATTAAGTCGGACTGCGCTGCAAGAAACAACACAATGAAGTGCGTTCAATAAAAGCTGCAGGGACCACCACATTAATGCTGCTCTGATGTGCACAGGGCAGAGCAGTGGATTCATTTATTTTATTCACACTCAATCCATTAATAAGGAAAGCAATGTCCTATCAAGTAATCTGCAACAAGAAACAGTTTTCAGCACTTATCCATACAATTCCCTGCTGAACATAAGCTTATTGAATTGTTTGCTCATTAAGCCTCAAATAATATATCTACGAATTCCTGCATTTAGTATTTAGGAGGATTTATTGGCAGAAATGCTGCAGGGTATTTACAGCTCTTCTTTCATTAATGCATAGTTGCATGAAAATTAAAAGTGTTGTGTTTTGGCTCCTTTGGAATGAGATGTTTTTATCTGTGAGTGACTTAGGTCTTCTTCTTCACAGTCTGTTGTTACACTGCCTTTTCTTTGAAATAACCCAGAATGAACAAACTGCTTCCAACACAGTACTGTAATATGTTTCATTGGGAGGAAAGACACACATATACGGGGAGAACATGCAAACTTCGAACAAATTGACTGAGAGGTGAACCTGTAACTTTCTTTCTGTGAAGCAACAGCATGAACCACTAAGTTGCTACATTCTGTTCATAATCTACAAAACTTCAGTGCATATCTTTAAAATACAAAAAGTCAAAGAAAACATCTTTATGTTTAAGAAGTTTGGCGTAATACATATTTTAGTCATATTTTGTCACATTTGGCATATTTTCTTCTGAACTTGGCTCAGCCAAAACGAAACAGGAAGTGACATCAAAGGGGAACTCCAAGAAAGAAAAGTCCCTGGTCTTTGAATACTGAAGCAATATTATCTAAACTCTGACTCTTCTAGGTCCATCTCTGATAGTGACTCAAAACAATCTAAAGAAATGTAAAAATATGTGTTCTTATACTCATTTACCTGTTCAGATCAACCACGAGCTAATTATGATATGTGAATGTTTTAGTGTGTGAGTCATACAAAACTCCTCAACACAGCTGCGGACTGATTACTAGTGGTTTATTTCCGCAAAAACCAGAAGCCAGCTAATCAGTGCCCCAAACCAGGAAATAAACCTCGAGTTACCATCGTCTTCATGTCCTGACCTTGCCTCGTGACAGTGTCTTAAAGGGACAGGCTATTTCTACACGGAGTCAAGACATCATACATTTATTGATCATCACTAATGTTCGATGTTAAACCAGTGTTAAACCAGGCACATATCTAACTAAAGTCTCCTGAGTCTGTGAAACCCTCATCAAGAGCCCCACAACCCAGTCTGCACATAAATCATCCGTTCAAGCAGAAATAATCACATTATAAAAAGATAATACTAATCAACTGAGAAAAACTATACTATGTGAAGTGTCTTTAAAAGTGAGTGAATAAACAAACCCCAATAAATTTATTCAGAAACATCKGATTATTTTCTACAGTCTGTGTTGACAGTCGTTCACATGCGGATATTCCCATTTGTCATCACTTCCTGTTCCTTCAAATGCAAATATATCAACGGTTCATCTCAGTGGTGTGAAATAGATTTTTGCAATGTGTTACCTATGTTTTCCTTCCAAAAACACAATCATATTACAAAAAAAGTGATGTCACAGGCACTTTAAGTGTCATCTCAAACAACTTTCTTCAAGTCAAAATATGGTTAGAGTATGACGGTATTTTAATATGTTTACATTAAATATGTAGTTTCCAGAAATACATCTACAGTATATATGACCATGTCAAAATAGAAAACAGTCTAGCAAAATTAAATAATAATAATAATAATAAATGCAAAAAAAGGCAAAGATTAACAACTTTTTTTAAATTTTTGTTAGCTGTAGTTGATTAAGTTTAATATGAATGTTTTTGTCAATGTGCATTTGTTTCATTGGTAAAAATAATAAATCCTGCCACCTTCTATGCCAGTTTTAAACTTGAATAGTCATGTGACAAGAACAGAGTTACAACCATTTTAGTTAAACTTTGAAAACACCATCATGTTTGATCTCATATGATCTTGCGTGTTCTGTTCGTACTATTTTATGAACGACTATCATCTCCTTTTGCATAATATTTTAAATCAATATCTGGAAAATTCACTACGGTACAGCCATTTTTCACTCAGTGATTACCTCATGAAACTTCTATTAATATCTAAGTGGTTTATGAGATGTTTTGCTAACAGTACAGACAAAAAAAAAATGCAAAAACATATTCATCCTTTTGCCTTCAATGGCAAGTGATAGTCATTCAAATATTATCACTATTATACTGAACTGTATGTCTATCCTGTATGAAGAAGTAGAAAGGTATTTTTCTGTTTTTTGTATTTAATTGATACACACACACTTTCTTTAAAAGACCTGTGCATATTATACTCCTGTGCATTTGTATTAGGAGGCTCTTCTCCCACCATATTGCTCCATCATCAACTTTAAAACAAACAATCTTTTGCTCGCAGTAAAGATACTTCACACAGAAGTTTCAGATACACTCTCCTCATAGATTTTCTCTTGTAAGCCAACATCCATCTTACACCTTTGTGGCAACAAACTAATCACTTCTCCTSTCATCCATCTGGACGGATAAAAGACACGTGGGACCTGCTCCTTTCTGCAGCGGCTTCAAACAGTCTGTGACAGAATGCGGCAGAAATAAGTACTGTCCAAAATCTGTGGGAGGAAAAAAAGTGCAAATACACACTTTCCTTCCACCAGAGAGGCAGCTGAAACTACTCAGGTGCTGAGCTTCATTCTCAACTTTAAGAAAATGAGGAATATCAATAAAAAAATACATATTTTTAAGACATTTCGTCAGGATTTACGGCTTAAATTTGAACTCGTTTACTACTACACGATAATATCATCATTCAGCACAAAGAATCAGCTGCAAATTTCATTGGCTAAAGCCTTTARAGGAGTTACCTTGTCTCAGTCTCCTTCTTCTCAGTCTGCAAATTGCAAGGCTGCAGCTCAGCAGCCACCTCTGTGCCATGATCAGCCAGCTCAGTCCCCAAGCCACGGGGCAGACAACTGCAGCAGCAGGACCCCATCCCAGCTCGGGCATCTCCCCTGCTCTGTGTCTGCTCTGACTGCCGCTTCAGCTCTGAACCCTCAACCTGCTCGAGCCATCTGAACAGAGAATGGCTCAGTCCACATAATGTATGTCATCACACGGAGCACGCGTCGGGCCTGCAGCTCTTAATYTACCCATTCATTGCTAGTTTTTGGATTAAATATTGCACGTCTAAGCAAGGCCTGATGGAAAGCTTCCCGTCTCCTCTGCAGCACAACCTTCCTCTGTTAGCAGACACTAAATCTGCTCTTTGTTTTATGTTTTTTTCCCCTTTCAACGCCTCAACCCCCAACCCTCTTTGAAGGCTCGGACAGTGCAGCACATTATTTGTTGTTTAGTTGTCTATACTAAATCATTTTGGACGTGAAACTGACAACACAGCACCGTTTATAAACCTCTCTGACCTCGAGAAAGGGGTCAGACTGCTTCGCAAACAAGAAAGGAACACAGAAGAACAACAGTGATGCATCAGACGGATTTGTGACTTAATGCAATGATTTATCGATCAATAAAAGATATTCAACTGACATGAAAAGCTCTACGACCCCATCAACGGCCCATCTACACCTCCTTGTCTTAACGTCAGGGTCAGGACTCCTGCACCAGCTGCATTCACTTTATCATCATGTTCACTGTTATTACATGCTTTAAAACAAGGCTGCTAACCTGGAGGAAGCAGRTTTGCAAAATTAAAATTAAGGAAAAAAAATCATGAAAATGTTGGCACAATATGCTTCTGGTAATGCAGCCTAACATTACATGGCACTTTTTAAATGTTTAAATGCACTTTCCTCTTAGAGTGAAATGAATGATTTGCTTAAGAACATGCCTCCACATGCATATCCACGGTTTGTATGAAAAAGTAACAACAGCCTGTCAGTAGGTAAAGTAGCTCATATCGACGCTACAAACCGTGCCAATAACACTGATCAAATGATACGGCAAAAACAAGATTATTAATTAGCGAGTACACTCGAACACCTGCACAGTATAAATTTTTGATTAATATTTCCTCATTGGAGTGCGTACACGCTCCAAAGGTCATTGGTGTAATGGGAGCTTATTAGCCGCAACATCTGTGACAAAAATATCTGACATAACCTAACAACCAGCGCTACCGAAGCCAAACTATCTGCAACATCTGAGCACAGGTTGACTTTTTACGACAATGCAATGAATTTATGAGTAAAGGTTATCAGGTTACCACTTTAATCTTCTATTTCTGATTTGCTGATACAAAAACGATGTCCTGATTCTTCTCGTGTCTCTGGTTTTAGACCGAGGGGCGACGTATCATTGGTATTTAATGATGTGTTGAACTCTTGTTTTTTTATTATCATTTGTGACATCAACAAAGATGATGTTAGCCAGGAAATCCAACCTCATGTAAGAATCACCAACCATATGTAATATTTTCATCCTTAAAACCAGTTTTTGGTTCATGGGATGAAATCGAGGTCACATTTTGAAGTCGACTCTGAGAATCGCTTATTTTCAAAGAGGTAAAAATGTTTGATATGTCTTTAGAGAGTGACTGGTGCTTCTTCCTCTTCTGGAGAAAAAAAACACACTTGACAGCTGCCTTTCTGTTTCATCTTGAAGGAAAGAAGGACTGTTTGGGAAAACAATGAAAAAATGGTGTCTGTCAAGCAAAGTTTTTAGATATGGTGCTGTGAAGTTGTCCTGCACAAAATAATACTGTAAAAGCACAAAAGACATGTGCCTAACTTTTGTTGGCAAAAGTTCAAACCAGTTGTCAAAAGTATTGTTTGACTAGAATATGCATTTGCAAAGCATAGTTCTGTAAACCTAATATATATAATTATGTCACTAATATTTTGTTAATTAGATTTTATTTTCTAAGCTTAGAGTTTTACCACATCACATTTGGCAACAATGAGTTTTTTTTTCATCGCAATGAGGCATAAATTTGATGTGTTTGCAGAAAAAGAAAGCTTCATTAAGACAGCCTCAGGATAACTGGCCTAGAGGGATACTTCACATTTCTTAGAGCCCGTTTAAAAAAGCCTGCTTCAAAACTCCCAAAACATCTGATGGCTAATTAACTCCCGCTGTCCTGGTCAAAACAGTCAGCTATTTCAAAAATGCAAGCACAACCTGAATACATAATAAGCTGTGGGACAAAAGGAAGATAAACAGTCGATAAAAAAAAAACTTGAGCAGTGATGAAGTATTGACAGACATTAGAAGCTGATAAGGAAATGGAAAATGAAACYGGAGTTTGGAGTCCGTTTCTTCTACTGGGAAACTGTATGATTTCTGGTTTCGATTTCAAACACATTTTTTTGCTGGATTGTCCCACAGCGCCGTGAGCTCAGTCAGCAAGGTGAACTGAGCACTCAGTAGGACATTGTTGTAGCTTGGTGGGGTCATGTGCTATAGAGTTGCACATTTCTTGAGTGCCAGGGATGTGATGAACAACAGACTTTTTTGAACTCAATTTGCCCAATATTCAATATTCAATATTTTGTGATTGAGTTTGTTTTTGTATGAGCTGTGTTGGAATGCTTTTTCTGTACAGCACTTTGGTCTACTATGGTGCAAAAAGTGCTTTACAAATAAGATTGGATTGGACTGGATGGGATTGGATTGGATTTGGCTGGATTGGATTGGATTGGATATTCAGAGGAGTATCCACTGTGATTTAAACACTTTCATTTAGAATGGTTTAAAAAATGCCAGCTACTATTCTAACTAGGGATGGGTACAGAATTTGATACTTTTATAAGTACCAACCGAATTCTGTAGGTACTACCGAGTACCTATTCGCYTAACATCAAACGGTACCATGTTTCAGTACCTAAACACATCATTGTGACCATATTGGCGTAAGAGTGGTGAGTTTTCCATGCTTGTCATGAACGCAGCATCACGCAAGAGCGTAATGACGTCAGCAGCCGCTGGTTAAGTAGAGGTTGGCGTAGCTTGAAAGCGAGTCACGCAGCTCGCAGCTCCTGGAGTGAAACTCGCCGAACAGACCACCTCTGAATTATCTTGTGGATCCACTATCTTGTGAACACGGTTTGCTTGCTCTCAGTAAATAAAGTACAGTCACTTTCTTTATTTCATCCACCATTAAACAGAGACCGGCAGAGGAAAACAACAGAGGAGCTTCCTGACAGTTCGAACACGTCTGACCTGAAAGAGCACAAGCAGCCAGCTTGAAGTGTTGGTGCGTTTTGGATGCTCAAAACGTAGCTTGAATACCTTTTATTCATTTTAACTCCATCCTCTTTTGCTTATTTGATTTAAACTTATTTGCCTTTCATGGACCTCCATCACACATTTTTTCTAGCGGGGAAATGACACAAATAGAAATACATGGAGCTGGATTTTAATTTGTGCAATAAGACAAAACACTGTGTTAGTTGTTTTCAAGAGTTTTCACTTTAAATAAATTTGTTAAATAACTGATGTTACAATACAAAGAGTTGGATGTTGTCTTGATATTTGTTCAATTTTATATATTGAGAAATAAATATGTTAAATTAAAAAATAAGTTTATTATTTAAAAAAAACAACACACACAAGTACCGAAAATTGGTACCATTGAGTACTGGTAAGTACCAGATATTGGTACAGAATCGATTCAAATGTCAAAAGGTACCTATCCCTAATTCTAACTATAAAAAGAGGCTCAAAGTCCTAGAACAGTAGTTCCCAACCTATTTTCCTCAGTGCCCCCATTTCTAACTCCCAAACTACCACCACCCACCTCTCGCTACTCCCCATGTGACCTTCATCGAAACTTATAAAACAAATCGCAACTAAAGCTGTTTTGAATCTAAATCAGCAAATAATATAATGTAAAACAATTTTAATATACTCCTTTCAGAGTCAACAGCATATCAACATTATTCCAAATTGTGAAAGAAACAAGTGTTAGCATTGTGCTAATTAGCTGCTAATATATAGACTAAACTCCATGTAAAACCACTAGCATAATGCTAATCTCTCCAGAATACTCATGCAGGAAAAACACATTTTCTCACAAAAACGTAAGTTCATTTATGCAGTTATACAAATATTTAATATTGTGATAACAAACCATCTACATTAATTGTAAATGTAGATGTTTTCTTAATGTTTTTATATTTGCTGCTTTTCTTGGAACCAGTGTCYTAGAGGGACACATGGAATGTTTTACACCTCTCTATTATCTCTAAATGTTGAAGATAGGCCTAATGTTGTTTATTTATACCAGTGTGATAAAGATCTGAACAGACTGACCTGCATCACAAACKTTTTACTTTTGTAACATTTCCTTTAATATTTTTGAAATGATGGGACTGGAAGATAACTTGCTAACAGTGTCACTTTTTCTGAGATTAGCCAGAAGAGTTTTATGCAATCTTTTTTCAATCTGATGACAAGTTTGTTTTCATTTTACAAGTCTGATCTATTTATGTCACTGTATGAAAATCACTGTGAAATCCAGCCACATGCTCCAATTCTAAAACAATCATGCAATGAGCCAAGACTTCAGAAGAAGACTTAAACCTGTAGCTGAACCAGACACTGTTAACTATTAATCAGACAGCTACGCTCTGCAGTCAGCAGGCAGACCTGCACCGAGGTCTAAGTAAACGTGGGTTCAGGACCAGCCGAAGTGTCTGAACAATACATCCTTTGTGCTTCAGCTCTACTAAATTCCAACATCAACACAGCAGCAGATCAACCGGCTGCTGTCCGTGCAGTCTGTATCACTTGAGTTTGTTGCTCTTTTCCTCCTGGACAGAGAGGAAATCAGAAGAGAAGCAGGACATACATCGTATGTACAGAAAGAAAAGCATCCTGTCCTAGCAGAATAAATAAAGCATTTCAAATGCCGACATACCTGATTGCTAAACTAAAAAAAGGAGATTTTAACTGACATTTGGGCCAAGRAGTCTTGCTCTTTTCCAGGTCTTCAAATGATAATATTTTAAAAAAAGCTTAACTTTAAGGTAAATTTGGGTTACGTTGTCTTTATCACGCTTTTTAATACTAAAACGAAAACTCAAAATTGTTCGAACAAAAGCACGTCTTGTGCCAAAGCTATTAAGATATTCATGCAGCGTTGGCTGTTTTTAACATCTAATCTGCCAAACCAGCTCATGTTTTTAAGAACAGGGCAGTAATAAATTAACCCAGGCTGTGCGGCCAGTAAAGTGCTGTGGTAAAACGCCAAGTGTTTCACAAACGAGACAAAAAGGCTGCGACCACTTTTATTAGGAAACAATCTGTTGGTTAGTTTGAGGGTTTAATTAAAACAAGCCATAAAAATAAAAGTAAAAGAAACTATAATTTGCTAAAGAGCATTGTAATATCCTGGCATTCTGTTTTGTTTGGATGAATAATTTCATATACTACATAAAAC